>NW_005054346.1:1029338-1107616 GCF_000277835.1 Geospiza fortis | reverse complement strand
TGAGAGGCGTGTTCGTGCCCTGCCGGGTTTTTCCAGAGAAATTTTTTACAAGAGACAAATGCACCTTCTCTGTGTCCCAGGAACGCGCCTATTTACACGGGATGTAGGAACTGCGTATGCTCCCGCACGGCACATAGGAACTATCTAGGATTCAGCATTTTAAATAAAACTGGGGAGCTGCTGGAGAGTGTCCAGCAAGGGCCTCTAAGGGACTGGAGCATCTGCTTTGTGAGGAAAAGCTGAGAGAGCTGGGACTGTCCAGCCTGGAGAAGAACAGGCGCAGGAAAATCTCATAAAAAAAAACCAAAAAAACCCCCCAAAACAACAACAACAAAAAAACCCCCGAAACAAACCAACAAAAAAAACCTTAAAAAAACCATCTCCAAAACCTAAAACCCATCTCTAAATCTAAAAAAAACAATCTCTAAAAACCTGAAGAGAGGGTGTGTAGTGGGCAGAGCCAGGCTCTGTCACGGGGCAATTGCCGCAGGTCCTGTCATGGTGTCCAGCGCCAGAGGCAATGTGCACAAACTGGAGCACAGGATGGTCACTCTGAGCATCAGGAACCACTTTTCACTGTGTGGGTGACCAAGGGCTGGCACAGGGGGCCCAGAGGGATTGTGGAGTTTGCATCCTTGGTGATGCTCTAAACCCATCTGGACATAGTCCTGGGCATCTGGCTCTAGGTGGCCCTGCTTGAGCTGGGGGTTCAAACATGAACTCCAGTGGTCCCTCCCCAGCTCAGCCATGCTGTTATTTTGTGAAACTGTGTCGCTGTCATCCACACAAAATAATGTGTTTGCAAGCAGCATTCATTGTAGGTCCTGCAAGGTGCTGAGATTTACCTGCTTGACTTTGCAGGGTCTCCTCTGAAACCCCTGTTTAATTGCCTTTCACGTGACATTGTTAAAGAAAATAGGGCAGACTTGTTCTCTCCTTAAACTACATATAAATGAAGAATAAACCTGAGATAAAAGTGGGTGATATTACTACAGGTGATATAAGTTTGCTAATATTAGAATTTCAAATATTATCTGATTGTTTTATACTTAAATAGAATCTCATATGGTGCCTGTTATAAGGTGATAATAGCAATATAAAACCACAGCCAGAAACTGTACCACTGATGCTGATAATCAGTATATATAGGCCTTCAAGCAATTTCCTTGATTTTTCTGATAAATCTTTACTTATTTGAGATACCATTGACTTATTTGAGATATAAACTCATTACATTTATTTTTTTTTTATTTTCATGCTCATTAAAGCATGAACTACAGACACAGAAGGGATGTTTCAGGTCGAAGGAAAGAAGCTTTTATGTGTGCAGGGATGTTGTTGAAATAATCAAGAAAACCCCACACACAATATTCTAGTCTCTCCCCATATAATTTGTCTGTATGCTCTTTTGTAAGAAACTGTGACTAGACCTGAATTTACCTAATCCTGAGCTACCCTCTTATGCTATTCTATTTTTGTACCATATTTGTATAGCTATTAGTACATTCAACCTATTTTCAGTCTTCAGGTAAAGTTTAGTTTAGTCATTAGAAAAAGCTACTACCTAAGCCAAGTTGTATATTTAAATGGTTTTCTATTTTTAAGAAAATTCTGAATGTTTAGAGAGGGTTTCCAAAATTATATTATTTTATGTGTCATTGATAATTCAGTTAGGTGGCATTATTTTTAACATGACAAGACATTTTTTGTTTCCCCCCCCCAAAATGAAGAAATGTTTGAGGGGCTGTAGACTTATTCTCCAGGGAATACTTGTTACTACTCTTGCTGTCCTGTAGTAAAGCATTTTCTGTTGTTAGGCAGGAGCTGTGAATTTGTTTTATCTGTAGGTGGCAGCAATGGTGCCTTTGGAGAACGAAGTTCAGGTTCTTTGATTATCTCCATTTCTTGCACAAGCCCATCTGTTTAAAAAATCTGTTGTTTCTCTTATAATACAGAGGTTAATAGGCATGTAGTGAAAGTCCTGCTGTTATGCTCTGATGTGATAGGAGTTTCCTAAATAATACATAAGTAAACCTAAAATTAGATTGTTGGTGATATACAATGATTAATTTTGTAGCAACTATGAGATACACAAGACAGACTGTTATTTCTGAAAATATAGCAAGGCTTGAATTTTTAGCACTCAAGAAATCTTTGAGTATTGGCACTTGGCTTTTTTTTCACATTTTAAGTGTAAATGTTGAGGATAAATGCCTCTCCACTGTGGCTGTATAATAGCTTAATAGAATAGCACAAGCATATAATTCTGCAATATTAGTCATAATCAATTGAACAGCAGATAGAAAATGTCTTAAGAGACTTATCTTCATAGCCATTGGCACATGAATATCTAGAGATGATTGTTTTACTTGCAGAATTTTCCTTTCTGTTTCATTATATTTTTATTCTTTTTATCTGGTACAGAGATAAGTAAAAAGACCTTAAACTAAAAAGAAGTGAAGCAGATTTTGCAGAGTTAAAGGCCATGGGCTGCAAGATTTCTGCACTGAGAGGCAACAATGTGTAGAGCATGTAAAACAGTCACATCAGCAGGTTTGTGGGAGATGATTTGGGAGTATGATGAAGGGCCTGGGACATTTCCATAATAAGGAAAGGCTGAAAGAGCTGGTACTGTCCAGTCTGGAGAAAAGAAGCCTCATCAATGCCTATAAATACTTTAAGGGTCCTTCCTACTACATTTGGGAGCAAATAAAAGGATATATACCAAATACCATAGGAGATTTGTCACAATTTAGAATTGTGCTTGCTTTGATCACAAGTTTAGCCAGAAAACAAATAAATCATCCAGCCAGTAATTTATCTTGTAGGTTGCTTGATTTACACTCCAAGAAACCAGCATGCAAACTTTGCCTCTCCCTCTGTGCCATAGAGTTTTGTAATTTTTTTTATTATAACAAAGGTCATAGCAGTGAGTTTGAGATTTGGCTGACTTAATGGTCTTTCAAGCAGTGCAAGGACTGTTTAGGACTAGGATGTTTTAAAGTGTAAGAGAGAGGCAGGAAGGCACACAAAAAATGACAAGGATTGATATCATGTTTGTTATGAAGACATTGAAGATTGTACCTCCTGTCCTAAGAGCTAGAAAAGCTACAGGCTGAGGGTGAGCATCATCCTGTGTAGCACAGTCACAGAGGCAGGATCACACCTGTGCCTTGTACCCTGCAGCTGTTTTAAACATGCATAAAAAAATTTCACGTTGAGTAACAGCAGCTCAGCTGGAGCAGACTCTTGCAAACACTTGTAGTTTTACAGAGGAAAATAATTTTAATCACCTGTCCTTGGCCACATGCAGTCTCTTCATGCATCATTGCACAGAAGGGATTTTTTTTAAGTGCATTGTACTACATTTTTAAATTATAGTCAAAAAGATTGTTCTTTTTGTATAAATCTTTGGGATATATGCATGGGTGTACAAATAAATGAATGAATATATATATATATCAGTAAACATATGCATATAATCACACACACATACACTTGTGTTTCTAGAAATATCTGTTGACTTTTGCTCAGCAGGTCTAATGAACTAAAGTCTAAATTTGAAAATGAATACACAGATACAGAAACATACAGGGGCAAAGTGGTACTTTATTTTTTTTACTTTTAGGAAGTAAATTGTTAAATGATTTTATTGAAGAGAAATTTATAATCTGTTAAACTTAGTATTTATTATTAACAGGGACTTCTTTACAAAATTTTTAGAATACAATTTTTATAATACAATCATAAGAAGGACAGATAGCAAATCATTAACTGTGTCACATGGTTTCCATATGATTTGAGTTTCACTTTGTGTTATATCAGTAAGCCCTTTAATTTCCTTGGATTGCAAGTCTTGTAAAGGTATGGATGGGAAAGCCATGAATATGGAAATCTACAGTTTTTGAAGCGAAAAAGACCTCTACCCATGGCCAGTATTAAGGTAACTGCATTTTAAAATAGAATTTTAAATATGTAGTGATATTTCTAATCAAATTTTATTGTTTCTGTTTCATCATAAAATGATTCTGTATCACAAATTGATTCAGTATGTTAGTTTTTAGAGGGGGCTTATATTTATATTGACTGACAGTTTACTCTTCCTGACCATGTCATGTTAGATATCATGTGTTTAATAACACTGGGGACAATTTGATTCTGATTGATACAAGACACTCTCTCCTGTGGCACTTAATTGAACCCCACCTGGTACTGAGACCATGGTGCTCTTTGGAGTACTATCATGCATAAAATGTAGGGCTATTAAAGACTGGGATCTTCAACAGTGATTTTATGTGCACCTGTGAGCAGATGTTGGTGCTTGGATTTGGAATTAAGACAATGGACATTTGTGATTATAGATTTGTGAGTCTTGGGTAGAATTTTTTTTTTAGGTTGCCATGAGCAAAATATAAACCTTGTGTCTTCTCAGCTGTTCCAAGGCTCTTTCAGGACTGGAATCCTTATTCAAAATAATTGTGAGACAGTGAGCAAGCTGACATGCTTGATAATGTGTGGCTCTTCATTTATCTCAGCTAACCTGGTGGCTCCAAATAGCACCAAGATGTCCAGACAGGTCTGCAGACTGCTGACATGACAGTAGTTTGGACAGCAGGCTTGTCAGGAGTAGAAATCCCCTGACTCACAGTTACTCTTCATGCTGTTATTTCAGAGGAGTCTGCCTGTAAAACTTCCTCTCTCATATTCCTCTTTGTGAAGTGCTTATATAAAAAAGGATAGGGAGGCTGTTATTAGAGGGAGGAATCCTGTTACCTTTTTTACTCATTTCAGGTGCAAGAGCAGAGGCTCCTCCTTGCCACTTGAATGTCTGGTACAGTATTAGTCATTGAATGTGAACCTTGGTATCTTGCCTGATTTGGCCATAAATTGTCTTCCAAAGAACTTTCTGTTTGAAGCCAGGTATTAACTAACCTGTAACTGTTGTGCTTCCTGTAACAGTCAAACAGTGAACTTGCTTGTTTGGTTTTGTTTAATGTTTGGTTTTGTTTTTAATCTGTTCTAAAAACCATAGATACAGCTTCACAAAGGCGGTACTCAAATTGCAGAATGACATGTTGTCATATAGAGTACTGTTTCCTTTGCAATTTTCTTGAATGAACCCTAGTAATAAACTCTTAAGTTGGTTCATACTCAAATTTTCAAACATAAGAAATTCAGAGTCACAAACCAATTGGGGTTGGAAGGGACCTTTGAAGATCATCTAAACCCTGCTAAAGCAGGTGCACCTGGACCAGGTTGCACAGGATTGCATCCAGGCAGGTTTTGAATATCTCCAGAGAAGGAGACTCCACAACTGAGCAGCCTGTTCCAGTGCTCTGTCACCCTCAAAGTGAAGTTTTCTCTCACATTCAGATGGAGCTCCCTGTGTTCAGGTTTGTGCCCATTGCCCGTTGTCCCATTGCTGGGCATCACTGCAAAGAGTCTGGGCCCATCTTCTTGACACCTGGCCTTAAGATTTTGTGTTCATTGATAAGATCCCCTCTCAGTAGTCTCTTCTCCAGCTTGAACAGAACCAGCTCCCTCAGCCTGTCCTCACAAGAGAGATGTTCCAGTCTCCCAAATATCATTGTAACCCTCTGCTGGACCCTCTCCTGTAATTCCTTGTCTTTATTGAACTGGGGATCTCAGAACTGGACACAGTACCCCAGATGCAGCCTCACCAGGGCAGAGTAGAGGGAGAGAATAGCCACCCTTGACCTGCTGGCCACACTGGTCACAGTGCACTCCCCAATGCCATTTGCCTTCTTGGCCACACAGAGACATTGCTGGCTCATGGTTCACATGTCTTTTTGTGTTTGTAAACACAAAGTTCAATTTATGATGGACTTTGTACTGAAGTCCACTTCCCAGAATCTAACTGTGAATTGGATATAAATTGCATTAGTGATTTGCAGGAGATTAGTGGTATTTTATTGGAGAGAATAGGAAAGAACAGTGAAAGGATTCCAGCTATCCCAGCTGCAAGATCGCCTGAGCTTTCTGGCCTCTTCTGGGCCAGGACATGAAACCTAAGTAGGAGATAGAGTGAGAGGCTAGAAATAGCTAAGGCCTAGATCCAAGAAAGTAATCCATACACTCATCACCTTTTCAGGCTGTTATGTTCCCACTTGTCTTCATTAGGAAATGAAGAACTTAAGTTCTCTTTTTTGGGTTTGTACCTAGGTCACAGTGAAGATGAGCCCAGTCAACCCAAGCAAAGAACAGTCATTACCTTTGTTTATGGGTTATAAACCAATTATCTCATTTCATTCCTCTCTGGCAGTGTGCCTGAATTCACAAAATCCAAAGGGACCTGCCTCCACATGCCCTCTCCCTGCTCCAAGTTCCCTGGTGCAGCTGTTCCCCATGTATTGTCTGCAGCTGTTTGCCACTGGCACCAGCCCAGCCTTGGCATGTTCTGCATCCCATCCTTTGCATTTGCTGCCAGCAGCTTTTTCCTAAGATATGTAAATGAAGTAAAGGGACTTTGTAAATTTAAGTTTATAGCTTTGCAGAGGTGAATGAGAAAAAGAATGTACTCCCTTATAGCTTTTCTGTTTCACCTGCCAAATACCACAGATCTACAAAGGAAAGACATGTAAGGACTATCCAAGAGGTTACAAGAGCCCTTTCAGTGTTGGGCAATGTAAAATGTAGTTCTGACTACAAATTAATTCTATTTGCAGTGAGCTATGTGGTTAAATCATCTATGTGTAGCTACAAACAGCTTAGAAGACATTTCTCAAAGAGGTATACACTGGTCCAGGTCTGGCTCCTTACAAGCCTCTTTAGCAGGAGAGCTGCAATCTTATTTAGCACTTTCCTACTGCATGTAGAAAACCAAACAGGAATGATAAAAACACTGGACATATGCACACAAATGCAGTGACACAGCTGGAAGCTGACAAATGATGTTTATTCTGATACCATGGTGTGTGCTCAAGACAAAAGTTTTCTCAACATTTTGTGCTGTACACAGTAAAGGAGATGAGTTCAGAAATTTAAAAAGTTCTGGGAAGGAATCAATCTTTTTCCATAAGCTGCTTTTAAACACTTATTTCTTAGTGTTTTGCAACTCTTAGGAGTTAACAGCTGTTTGAGTGGAGAGTCACTGTTTGGGAGAATGGGTGACCTCAGCAGGTTCAGAAATGCAGCTTTCTTGGGCTGATTGTTCACGAGTATCTAAGCACATTGTCCATTTTGTACTTGCCTGTTCAAATGGTCATGAGAATTGCTGTAGGATATTTTAAATGATGAAGATATTGTTACTGCTAATCTTCCTTTTTTTCTTCTCTTTAGGAATCAGTAATGAAGAATGACTCCATCAATTAAAAAGACAATTTACGTTTATCTTTTCCAGAATAGATGTGTATTTTAGAAATTAATTTAATATTTAAATCAAGAGCACGGAAAAATGCAAGTCTCTTTGCCACAATAAAAATGGATAACACAAGTTTCCTTTGTATAGAGCGAGATGAGAAGGTGGTATTGTCAGGAAAAGGACTCCATTGTAGGGAAACATTTAGATTCCTTTACATTAAGTGAGGAGAGAATGAAAACAGTGGCAGTTTCACACATGATGAAATTTACTAAGCAGAATTTCTTTTTTTTAGTTGGTGGAATGATGATTTATGTAGTTGATATTGTAGTGTACTTCTGGGTAGCTAGTAGATATTTTTGTCAAGGACAGTATTCCTGGAGTATATTGATTTTGTGTTTTAGAAGTCTTTCATCAACAATAACTCAGATATTTAGTTATGAGTGGTTTAAAAACGACTGGGAAGGTACTGACACTGGGAAGCTGAAACTGGTTTTTCTAGTTCATCTCTTTCATTGTGGAATTTTTATAAGGTAAGCACATTTAAACATTTATTTTAAATTGAGAAATCATGGTGCTTTAGGACAGTTATTAAGAAGTGCTTAGTATGGCTTCAGGGACAAGAGCAATTCTGGCCTTAACAATTACTGCTCCATGAGGACAGATGTCTTTTTGTGGTAAATTTTGTCAGGTTTTGATGGACATGTAGTTCTTCTTCCATATACTTGTAAGTAATGATTTTTGTCATTCACAACTCTGTTTGATTAATCAGCCATTTGATGAGGCATACATAATAAAAATTATTGCTTTGAAATGTACTACTGTCATAACTGATAAATACAAGTTTTCAAAGTGATGTTATGCACAGTAAGCATCTGAGACAGCTGAGGAAGTAATGTTTCAATCTGAGTGTCTAACCATGTGTGTAAAACTCACCAAGATTCAGAAGAGAAATGAATAGCTGAATAGTTATTAAGGATATTTGCAGGAGTATTCCTTCAGGGACTGACTTAATGGTGATAGGGAACTTTGTTTGCTTAGTGGATTACCTTGACTCTAAAGCAATCCACAAAACTCTTGCATTTACCTGAACTCATTTCAGGTAAATGAATATCTCTTTCCAATGAATATCTCTTACCATGAATTTCTATAATTCTGAATCTTCTTTCCCAGAATTAGCTCCATATTCTCTGAGTGACTTATTATCTAGTAAACATTATTTTGTCCTTTGATGGTGTTGTCAACTTGGTTACTTGTTCTCTATTGCACAAATGATATTTTCTCCAGTGCTGCTACTTAAGCTTGGAAAATTTCCAAGTTGTTATGTATAAGTTACAAAGTTCTTTCAGCCACTCCTCACAATTCATCAGTGTGGTAATCCATGCTGTAAAGTATAAGCTGGTAACAGCAAGCTGGCATCTGGGCTTGTACCTTTGCGATTAAATATTACATACTTTTATTATATGTATTTTCCTTAGATGTATCAAGGTACAACTTCTTCCTGTCCTCCCTCCTAGTTATCTAATTTATGTAGTTAATTTAGACAATGAGTCTTTCTGGTTCATCTGTGAAGTAAATGGATAAAAATAGATTCTGTCAAGTCAGGTCACACTTGTTAAGGTGAGATTCTCCAGAAGATCCTTTGGGGCAGAAACCCATATTCTTCATTCAAAGAGGAAAATGAGGGCCTAGCCATTAAATAAGATTTGGTCAGTGGACTCTGCAGGCTTGAAATTATAAGATGTGAATAAATCTCATCAAATTTTCTTTCTTTCTTTCTTTCTTTCTTTCTTTCTTTCTTTCTTTCTTTCTTTCTTTCTTTCTTTCTTTCTTTCTTTCTTTCTTTTCTTTTCTTTTCTTTTCTTTTCTTTTCTTTTCTTTTCTTTTCTTTTCTTTTCTTTTCTTTTCTTTTCTTTTCTTTTCTTTTCTTTTCTTTTCTTTTCTTTTCTTTTCTTTTCTTTTCTTTTCTTTTCTTTTCTTTTCTTTTCTTTTCTTTTCTTTTCTTTTCTTTTCTTTTCCTTTCTTTCTTTCTTTTCTTTTTTCTTTTCTTTTCTTTTCTTTTCTTTTCTTTTCTTTTCTTTTCTTTTCTTTTCTTTTCTTTTCTTTTCTTTTCTTTTCTTTTCTTTTCTTTTCTTTTCTTTTCTTTTCTTTCCTCTTCCTCCTTTCATCTGCTTTTACACCACCTGCTCAATCTTTGAGTTTAGACTCCTGGAATGGTTTGGTTTGGAAGGGACCTTAAAAAGTAACTCATTCCAATCCCCCTGCCATGGGCAGAGATACCTTCTACTTGACCAGGTTGATCAAAGCCCCATCTAACATGGCCTTGAGCACTTCCAGGGATGGGACATCCACAGATTTTCTGGGAAACCTGTGCATCACCACCCTAACAGGAAAGAGTTTCATCCTGATATCTTTTCTTAGCCTACTGTCTTTCAGTTTGAAGCCGTTCCCCCTTGTCATATCACTCCATGCTCTTGTACAAAGTCCTTCTTCAGCTTTCCTCTAGGCTCCCTTTAGATACTGGAACTGGTGGCTTACAAACTACTACCCTTTGGGAACTGGAGATTTGTACACTGCACAGAACAATGGGAATCAGTTTGGTTTTGCTAACACACTGTCAATGCTAAGTAATAAATATGCAAACCATATTGATATATATATAGATGTATATACATACATACATTATATATAAAATCAGAGGCAAAAAAAATTTAAAAATATTTCTTACCTAAGAAGGCTTTAGTTTCTTTTGTTGGAAAACAAACCTGCAATTATATTTCATATGCAATAGTATGCTCTGTAAGGAGACAAAATTAAGTTAAAAATGTACATTTTAACTAGGCTGACTAAAATTATATTCAGCCTGACCCATATAAATGGCTCGCACAGATGTTTGTAGAATTGAGAACAGTTGTGACACAACAGACAACATTAAGACAATAACACTGCCATGGAATGTGGGGAAATGGGACATTTCCTTAGGGCAGCATATGCTTTCTGGAGCTGTCTGATGTGTAGCAGTGTGCTTCATCAGCCTAGGATACACCTGTAGGAGACTAAACATTAGCAATTCATAACATTTGCTGTCAGAATAGGTCACATAGGCAGCAGCCACTGTGATACTGGCATCTGCTGTTGTGCTTTTTGATGCTTAAAGGTAGCTCAGAATGCCCTGCAACTTCGAATAGAAGCAGAAGAAAAAGATTTTTTTGCTTATTTGTAAAAATTAATTCTAGATCCATGCAACATCAGAGTAAATGCGAGTGCTTTGCTGAGCCTGAGGTTATTTCATTACATATTTCTAAAAGGCAGTGAGAAAAATTCAGAGCCAACATAGGTGATGGGCTGCAGCGTGGGCCCTGTTCTGAAGCAGTACCAGCTGGCAGCAGTGAGCACACCTGTGGGAGATGCACTCTGGAAAAGGAACTCCTCTGCTTAGTGACAGAGCTCTGGAAGGAGGGGAGTAGGCTGAGGAGTATCAGGGACAGAGAGACATACATGCAGATTGCTAGAATCACACTCTGCCTTTCCTCAGACTACCCCACAGACCTGCAGGATGCATGAGATGGATGATTCCCTATCCACTCTTCGCTTGGCTGAGCAGTGACTTAAGGCTAGGGGGCAACAAGTTCCTGCCCAGTGCAGGAGGTGTGTCTCCCCTGTGACACCTTCACAGGAGCCCTGGAATAACAGGTATGAGGCTCTGCAAGTGGAACTGAACAATAACAAGGATGTTGAGTCATCTGGCTAGGAGATGTCACTGAGGCTAAGTTACCCAACACCCTGTGTCAAATTCTTACTGCTCTCTACAAATGAAAGCAGGCTGTTGTCAGGTGGGGGTCAGTCTCTTCTTTCAAAGAACAAGTGACAGGATGAGAGGAAATGGCCCCAGCTTGCACTGGGAGAGTTTGGATTAGATATTAGGAAAATTTTCTTCACTGCATTGGAACAGGTGCCCAAGGAAGTGGGTGAGTCTCCATCTCTGGAGATATTTAAAAGACATGTAGATGTGGCACTTAGGGACATGGTTTAGTGGTGGACTTGATAGTGCTAGAGCAGTAGTTGTTCTCAATGATGTTAAAGATCTTTTCCAAACTAACTGATTCTGTGGTTCTATGTGTTTGATCACATTTTCTTGATATAAATTTACTGACCTAAGTATTGACTTAGTTGCATTAGTTTCATGGGTTTAATCCAAGTATTTTGATAGTTAGAAGGTGAAATTTAACATGCAGCAGAGAGTAATTTTGCTTTGTTAAGGATTTATACAATGCTGAAAGCTATGACTGTACGACCAGAATTTTGACAGGACAATCATTATTGCCAGGCCACTCACACCCTGCCTATACGAATTTCTAAATGGCACTCAAACATTTCTCAGTGTAGTTTCATGAGATGGGATGTGTAGTATAATGCTGGGACTGTGTTACAAAGTCAGTGGAAGTTGGAGGGCAAGCATGTGATATGGAAACATTGGCAAGGCTGCTTGCTTGTCACATGTGAAGGCTGTGAACAAAAAAAATAGCTGTCACCCCTGTGAATTCCCAGCCAGAAACAAACCCTTCCTAATTTTACAGCATCAAACTTCATCACTTGTGAAATGATGATGAATATCTAGGAACATCTCAAGAACAGAGAGACAGTGGAACTGTGTTTTCCGTGAGTGTTTATAACAAGTAGGAGCCCTGTCATCTGTGTTCTCTACAAAGCAACACTACAAAGGCAGAAACCCTTTTTTTCCCTCCTGTTTAAGGGAATGGTATTTAGAAACACTGGTAATTCTTTACCATTGTCTTTACCATATGACAATTCCAGTTGTAAAGAAATTGTAGGTTTTTTATTCTGTTGGCTTTCAAGTAGCTTATATACCTTGAAAGAATGAAGAACATATTTTCTTTAATGAATCTATAGGGAGAAAAAGTAAATGGTAAACCTGCATTTGTCTGTATTATTGACATAACAATTTCACATTCCATTTAGGATGTACCTCTATCTAAAATACATAACTAATCCAATACTTTTTATTAATGTATTTTCATTAGTTGTAGTACCTTTTTAAAAGACCTTTTGCTTCAATGAATATTGAAGCCCAGAACTTCTATAGCATTAGATTTATTATAGGAAAATAGATTAGAGGAGTACAGCTGTAATAGTTTCAGAGCAGGCACAGGGTTTAACTGAGCTGTGGGCATGATGAAGGAGAAAATGTAAACCTTACCTATCCTTTAGCATGGACTGAACTCTGCCCTAGGCTAGGAAAGTGCTTCAACACTAGGTCTAAAAGCTGGCTATGAGCCCTTCCTAAAAGATCACATTACATGCCAAAGGGACAGATGAGAAAGACAGTATAAGTACAAAATACTCTTAAAATATGAAAATTTATCACAGTGAACTTACAGTAAGTGACATAAGCATGCGGAACTGAGAGAATGCCACCCTGCTTAATTCCTAATCAAAGAGCAGTAGAAGGATTTGGATTTTACTAGAAAAAAAAAAAGGTATTCTATAAAGTGTTCAGAGTCAGAAGTGGCCTAACCAAAACTGCTACAGCTAGTGACAAATACATAGCAAACCATATTATAACAATATAAACCTAATATACAGTGCTCAGAAGAAATGTGCTTTGAAAATGACAAGTGATTTCAGGTATGCATCCAGCTGTAATATTCCTTTTAGGACATTTCTTGCCTTGCATATCAACTGCCATCTCGGCTGTGACCTCTGCAGCTTGAAATTTGTGCAGCTGGTTTCCACTTCTTGCTGCTTGGACAAACACAGGGTCTGGTGGTGAGCCCATGGACAGCTAGCAGATCAGTCTACTCAATTGTTTTTTCTTGAAAACATTGCAAACTTTCCAGATTTTTACATCTCAGATGCAAGAACCAGATGTTTTGGAATACTAATTGTTTTATAAACAGAAAAACTTTAGATGCCTTGCCAAACAGTTCAGTTCTTTGCTTATGAGTGATTATTCAGGAAACAATAAGATAAAAACACAAAACCATAAAAATAAGAATTAGTTTCCTTTGGGAGTAAATAATGGATCCAGAGCCAGTTCATGGACTGAGTGGCAGGGATGCAGTCTATGAATCTCTGCAAGGAGAAAAGGAAAGGCTCTTGAGTATTAACAAAGCTGTTCCACACCTACTCCTATTGTTGCAATTCTCACTTGTATGGTCAATATGCCTTAATATACCAGGGAATAAGTCATGAATCTTCTAGCATGCCCTTAACCCAGGAGCTGTCAATCCTGGCTGTCTTGCTTGTGGTTGTGGAAGAGAACCCTACACTGCCTTCCCTGTGGTCAAAGGATTTGGTCTTTAAAAGTGATGAAGGTGTTAAACTTTTAACCTCTGAAGGAGCCAGGGATTCTTCCTAGGTCCCTTAGTAAGGAGACGAGTCCTGTGCTCCAGTGTTACATTGGGAGGAGACGATCCTGGGAGATCTGGCTGGCTGGTGATCTGCTGCCCTCTCCCCGTACGGTAAATGCAAGGCACGGCTTTCATCAGGCCCATGGTGTGTGTGATCCTGTGGATGGCCAGGGAATTAGAAAGCTGCACTTCAGCGTGAATCCTGACATTATCTCAGATGCTGTCTTAGGGAATGTAAATAGGCAGGTTGAGGCACAGGGCCTTGCCTTTCTCAGCTTGTGTATTAGCGGTCTTGTATAACTGTCTAAGATAACCAAGTGTTGGCCTGTGGTGTTCTGCTTAGTTTCTTAAGAACATAGATCCAAATGAATGATGCAACTGTCATAATTTATTTACTGAATTAGTTTATCTTTTGATGAGGAAAGGCTCTAGTAGTCTTTGCAGGACTAGAAAGATTGGCTGAATGAATTTTCTTTAAAAGGGACTACTTAGGCTTGTCCTTGCTTGCTGGTAATAGTCCAAATGTGTTCATTGGAGAAGAATCTTAGAAGCTCAAAACATCTGGGAACTAAATTGACAGAAACGGGTTTGGAAGTGGTGTCTGAAGGCTGGTATGATAAAAATCCTGTTTATGGACAAACACATGGATTATATACCTATAAAGCCAAGAACTTAGTATATATGAAATTCTAACAGTTGATTCCAAGAATCGTTATTAGTTTAGATCTATTTATTACAGAAAAAGAAAGAATTCTTCTATGCATAAAAAAATCTTCAATAATAATAATAATAATAATAATAATAATAATAATAATAATGTTAAAATTGTTACGCACATATTTTTTCATTCCTATCCCTTTTTTCACCCCTTATCATCCTATGCCTGTGCTTTTCTACACTGTATCCTATCTCTCCACATCTCAGGACCTCTGCTATCATAGCAAGACTAGATTTCTCTATCCTACATCACCATGGATGTAATAAATATCTCATTTGATAGTGCATCAACAGGCAGTGTATCTGCCTGTTAGTGTTACCTATATAAAACTATGACTATGACACAAAGATGAAAAAAAAAGGGTAAAACTTATATTTCAGAGTTTTCCAAAATATAAGTCTTCCTGATTATTTAGAAAGTAACAAAGTAGTAGGTTTTCTCAAAAGTCTGTTTTATGTTGCAATTCATCAGGTATTATCCTTGGGTCTTATGGATCTATCTTCTACTTACATAGATGTGGAAGTTCACAACTGGATATTTGTTAATACCCTGAAAAGGATATAAAGAAAGTGAATTAGTATCTCAAAGAGAGACTGAGGAGAGATGCTAAGTGAATGTTCAGAAAGGCAATAATTTAAAGAAATAAGAACCTAACAATACTGAGCTTGTATTCTTTATTTAGAAAAGTCTCATTCTGTTTTATTAATGTTCTTATTGCATGGTATTGCTGGACTTAAATGATTCTCTGATATCCCTGATACCAGAGAGATATCAGACAAAATTTTGTCTGAGTAGAAGATGGAAAAAGTTGTTGTAAGGCTGTATCATTTTATTGAGTTGGTCTTCTAAAAAGCAGTCTAATCAAGTGTCCTTTTTAAAATAGGTATTGGTTTGCTTTGAAATACGGCTGTCAAGCTGCATTTAAACAAACAAGTAGCAGAGGTGCATCAGAAGCAGACCCTTCCAACTTCATTCAAAAACAAGCTATTGATGCAGTGACTGATATTAACATGCTCAGGGTGTTCAAGACTTTTCTTGAGACCACACCACAACTTTTTCTTCAGATTTACATCCTCATGGAACATGGCAAAACACATGTCTATCAATGTAAGTCTGTCTTTTTCCTTCTGTTGCAGGTTGAGTATCTTACCTAAAAATATAACTCAGACTGGATAACATTTTAAACATACCTTGGAAAACACATGTTCCACTGTATTATTACTCTGCATTTAATTAGATTTTGTGTCTAGTAGATGGTCCATTCTGCTTAATCAATGAGAAGGAAGATTTCACTATAAAAATGAAAAGTAATATATAAATACTTTGCATCATTAATAGAAAAGTAATAATATCTAATAAAACCATAATGATGCATCTCTTGAAAATAAGCTCTTAAATGCAATTAGCATGTAATTTGCCAAGCAGTTTGATATGTGTGGTTTTAATTACAGATTCTTTTGAAACTGCTACCTAGGCATTTGGAAGTCAGTAATGTAATTAAAGCAGCCCTGCAAGCTGTCACTACTATCACCCATGTTGCAGGTGAGGGACAGAGTCAAAACTAAATCCGAGGATATGCCAGTATCGTAGAATGCACCATGGTGAAAAGATACTGGTTCAACTCTCAGAAGCACGACAGCAGCTGTACCATTTCCAGCTCTAAGACTTGCAGAATTACTGGCAGGACATTGACTTATTCAGGGTTGGAATTGTTCTAACCAAATGGGGATACCTTCATTGATATCTAGTGTTCCTTCAAAGTCAAAATTTACTCAGGTAAAAGGATCAAGCAAATGTCATCTTGGATATGACCATGTGAAGGATCAAGCCTTAGTAATAGATTTCTACCTTTTAGACACAGGAGACTCACATATATTGGTTGTCGAAACTTAAATTTTTATAGTCTATTTGCAATACTTTGGGAATTTCTAAGTCACCTGTGTATGGAGGTGGCAGATGCAATTTAGGCAAGGCCATTAAGGACCAGGGCATGGGTAGGATAACATGCATACCAAACAGCATCAGATACCTAGATTTAAGTAACTAAAGTGAGCCTTAAAATTACAGTGACTTGCTGTTGAGCAGAGAGTAAATATAAAACTGGGTTAAAGAAAGTGTTAGGAAAGCATGACATTTTCTAAAACTTCATTCAGCAATCATAGTGTAAAATAGTGCATCTTTTTCTCTGATGTAACATTTTCCCTTGTGTTTTGTTTAGATGCTGCCATTATGATGTCTTTTTGTGGTATCTCCTTATCAATGGTTGATTATCAGATATCACTACGAAAATCTCTGCCTGACAAAGATGAATTTCGTGTGCTTTCCAAGTTCATGTATCTCTTCTATAAATTGCTTACCATCACTTCTTGGATACTCAGTATTTCATTGATCACTCTGTTCAGTGTCAGAATTTCTGTAATTGTGTTGATATTTCTTTGGATCTGTGGCTTCACTTGGACTTTGAAACAGCATACAACATTTTGCAAGTCTAAGAAGATGGAATATCTGTACAGAACTGTAGTTGGAATCATCCTAATTTTTTCATTTTTTAACATAAAGGGGAGAAGAACAAAAGTTCTCATTTCTATTTATTATGCTACTCACACTGTAGTGAGTCTAGGTATTTTGTTTGTATACATGTTCTGGAAACCTTCCATTATCAAAGAAATATGTTTTACAATTGTAAGCATATTAACTATTTCGAGTCTGGTGTTAGGTATTATTTTTCTTGTTGTTTATTACAGCCATTTTCATCCCACTACTTATTGCACACCTCAGGCATATTCAGATGAAATTGATGGAGTGGCAGGGCAAAAAGTTAGAGTGAAAACTGGTAGATTTCAGAATTTCTTAATGCAATGAACATTACAGGTTTGGTTTTTTTTGTTTGTTTTTTGTTTGTTTATTAGTTTGGTTTTTTGTTTTTCTTTTTTTTTTTTGTTTAATTATTTTTGTGGCCTTAATAGCAAATTCTTTCTGAACATTGTGTTTCTCTGTCATTGTTGGTTATGTATCATCACTGAGGAGTACATAGTGGCTTTGAATAACTATTTGTTTTCCACAATACAAAGACTTTGTAACATGAACACTTATGTGCTGGTGAAAGTTAGTTTGTCAAAGAAACGATTTAATCTATTAATCCAACACAATTCACAGTTTTCCTTTTTTAGCAATGCAAATGTAACATAGGAAAAGCTAAGTGTTAATTAAATGAAATACAGCATTAAACCCATATTCTATTAACTTATGTTGATTCTGGTTGATTCTGTTAAAAACAGGGTGCTTTTTTTTTTTTCTTGCTGGAAGGAAAGAAGAGTACATTTAAAATAACTGAGGGCAGTGATCAGTCTTCTGCTTCTCCCCATTACTGTAAGACTGCAGTCCTTCATGTTAACACACTGTACTGCCTTCTCCCTGAAGAAGAATAGCTTTGATTTATGGCTCAATCACTGTCTTGCCACAAGGAAATTTGGGGAGATGTTTTCAAGCATTTTATAATCTAGGTGTTTTAATGACTTCTTTGTTGGTTTTGTTCTGTTAATCTTTCACACAATCTTCTGTATTTAGGGGTGATGCCAGCTTGTTCTGGGTTATAATAGCAGCCTGAGCGATTTATGGATGGCAACAGGAATCTTGCATACAAATTAAGAGCCATCTTCCATGAAGTTTCTTCTCCTTTGGGCTCTAAGATGTAACACTTTAAATGCTGATTTCCACTAAAATATGAGGCTATGCAGAGCAGGCAGTGGTGCAGTATCTTCTGTCTATCACTGGGGAAAAGAGCAGCAACTGTTCTGATGACTTGCACTCGCAGGGGCTGGCAAAAGATAAAACTAGCTTGTCTATCAAGAATTTTTGGCAGAAGGCAGAGTGAAACCAGACATTTCAGCTCTGTGTTTGAATGCTAAATCAACAACAATGAAATAAGGTTGATAGCCACAGTTTGTTCAGAAATAAAATCTAAGGGGGAATATTTCAGAGCTGCTGTGTTTTAAATCTGTATTATGAAAACCCGGGGTTCTTTCTCTCGCCTCCTTCCTCCTTCCATTAAGTCACATTTGCAGTTAGATTGGCCACAGCAAAGGTAGGGAACTAGGTTTGAGAAAAGAGGCTAGAGATAAGAAAAACTGATAAACTTTGCCAGGAATCAAATCTGTTAATATTCTTTATTGACAACAAACTTCTCTGAAACCCTGGGTGAAGGGCTGAAGCTTTGGTTGATAATTAGGGTTCTTTAGAGCTGTGTCTTGTGTCTTTTGTGTCAAGTTCATGGACTGCAGAATGCTTTTATCTTGTTACTCTTTCAGCCTTACCAGAGCTCAGGGAAAGTTTCTAAACGTGTTTCTTTCCTGTTCAATGTCCACACTTTTCTTTACCAGGCCAACCATGTACATCTCCTTGATCCTGTTCAAGGAAATTAATTTCTATGTGCATAGCTTGGACTGGACAGTCTGCCTTTCTGAGGCTACACATGAGAAATTGGTGTAGTGAGGAAGAGTTTACTTCTAAAATCCCTCAGTCCTGCTTGGGAGTAACAAAATGTAGTCCACAAGTTAAGACAGAAAAGCACAATCCATGAGACAAAGCAATACTAATTTAGTTTTACTAAAATTGGTATAAAAACCAGTACCTTCACTTCTTTCACTGTGGAAGAGAGATATCCAGATTTGCTAGCACTGGAATATCTTCTTAAGGAAGGTAAGGAGAAAAAGCCCAAGGCTTTCAAGCACTGTGACTGTACTAAGTTCTGTCTTGCAGAATATTTATTACTGGTGACAGTCAGCGTCCTTGGCAGCAAAGTGCATGCCTGCTTTTAGGCTGAATGTACTTTTATTTTGCTATGGAAAAATAGAATCCTAAATAGTGAAGAAAATTCCTATATGGCTTCCCACACTTTTACTGTTTGTCAATCTAAAATCCTGAGAAGGGACTAGGGTAAGGGATGGTGGAAAATAGAGATATTATCTCTATCTTGCAGAAAATGATGAAATGTTGTCTAGCTATTCTTTAGAAGATGACCTCAAACTTTATACATGATCTGAGAAGCAGATCTCTGGGGAAATATGAGATCCCAAGAAGTCCTAGTGTGGGCAATTCAGCCCTGGGGCCTCCAAGTTCTCTGCCTACTGCCCAAAATCTGGAGCGTGAGTTGCTCCTGAGGAAAATTAATTTCTGGTGTAACAAAGTAATTTGTCTTGGTGATTTTTTTTTTCCTCCTTTCAATGAACTGACAAATTCCAAAGAGAAGTCTTTCATTGACATCTCCCTGGCCAACTCCTAACACTCATTTTCTCTCAGGGGAGAAAAGCTGAACATTGTGCTGCCTTCTGTTCTCCTTATGTCTCCTCACTCCCTCTTCTGTGCCCCTAAGAAGAATAATACACTGGTTGAGTTGGTAAGAAAGACATCTAGGTGGCTATTTATTCTAATTCAAATGCACACCAAACCAAATTACTTCAGTTTCAATCTTTATTTTAGGCTTGTAAGTCCTAGTTGATATTAATTTAGCCACATCCTAAGCCTGGAAATGGTCCTTTGGGAAATAATTTAGATTCTTTTCATAAATCTTAAAGATCTTCAGTGTCCTTCCACCAATACATCTCCATTTTGTTGTCATCAGTCAGGGGACCTCAAGAGATGAGAATTCCTGGTAGTTTGCTCCCAGTAATTTTTTTTTCTAGAGGGGAATATTATGAGAAAAAAAAAAAAAAAAAACTTTAAACTCCTCCCTTTCTTCTTGACCTTGAGTTTAAGATTTTCACTTGATTCCCTTCATTTTCACAGCTATGAAAATGGCTTCTCATTCGTCTGGTTGTTCTAACTCAGAATCACTGTAGGAGGGAGGATAAGGAAGCACATGAATTGACTCCAGACACATTTCATATCACTAGTGACCACTTCAGACAAAACAAACAAAGCCCCACTTCACCTGGGTGTAAAGTTCAAACAATAGACTTCATATATATCCTTTCTGCTTCCCAACTACCCTTAAAATTCAGCTGCCGCTCAGTTCATGCATTCCGCTTGACCTTGTCATTTTAATCTAACAGCAAATTGAAAACAAATGGGGTTTTTTTCCCCCTTTTTTTTGGGTTGAGTATGCCCATTACATCTTACAAAAAGTATTTTAATAAGTTAAATAAAATTAATAAACAATTTCTTTCTGTTTTGACTACTGTCAGACCTGGGTAAGAAGAACAACATCCAACAGAATTGTTTTAATTATCCTACTAATATTCAACGTGCCATTTGATGGCATGGGTGAGCTCACCTGATGTACCACAGATAGCACTGATTTATTAAGCCATAATTGGGTTTCCAATAAACATTTGTCAAAATAATGTATTCATTCAAACCAAAGCCTTCTTTATTTATTCATATAAAAGAGCACTTAACTTTCAACAAAGAATTGCCTGCCATCAAAAACACTCCATAAACGGGGGAAATTTATGAAGATACAGTACCAGAGGGCGATGGGTGGAAGACTGAAGTTCACTTTAACCCTTCGAAGAGCTGAGTTCCACCCCTTGCTTGGTACTGGTACTGAACATATTTCTCACTAAAAGCCCGAAGCCCAAACATTAAGCTTTGTATATTTACACGTGAAAGTACCATCTCTTTTTTCTACCATTGAGTCTTATATCTCAAAGACTGTTTCAAAACTAACATCTCTTATTTATATTATACAGTCTAGAAGCATGCACACAGCTCAAAGTTCTTTAGGCTTACCTACATTCTGCCCACAGGTTTCACCATGGATTCTTCCAAAAAAATGGAGGTTTGAGAGGTTAACCAATGCATCTCGTCTGAACCTGAGGCAATACATGTACTTGTCATTCATTCCAACTGAAGAATTTTTTCCTGTCCTATCTCCTTGCACTCTTCTCTATTTCCTTTGCACTTTAGTTTAATTTTACAGAATTTTAGTAGAATAATAGCAAAGTAGATGGGCTGTACAATTGATATTTGAATGGAGTGCAGCTAACCCTTTGGAGTCCACCTTCAACAAAAAACGTTTTTCTTTTACCTCCAGTTGGCTAAGATTTAACAAATACAAGTCACTGAAGGCTCCCACTATGCAAGTCTTATGTTTATTAGCTTAGTAAAATGTTGACCTTGGTGTGATGGGGAGTGTTGGTCCAAAATTAATGTAGCTTGCTAACACCTGTTGAAAATGCAAACTGCACTAGCCTTTCTATGACTGTATTTCAGTTTCCATAGTTTTAGCATACTTTTTATTTCTGACAGTGAACACATGTAAATAACAGAATAGAATGAGAAAGAATAGGAAGATTTCCAAGTGCATGCTCATGCCACAGACACTCTTTTGCTAATCTCAATACAAATATGTCAATATCATTACCATTATCATTACTACTTGTGCCACTTTGTCAAGGTGAAGAGGATGACAATGCTTAAAACAATATCTCTGTTTCAACTGGAATGCAACAAAAAGCTTTGTCTTCTCAGCTTTGTCTTCTCAGCACTGACAAGTGATCTTAAGCCTCCCTGATTTAGCACAGGTCTTTTTTAATGGGAGCCTAGAAAAGACACAGTTAAATATTTTGGTCTGTGGGCAGTAGGTAAACTGCTGGAAATAAAGTGCTAAATGTTACTGGATGCTTCCTGGCTGCTATGAGAAAGTAAATGACAAAGCCACACATTTGCAGGTCACTTGCAGAAAGGTACAGAGAGGAAGTTCAGGGTCAAAATTGTTATGCAGTACTCTAGCTACTGCTGAATGTATCCAATGGATTATTTCTTGCCTCCACAGGCTATAATCCTATTTTTGTTTTGTAAATAAAGTTTGTATTTTTGTATCTTGAATAAATTTTTTAATATTTTATAATGTTTTGACTTTTAATGACTCATGTTCAGTGCACTGTAGAACAAATATTTCTGTGCGGAAGCATTGTCTTATCTGTTCTTTGCTGTTTGAGTGTTTGGTTTCCAGTGTAAGATCCAAGTTCAGCTCCTGCCTTCTTTAAGGCTTGGCTTCCTTCAGAGATTTGTTTTCAGGAATAGAAAACATTTCCTCTTCAATGGCAAGTATTTATTCCACTAAATTTGTTTGGGTGTTCACATAAAAGTTTGAGGCACTTGAGAAAAATACCATTAGCTTTTTATAATTCTTCTGTGCTTATATTTGGGGTTTTCCAAAAACTACGTCTTCTTACATAAAGATTTGCATCATTAGTGAACATTGAATTATTTAACTGAGAGAAGAAATGCATTTGTGGGGTTGAAGTTATGCTGTGTGGAGATACCCAGCACTGCCACGATGGAGACTACATGCTGTTGACTGTTTTGTAAGCCACCAGGTCTTTTTCATACTGTTTAATTGGATGAAAAAGCAGAGTGAGAAGAGAGTATTTTTGTAATTTGGACTATGAAAAATGGAAAATGTACGACACAGAAAGATTACATACTACAGGTCTCTTCCATCTGTTTTGGGCTGTATTTTGCTGGGCTATAGACATTCGTAAACTTAGATTTTAAAGAGTAAGTCTTAGTCACCTGTCAGTTGCTTTTGTCACCACTCCAAAGCAGAAAACAGTACCTCACATAGTTCTGTGCTGCTTTGCCACAATCACTAGTGTGAATGAGTTATCTCTGGCAGAGTTATCTGAGTGGTATTGCAGGTTACTTGTAGGTGGGTATTTACCTCAAACTTAATAAATAAATTCAAGTTGTATGTTAGGTTTATAAGGTTCTCTACAATCAACAGAGAAAAAACTCACACCCAGGGTGCTGCCATCCTGTCTGCCCTGCCGCCTGTTTAGGATGTGGTAAATGTTCCTTTTCAGGGGCCCTTTCCCATTGACTACAGTGAGAAAGTTGACAGGGTGAAGTTTAGTTAGGTAAAACTCTGTTAACTTGGTTCCCAAGTTATGACCTTTTGTAGAGTATTGTCTTAGGTATTGCTTTGGTGCAAATTGCTGATATGACCCTATTTTCTCAATTGAGAAGAAAAGAGGAAGCAATTTACTCTTGGTGAGTTCTCCCTGGGTTTTCTACCATGACTTTGACTACATGGTCTTAACTCATAGTCTGCAGAGCTAAATGGCAGTTACATAAATGCAAGGAAAACAGGCTAGGACACACAATATGGCCTAATTTTAGAGTAATCAAGAGCATTTTAAAAAAGCATAATATAAGCAAAGTTATATTTCAAGTTGAATGTCCATTTCTACTGTGATGTGTTAAACAGAGGATTTTCATAAAAGAAATAAGCACGGTGGTTTCAAACAACAATGACTATTATGTAGAAAAAATGAATATAAAATTATTATTAGTGATTTGACATCTATAATTATAATCAGACATGGACAACAATAGCTATCAGTAACTAATTTATTACTTTCTTTTAAGACAGAAATGAAACCCTAAAAACCCTTTTCTCACTTATGTTCTCTCAGCCAGAAGAATAATGTTTACATGTATGCATTTAGAAGTGTAATTAAAGCAGCTGGGTGTGGCCTTCCTCAATCAGAAAGAAAAACAAAACACAAACCCACAAGGCTTTTTTATTTTTGTTTGGGTTTTTCTTGACAATGAAGGATTGTTCATAGGAGAATAGAAACTAATAACTTGCAGGCCTTGTTATGGGCAATAATTGTTTTTCCCTCACCAAAGTGGGCTGGACCTCTGAGGCTCAGCAGTCACCAAAGTACACATGTGAGGTGGGTGGCCCCTTGCATGCTTTGAGGAAGGTACTCAGCTCAACCACTTGGGAAGAAAGCAACTGAATCCCACTAAAATAGTAGGTATTCCAGCTTTTGTTTATCAATACAATTTTCAAATGGGTGACTGTCAAAGCTGTGATAAATCTGCTGCTTAGAAAAGTCCTCACAATATTGTGTTGGTGGTGTCTTATGTATGCGTCAGACAGCCATACACCAAGCCAAGAATTCTACACGATTTAGGACCTCTATCTGAATTTTTGTTTTAAAAGAGGGCTTTCTCAGCAGTAGATTGGAGAGACTCTGTAGTTACTGATACAGTTTGCTGCAGGTAGTCTCAGAAAATTGATGAGTGTTGCCTGGGGAATAAATGGATCCGTTCAATATAGCACCATGCTAAAAAAAAAATAAATCAAAAAACCCTGTTTCCTGAATTTTAGAAGACTGGATCTCCTACTGCCTACTGAGCTCTAGAAGCAAGTTTTCAGCAAGTGAAATTCACCATCACTTAATCCTCTGTGTAATCATAGCACAACCTGAGAAGTCAAAATGTAAAACATCCCAAGCCATTAACAAATAATTTCAGATAAGACTTGCCTGTACCTTGTCCCTCTCACTCCTTCATTCTCTGTGAAGGCTCACCTGGTGCTTTTCAGGAGGCATCTCTCCTGCTGCTGTTCATTGAGAAACAGGAAGTCTAGGTATAGGTAGGACAATATGGCAATGGGATTTTATGTTCCACCTGAGTGGAACTGAGGTGTAGGAGAGAGAGAGAAGGACTATGTCAGTCTGTTGATCTCCCATTTAATCCACTTTGTTGCTTCTGTGCACTCATCTTCATTTTCCCAGGTCCTTTCCTGCCCTTTTGTACTTTTATGTGATTTCTCCGTTCTCTGATGCCTATGCCAAAGCCACTGCTGCACTTCTGCCCTGACATAATTTTGTTACTGACTTATTACTTCTTTTCTTTCTATTTAGCTCTGTCACAATCACGGAACAGCTGAGGTTGGAATGGACCTCTGAAAATCATACAGTCCAACCCTCCTCCTGAAGCAGGGAAACCTGGAGGCACCTGGGTGGTTGTGAAAATTCCCTAAATGCAATCATGCTACAGTTACAGCATTCATCACTGTTCCTGGCTTGGAATTTTTGGGCTGTGAGAACTTGAAAAAACAAACACACCAAGAAAATCTCCCAGATCCTGGAGTAGCATTGTTACTCTTGAGCAGGCCACAGTACTTAGCATTTCCAGGTGAAACTCAGAAACATAAAAGGAACCCAACTGCCAGAAAGAGCTGTAGCTTTTACAAGGCTTTCAACACCCAAGTATTAATAAAAAGCCTGATGCAATCTTCCTTATTTAAATGGCTTGTGAGAAATCTCAGCCTACATGTCACTGCTCTCTCACATAACCTTTCCTGATACTGTTATTCCCCTAACTTCCCACAGAGTGAGGTTGAATAGTCACACCTTCCATGTTTGCAGGTGTCCACAGGAGCTGCAGAATGACCGTGTTGCAAGGGCAGGAACCTGGGGACCACCTCTAAACCCCTCTGAAGGGAGGCATTAGTGTACTCCAGCGACCTGCTTAGTGGGCATCTTGGGCCCAGAGAGTTTTTACTGTGGATGTGGTGGTGTCTAAGAGTGAATAAAGGCCTCTGGGCTTCAGCCAAAGTTTTCCCACAATGTTTCAAATTTTGGGATCTCCAAAACTAACCTGGATTTGGTCAGCAGGTCCAGGACTCCAGAGCTACTGACCTCTCTTCTTTTTAACTTAACTCTGTGTTCCTATAGGCTGGTTTATATATGTCTGTATAACCTGCATTTATTTTGTCCTAAGTGTTTTACCTTTCGTACTCTAGGCAATGTAGTTGACTGCAAAAAGAGTACCTCTGCCAATGTTGTCTTCTGGTGTAACAAAAAGAGCAAGCATGACACTGAAAAAATAGCACACAAGCAACAAAAAATATTCATATATATGTAAAGAAAACAGATGGTTGTTGCTGTGCTGGGAGGGGCAGTATTGTATAAGCCACCGTAAGTGTGGGGGCTGCTTTTCATTCTCCTAATCCTTCTTTGACATCCTTGGTCTGTTGCCTGCCAACTAATCTCCCTCATGCATAAACTATTAACCAGCAGTTCTAGCATTAATCATGCAGTTGATTGTCTTTATCTAGGCACTATTTTCATCTGAAAACAGTTTACATTAGAAACACATTCTTAACAGAATTGCTAAAAAAGTTTTTCAAATAGGCATCAGGGCATTGGTATGGTGATTTCCTTGCATGGTAATAATGTCAGGAGTTAGGTTTGTGAAGAAAGCATTCTCCATTTCTGAGATTTAATTCTCTAAGTGTTTAATAAAGAAAGAAATGTAACAGAGGGACAAAAATAATTTCAGATACTAAATTTTTAGCAACTTTTTGTATGACTCCATTCCTTGTCTACTCCCCCTCTACCTGCCAGAGTTTTCTTTTTCTCTTGGCTTACAAAGATGGGAGGTTAACAGTGCCAGCAGTAGAATTTCTCTTTTTATCCACAGAAATTTGCAACACAGGTAATGGCATGTTTTCAACACACCCTGTCCTTGATCAAGTCAGGCTGTTCTTTTGAGTGGTGTCTGCCCAAAAAAGGTCAGGTAGGAGAAACTTAGACATTAAATTTTTAAAGAAAAGTCGCCATGTGGAAAAAGTGGCATCAGTGTCACTTATGTCAGATAGTGTGTGGAAAAAGGAATTATTAGCTTTCTTGTTTTAGTTAAATTGTTTCAGTTCCCCTAGACAAGAACTTCAGTGGACCTTGCAAACTACCAGAGAAGTTCTAGTGAGGTATTTAACTCATGGGCTTAAACACATCTGCAGCTAAGCAGTGAAGGTTAGCTACATAAACAGGGGTTGAGGGTTTGGATTTACCTGAAGAATTATAATTATCCTAGGATTATTCAGCAGTCTCTGGAATATTAGAGAAATCTTTCAATCCCCTATTACCCAAGACTTGGTCTAACAGATCAAGGGTTGAACAGATGTTTGATTCAATGGGATAATAATTTAAGTAGGCCTGACCTCTCTTTGAGCTGGAAAAGCTGCAGTTGAACTCCAAACTGAGATAAAATTTTGTTTCTCAACGCTTTTATGAAGGGCTTGTTTTTGCAGCAGTACCACACCATTCTACAATTTCACAATGTGCTGACCTCAATACTGAATGCAGTTCTTATTTCCCCATCTCAGAAAAAGAATGATTACAAAAGATTCTATAGACAGACAAGGACGATCAAAGCTATTTCACAACTTTCACAGAAAAGAAGAAGTTGTATCAAAATTCTTCCGACTAAAGGGAACTGAAAGGTGGTATATTACAGGTCTACAAAATTAGAAAAGAAAAGGAAATAATCATTCACTATTTACTTACCTGTAGTGATATAAGAATGGAGCATCACATAAAAGAGATGTGCCACTTCTAAAACAAAAGGAAACACACATATGCTATGAAAGCTCTTGCCATAGATATAGCAGATGTTAAGAGATTATGTGGGTTACTCAGCCGCTGTAGGGGTGGGGATGAGGGGTAGGGGACGAAGAAACAAAACCCCAGAGAATAAAAATTATTTGAGGGCTATTAAATGTAGGCACATTTTTATCACAGGCTTGTCCCAACTCTTCACCACAAGTCTAACAGATGCTCACCTGCAGTCCACTGCAAGGACTGGACATGCAGGAACAGGACCTGGAGGTGAAGCTCTAGCACTGATAGTGAGTTTTCCACATAATGAGGCAACTCAAATTCACTACAGAATCACAGAATGCATAATGTTGGAAGGGACCATAGTTGGTTTTCTGGTCCAACCTTCCTCCCTGCTCAAGCAGGGTCATCCTACAACACAAGGTATGGGATTGTCCAGGTGTTTCTTGAGTATCTCCAGTGAGGGAGACTCCACAACCACGCTGGGCAATCTGTTCCAGTGAACTTCCTGTGTATCAATTTCTTTCCATTACCTCTTGTCCTATTGCTTGGCATCACCAAGAAGAGCCTGGATCCAGCCTCTCAACGCCTCCCCTTCAGACACTTGTGTACGTTGATGAAGTTCCCTCCCAGTCTTCTCTTCTTGAGACTGAACAGGCCAATCCCTTACAGCCTTTCCTCATAAGAGAGATGCTCCAGTCCCTTCATCATCTTTGTAGCCCTTCACGGGACCAGCTCCAGGAGCTCCATGTCCCTCTAGTAGTGGGAAGCCCAGAACTGGACACAGCACTCCTCATACAGTCTCACCAGGGCTGAGTGGAGGAGCAGAATCTCTTCCCTCAACCTGCTGGGAATGCTCTTCCTAACATACAGCAAGATTCTGTTGGCCTTTTTGGCCACAAAGGCACACTCACTGCGGCTCTTGGACAGCTTTGTTGTCTGCCAGCACACCAGCTTGTTTTTCACCTGGACCCCCAGGTCCTTCTCTGCAGAGCTGCTTCCCAGCAGATCAGCCTGTGCTGGTGCAGGGGGTTGTTATTCCCTGGGTGTAGGGTGCTGCATTTGCCCTTGATGAATTTCAGATGGTTCTTTGCCCATCTCTCCACCCTGTCCAGGTCCTTCTGAAGGGCTGCACAGCTCTCTTGGATGCTGGCCACTCCTCCCAGCTTTGTGTGGTCAGGTAACTTGCTGAGGAGGTATCTGTCCCTTCATCCAAGCCACTGATGAATGAGTGAAGCAATACTGGGCCCAGCATTTAACTTTGGAGCGCACCACTAGTGACAGACCTCCAACTAGATGCTGTGACACTGATTATGAGCCCCTGGAATCTGCCGTTCAGGCAGTTCTTCAGAATCTTTGGAATGTTGTCAGTACTGCAGAGTGATAGAAAACTGCATATTCAGAGATCCACATTTTAATAAACATCCATTAAGGGTACATTAATTAACTACATTAAAGACAGATGAATAACCACCCACCAGTGTAAAAATGACAAAACATAAACCAAATGGGAAACACAGTAATTTAAATGTTTCAGTTGCAATCACTGAATCTAACTTTCTTGGTATCTTACTAGGGAGACAGAAATTAAAGAGAGCAGCTGATGAAAAATGATGAATACTCTTGCTCTCTTTAGAAAACAGGCCATGAACAGGGTCCTGCTTCTGGGTTTCAACTGAGGGTTGAAGCTGAAATGATGATTTAGGGCCAAAGTCCAGCCAACGACACCAGTCAGGAGCAAAACCTAGGCTATTGCCCAGGTCTGATGTCCACGCAGGAGCTCCACTTAGAAATAGAGTTGGAGAGAAAGATTCCTACCACACAGACCTGGTGTCTATTCAGAAAAACTCACAGCCAAACTGAAATGGGCTCCTGTCCTTCTCTGCCCTGTCCAGGTGTGTGTGTGTGTCTGTGTCTGTGTCTCTGTGTGTCTGTGTGTGTCTGTGTGTGTCCCAGGTGGGGCTGCTCAGGGCAATGGAAGCCAGGTTGTGCAGCCAGGGCCCTGACAGAGCCTAGGAAAACATCCAGCAGGAGCGAGCTAAGCCGATGTGTTTGGTTTGACAATCTCTGCTTTGTACAGGAAGTTAGAGGGAGATTTCCTAGTCTCACTGACTAATCCCTGTCCATCTTATAATATTTATATGCTCAAAACAAGTAGGCACTCTTTTAAACTTAAAAAAGGGTCAAGTTTTTCCTGTCCTTCTGACCTCAAGTTTTGAGGTCAGTAATAAAATTCCAATTGATTTCAGTTGGGTCAAGACTTTACTTCACTGTTTCTTTTCCTGAGCTGCTGTTTTGAAGTCCAACATGGTAATAAAAATAATTAGAGGAAATGCCACAGACTCTCTTTTTCCAAGCCTTTTCTGGAAATCACGGACATCCCTCCTATATGAGTGCATTTTATCCTCCCTACTTTGACCCTTGTGTCAGGCTAATGCCTTTCTGATTAAGAGTCAGATAAACCTGTTCCAGAGTGCATCAATATCACTCCCTTTTGGCCAGAGGTCTGGGTCAGTGATGTGTGCATGAAATATGCCTTTCCTCCTGACCTGCTGATGGAAAAGTGTTGTGCTACTGTAGGGCTTGCTGCTCTGAGCTAGAGACAACCTAACAGATGAATCAGAAATGAAGTCCTTCCAAGGGTAATTCTTTATGCCCAAATTGTTTGACCATTTTCATAGTAAATTTTTACTGGCAATACTTTTACCCCACATGTTTCTGGAAATGGATGAATACTGTTAGTGTCTTCTTGTCATAGACCCAGGGATTTCTGTTTGTTTACTTTTGCTTGAGAAGAATAAATAAACTGGGTCAGTGTGACTAGTAACATGCCAAGAGTTTAAACACATGAAATGCTTAAGTTAATGCTTTCAGTGTTTTTCTTCTCTGAGGATCCTCATTGTTCAGTGTTTGGCAAATAACTTTTCCTAAGATTATATCCTTCTCTGCTCTCAGTGAGTTTACTAAGGCAGTCAGAAGCATGTGGACTTCCATCTTTTAGCTAGGAGCTACAGAAATGACACAATGCATGGGATTTAGGGGTCTACCTAAACTTACCAGTACTCTAGCATATGCACACTAGTTGTCTAGTCCACAAAACTATAACTCCACAGGGAGCTCTTCAACTCACTGTCCAGTACAGATGGAATTTCCTTGCCTAATCATGTATGTCTACTGATATTTTTGATGCTCCAGGGTATTTCAACTGGCTACCATTTGCTGCTCTTGAAGGGCAAAGATTTTCTGTAGGTCTTGGGCTCAGTGTCCCTTGGTTCTGTCCCAAGTATCCTAGGGCATCTCAGACAGCTCTCAACATCTGTCTTTAGGAGAGAGAATGCCACTTTTGTTTATTTATTTCAAGATAAAGTGAAATTCTCTTCTGTCTTCATTGACTGTATTGACTAGGTCTCCACTGATTACTCTGAAAATTTAAGATGACCTTGGCCCAAAGTAGACAGTTAAATTCTGGTGACTTTCTATCTGAAACCTACTCCTTGTGCCCCTAAATAAAAGCTCCTGAGTCTTCAGGATTACAATTAGTATTTCTCAACATACCCTGGTTTAAGGAATTATTATTTATTTGGATCAAGTTGCCCTTTAATCACAGCATGTAATGGTGCTGGTGTTCTCACAGGAGGCCTTAAAGAGGATTTAAGATGTGGAAGAATATGTACCAACAAAACACACACAGAGATCAATTTAATATTTTGTGACTTTTCCTTTAAAACAAACTTATCCAGGAGGTTTTGTTCATGTGTTTGGCAACTTGCACAATCGTAGCCTTTGGAAGACCTGTTGTGGCACTGCCAGAAGTTAGTATTTTTTTTTCTAATTTGGATTATCTGTAAATTCAACCATTACCTTTGCTTATAAATGGAAAAATGTCTTTGAGCCTTAATTTTGCTGAAAAACCTTATGATATGACCTTATGACATATATTGTTCAACATTTATACAGTATTTTGCAGTGTCTGCATAGTAGCAGCCTCATGTTAATAGATATTATTACTCCTGTGAAGGTATAACTCTGTCAGTGTGTTGCTCTGTACAGTTTGTTTGTACTAATTTATGAAGTGCTGAGGAATTAATAATAGTTGTAGAGTCTCTGTAGGTATCGTCTGGTGTTCAGCTCTGAACTCTTGAGGAATTAACAATTTGGGATAGAACAAATGAAAAAATTCTTCTCCTGCTTTCCACTGAGAAGACATGAATCATTACCATAAAAGGGACACATAATTACATTAGTAAATCTCTTCCATAGATTACCTAATAGCTCAGTTAATGAATAGCAAACTCGATTTATATTTATATGCTGTTGTTACTCTACAGATAAACAGAGCTTTGCAATCTTGCAAAGGAGACATCAGCTTTTAGGTTTTTATCTTTATTTTGTTTTTCCCTTACAAAGAACAGTTGACATACAGGCAGCAAGGCTCCATTGCATACATATTTGATATGAGAATTCTATATTTTTTTAAAAAATGCATGCTACTGCGCTTCATGGTTTGGAAAATGACATATGATATTGTATTAAAGATCTCACAGCAATGCATATACCCAGGGGACAGAGTCTAAGCTATGGTGTGTAAACTTAATTTGATAATTTCCTGACTTGGCTGATGCTAACTAATTCACTTTCTCATGATGTTAATATTTATAGAGAGCATGTGTAAACATAGACTATATTTCATTCAATTTTTGTTTTAGTTATTTTCTATTCTAGTGCATCTGTTTCTAGTGGTATAATTCTGTCATAATTGATTAATGTTAAAAAAATTAAATACCTTATTTTATTTAAGAAAAAATTCCATTAAGAAATCTAATATTTGCTTATAGCCTGAAGGCTTGCTAAGCTATGAAAGGTGCTTGTTGGCATGCATTTAGGGGAGGCAGCAATGGAAGTATTTGCAGATATCAGCTCCTGTGGTAGCCTTTTGGTAGTCTTTTAAAACTGAAATTGATTTGACTTCCAAGTAAAGACAGGCACTGTTCATTGCTATTGGTGCTGTATGACACCTGGAATATTTACTGTGTTTTTTACCAATTTTGCATTCCATTTCTGCCTGTACATCAATGAGCCAGTCAGAACTACAACAACCATTTTAATGCTGCACTAACTATTGGAAAGGGTATTGCATGCTCTCTGTTCCCATCTCAAGCTCCAGGGAGGAATTTCTAGAAGAAATGGCTTCATTTTCTACCTGGTTTTGTCTGCTTTCTCTGCTTCGTTTTTTGACACAGGTCTAATCTTACTTGAGCTATATGCCAGCAGTCTGATAGAGGATATTAGATTTTCCTATAGTTTTATGAGTAAAAGTTTTGCAGTTGTTTTCCTACACAATTTGGAGGACCAGCTGGAGTGAGTGGGAGATGCACACCTAGCATCCAAACAAGGCTTGCTTTATTCCTTGTGCAAGAACTGGAATAGCCCTCTGATGCCACTGGAGTTCAGCCTCTTGAGCAGAACCTAGTTATTTGGTGGCCAAGTTAGCCCCTTGATGGTACATGTAGTTTCTTCTAAACTTCTTAGAGAAATAATTTTCAAGCTCATGACAGCAAATTCTAACCTTAATATTTTTTAATAAGAGTTTTTGACAGGAACCGTGAAGAAGTACTATCAAAAGCTGCAATTCAGATGGTAAGGGCTCATTCTTGTGTGTGGTTGAGTTGGAAGAGCAAAGCACAAGGAAATGTTTTTCTTTTGGGTAGTAGCATGGGAGAGTCCCTCCCTAGCACTCAGCCTCTTCTACCTTTCAAACTGATGTTCTTTCTTAACTCCATACATAAGCATGTGCTTTGCTAAGTTGAGCAATAGATTTAAATGCTCAGCGGCATTGCATACTAAAAGAGTAACCTAACTGCTATATGCACTAAAAGAAACAAGTTTGATTTTTTTCAAAGCAGAAATGGTTAACTGGAAAAACACAGCTGAGCACCACAGGCTCTCTATATGTGCAAGGGCTTTAATGACCCCCAACTTTTAAAAATTTGTCAGACATAAAAGCAGTACTAATCCGATTAGTAACTGTGATTGAGTAAATCTACTGTAAAAATGGACCGTGCCCTGTTTTGAACATGATACCATGCTGGTCATTTGAGAACTGCCACTGTGAAACATAAAAGTCTCTTTGATGGAATATTTATTTCATGAGTTGGAAAAAAGGGATAATATAGTATTGTTTGTTTTCAAAAATCACTTGTAAAATTTTATTAGCCAAGGAGCCAATATTCAAAACAATGAAGAAAAGACATGCTGTTCAGTAAGAGAGAGATGAAAGCTCATCAGAATCCTAGGAAATCAAGTGGTTAAGTCCAAGAATTGCTCACTCTAATTCTTTTTACTGCAGCACCCCATAGGAAGAAAAAGAAGACAAGCATTTTAGAAAACAGTATTTGCTCAGTTGAAAAAGTCAGCACTCTGTTGTGTGGCCTTGGAAACTCTCATTGAGTTTTCTATCTGCCCTCCAGAATATTTCTGCATGTCACTTTGGCAGACACAGCTACTAATTTTAAAGCAGAGAAGTGTCTTCATTCCTTGGGGCTCACATGCACTGCAATTAGTCTTATTACAAAATGCCAAAAAATCTCTGGCAGCTAAAATAAAGTCCAGGGAAATGTCCACACCACTGATGAATGAGTTCCTTGAAAAGAAGTAGGGGTGGGCAGGAGCCACAGCATTTGGATCTTGATCCAGGTCTTCTGGAAAACCTGAGGACTGTGCTTTGGCTTGTCCCATTATATATATGTGTATATATATATATATATATATATATGGAGATCAGCAGCAACATTTGTATCCTGATTTCATCAAATGTTTATTTTAAGTACATATGTACACACACACATTTTACAGTTGTTACCCAAACTTCAAATAGAACAATAAATAATATTGTATACACAACATCTCATATTGCATTTACCCATATTTAGGATATTTAATTTCTGGTCAGTGTCTAAGAGGTTGCCTTGAGTCAGGAATGCTTGACCAGCCTCTCTTGCTCCAACACTAATGTTCTGTTTACCTAATTAAATGTTAGCTCAAGCTGTTTGCTTGTCAGAACATGTCAGCGATTGAAAGGAAAAAAAACCCTACTTTCCTAAGCCAGAATATGCATTTTTCAGACATGAGATCTAATTTACCAACCCAGCTAAAAAGCTTTTAATTTTTTAAAAGAAAAATGAATTCAGCTTGTAATTAAGGGTTTTCATTTTATTCACCAATGTGAAAAAAAATATCATTTTTAGGATATATGGGAATCTGAATTTGTCCTGCAACAAGTCTCTTGCTTCATGTTCACTTTGTCTGCATTTTTGTAGAGAGGAAACACTTTAGACTCTATGCACAAGAAACTATCAGGACATTGTTCCTGCCTGCAAGATCTTGCCATAAACCAATTTGCTTCTGGATCCAGGCAGTTACTGAGCATTTGTGGGAGAAATCCCAGGTGCAAAGTCCTGAGACTTTGGTTGGGGCAGAAGGGGAAGTCCTGAGCACTGGTAGTGTTAACAAATGAGCCTTTAAACCCTGGCTGTGGGACAACCCTCTACAATGATTTTTGTTGAACCCTTGCTGTTAAACCTGCATTTCTTTGAAGAAAGTTCTTGAATTTAAAACTGACAGAACATTTTTGGTTGATACCATCGTAGTAAATATAGATAAATTAGTATTTCCCCTCCATAAGCTGTGCTCTGTCCATTGAGGAGAAAGAAAAATAGGTATTTTCAACCATTGTAGCCTCTGATTCAAGCTCTTCATAGTTATATGTACATACATGTGTTTTGATATGGATAGATGCATACTTATATTTTAAAGATATTTCCATAGACCATGACTCTTATAAAACCAGATCTGTGAAAATTAAACAGGAGACTAAAGAATACTTAATCTAGGCTGGAGTTAGATTTCTGGAGCATAAAGATCAGTATACTTTGTTCCAACCCCAACAACCTACATCTGTGCCATGCTTCTTTTTCTATTTTGAATCTTAATTGAATTTTTTGCCAACACTTCAACAGGTGCAAACTCTAAAAACAAATCACCAATTTGGCTTGTTATGATAGTTTTCATCAACAGATCCTGCTATAATAGAGGCACTCTAGGGAGGCTCAGCTTCTGAATATGAAGTAAGGCAAAAAGCAATTTCCTAGGCTTAAAAAATGGGTCACAAAAAGGAAGATGAATGCCTGGAAGAGTTGGCACACTGCTCCTCAAGACCACAAATAAAGGTCCAGTACAATTACTTTCTTTAAGTATTGTATGATTTACTCTGTACAAAAACCTCAGAGGCAACTGTGACCATAGCACACACCTATTATGATTCTAAAATGAATCTTTGGTCTTCAGAGAGTTAATTTATGACATAAATTTTCTATAAAGCAATTACATACATACAGAAGGACAAGGAGTAATAAATATATAATATTTTAGTTCAGGTAACTACAGGAGAGTCAAGGCTGGAAGTCTTAAGGACACAGCAAAATAGTCCTGGTTAGTTTGATCTCCGTGAAACATTATATCGTAAAAAAAAAGAGGGCACAAGTCAGGACTGTTAAAACACAATATGGATTTTTTTCACCACCATTTTACTTCCTGACAGAAACTGAACTTGACCCACTGTTTTTTACACTTTCAGCATACTCTATTCCAGTACCTTTCAAAATCAAACTATTTGCTAGAAAAGGGTCCGTTTGTATTGAAACACAGGAATTGCATATTTTCATCCTTTTGAACTGAAAAATCCCAAATGTATGGTGTCCCAGGATGCTTGCTAGGGATGATGGTTTGTGCACAACAAGTGATAAACAACTCTTTGTTTCATTTCCAAACAGTTTTATAGAGCTCATTTACAATCTCATAAACTTCATTCTATCCTGAGGCCTTTCTGCAGAGCTTCATTTACACACGCACAAATTGAGCATTTAAGAGGTTTACTTTAGTTTGATAGTGATCTATTAGGACTGATTATATACATATAAAAATTTGGTCTCTAGTACAAATATTCTTTCACATGAAAAAAGCATCACCTCATTTCACTGCAGTCTCATTTCTGGATGGGCTATCAAGTTCATAACATTACTCCAGGGCAAAGTGACATGGCCTGGAGTAACATGGTGTTTTGGAGCTTGGAGTCTTTAAAAAATACAGAGCACCAGGTCTTCATTATTTTTGTGGAAGATCCTTCTTAACAGAGGCCATAGTTGAAATCAGGTGACATTTTATGTGTACGTATATGATCTTATATGAGGTATGTATATGTGCGTACATGGAGTGGAGGGGAACAGAGTTGAAAGGACAGTATTGGTAGTGGGGACTTGCACTATCCTTGTCATTTAGAAAGGGCATTCAGCTTGTCACTGGTTATTATCTAAGCTCCTTTGTTTTCAAGTTGTAAAATATCTCAAATAGCAATTCCTGATCCCTTGCCCACATTCTTTTCCTTCAAATTCCTTCCTAGGCTTCTGCCTTACAAAATGTTATACATCTTTCTAACCTTCCACATGCAGCAAATGGCAATCTCTCTGGCAGGACCCCAGATTTATGATAGTGGCTTGGAAGGTGCCCTGTGCAGAGCTGTGAGGGGGTGGTTGTGATCACTGCCACAGCACTGTTATTCCTTAGCAGGATGAGTCAGGCTGGGGAGAGAAACTGGGAGGGAATGGATTGAGGACAATTCAGGTTTCCGCCTTACACCAGCATCTGAGGTTGTCCAGCAGAGACAGCAAGGAGGAGGTAAGAGGAACATGCCCAACAGGAATAAGTATATCCCAGACACTGCACCTGCTGTCACGGCTCATGCTGCCGCACAGAAAAAGGCTGTTGTGATGGTGGTGGTTTGTCGCAGACATCTTTTCATGAAAATCCTTTCATTAGGATTTTTCCTGCTGAGAAGCTGAGAAGCTTCAGCAAGAAAATGTAAACAATGGTTATCTGCTGCTGTGGAATGCAACACGTCCATCTGTGATTGGCCCATCTTGGATGTTTACAATTAATGGCCAACCACAGCCCAGTTAGCTTGGACTCTCTGTCCGAGACGCAAACCTTTATTATTCATTCCTTTCTATTCTTAGCTTAGCTAGCCTTCTGAGATGAAACCTTTCCTTCTATTCTTTAGTATAGTTTTAGTGTAATGTATATCATAAAATAATAAATCAAGCCTTCTGAACATGGAGTCAACATTTTCGTCTCTTCCCTGTGACTACTGTCACAGTGACTTAAATTGGCTGGAAGGAGTCCGAGGGAGCAGAGGAATTTACTGGAGAAGTGATGAAGTGCTGCAAGGAAGAAAGGAGAAGGACTTCTCTAAAATTTTTCTCACCTGAAAAATATGACAAATATCACTTTATCGCTGAAATTCTCTGTTATCAGTGTCCCAAAGCTATTCTTCAGCAAAGGAGCAAAAGGAAAGTCTGGTCACCTGCCAGTGCCCTGGTGCACTTGACAATTCTATCAACCAGTCAAACAATGAAAATATTAATCTCTCTTTAAACTGTGCCAGACTTATTTAATATAGACTGACAGTGCAATATCAGCAACATATGAAGTACCAAAAAAGATTAATGCTATGCTCCATGTCTCCAGTGAAAACACAAATGAGCATGTTAACCATTTTTCTCAATCCCTCTGTGACCTAGCAGAGCAGATCCCAGTGAATGCTTTTCCTCTGGACAGTCCATGAGACCAGCTATAAGTGGAAAGACCGGAGAAAACAAAACAATTTTAGATTTTATGCCAAATCCAGATTGTACTTAAAGCCCTAACTAACTTTTTAACCAAGTTTTTTGCACAGAATTTATTTCAGGTACGATACTGTACATTTCTGGGGCTCCACAAAGGAATCCACAAAGTATTTCCTGATTGGGTTAGTCCATGGATAGGTGATCATATGTATTTATAACCAGCACACATAATTATGGCTAAGAATATGGAGCCAAAAATACCCCCCAAACGAAAGGGTAAAAATAATTTTAAAATCTTATCTAGATTCACTTATCTTTTTCTTCTGAAGGACTTTATTTCAGGCAGGCATTCTGAGAGAAGGCTGCAATCGTTGGCTATCAGAAAAAATCTGATTTTTTGTTAACTGTTTAACTAACATCTATAATATCCTCACATGTAACATCAAGGATCAAGTCAGTCCCTGCATTCAGTTTGTTCTCACACTTGAAATGAACACCTTCTGAAGAAAGCTGTAGTTCACTGCTGCCAAAAGAGTGATATGGATAGAGAAAACAACAGGGCTCCACTGTGGATAAATATGTAGTTGAGGCCCAACATTGCTTTCTGATTAATATACAGTGATCATTAGCTCTAAATATCACTAAGTATTGTAGACACTAAGTGTCTTCTTATTTCTGACTATTTACAAGAGCATGTAGTGACAGGACAAATGGTGAATGGCTTCAAACTGGAAGAGGGCAGGTTTAGAATGGGTGTTAGAAAAGATGGGTGAGGGTGGTGAGGCACTGGAACACGTTGCCAGAGAAGTTGTGGATGCCTCATCCCTGGAAGTGTTCAAGACTGGGTTGGATGGGGCCCTGAGCAAATTTTTATTGGAAAATGTTCCTGCTCATGGCATGGGATTTGGAACTCAATGATCTCTATAGTCCCTTTTAACTCTTTTAACCCAAAATGTTTTGGGTTGTTCTTTTGGATTCTTATATGCTGAAATCCAAGTTAGACGATCACCAGTTCAAGCACCAGAAAGCCTTTCTCACGGCATTCTTTTTGCTAGAGAATGTCAGAAGAAATAGGGAATCTTTTTATATTTTCTTTCTTCTTTGGGTAATAATCAGTAATTTTTTTTTCTGTTATTCTGTATTTCTGAAGGTACTGTCTGGCCTCTTGGAGTACTGATAAGAAAGGACATTCTAACTGCTTGCAGCAGTGAAACAAGAGGAGCATAAAATAACAAAGATGAAAATTGTGAATTGACCAACAGTTAAAGACCTCCTCAGTACTTGACACAGAGTATACAATTGACAAAAGCCTATAAGCACAGGTATCGACCTCATTTTGTGGTTACAATCTGTAAATTAAACCCTGTTGGTCACTGGCACCCTCAGTCCATAAACCAGCACTATCTTAGCTCCTCTCCTGGCCCAGCCGATGTGTTCCTACACGTTTGCTCCCGGAGGCCAGAGGCTGCCCTGGCTTTGTTCGCACCGATCCAGAGCCAAGGGGGCTGCAGCAGGGAATGCGCAGAGTGCCACCGTGCCCTGGCTGCCCTCGGTGCCACCGTGTGGGCCTTTCCCGGGGCCTTCCTGGGGAAGCCGGGCGGGATAAAACCGGAGATGGGGGAGAATTCTTCACTTCGAGCGTGGGGAGGCACGGGAGCGAGCTGTCCGGGCAATTCACTGATGCCACATGTCTTGCAGTGTTCGATGGACTCTGGGCAACCTGGTCTACTGAGAGGTATCCCTGCCCACGGCAGAGGGTTTGAACGAGGTGATGTTTTAAGGTCCCTTCCGACCCAAACAAGTCTGGGATCCTATGAAACAGATTATTTTTTATTAATGTATTTTATATTTTAGCAGCCGATGCAGATGCTCACCCGTCAGACTGAATCTAACAATAGTCATCTAATAGTGATCAGCAAAGAGTTTTTCAAGCAATGTGTAGACATCTCTTACAAAAATACTCACTCCAGAGATGTGAGAAAGCAGGAGACTATTTTTTAGAGAAATCATGTCTACTGCATCAACATTTTCATATTTCTGGAAATTGTGACTTGACGCTTAAAACAAAAAAACCAAAAACAAACAAACAAACAAAAAAACCCAAACCAAAACAAAAAAAAACCCCAAAAACCCCAAAAAACCACCAAACTGGTGATTCCAAGACATTTCAATTTTCAGAATTAAAATACCCAGCATTTTCTGAAAAGCATATGCTGTTTCATACTGAGAACCCCAAATTACTGGTTGCTTCTGGAAAACTAAGCCCATAAGTGCTGAGCCTCTTACTGCCACTCTATTCACTGATAAAAATAAAGTAGCTCGTATTGCCATCTGAAATATTTTGGCCTTTGGAGCAGACACAGATCTGCTGTCTCATGAGATCAGGGCTAAGTCAGCAGTATTTATTCAAACCTTTGGTTTTTCACTGGCTGAGCCTCAAAGGATCTGTGTTTACCTTCAACTGTTAACAGCCACCCAGCTGGAGAGCAACATGAGAAATGATGCTCAGTGCTTGGTTTCAGACTCAAACACCTTCACAGCTTGAGGAGGAAGAAGAAAAGAAAGGTGATTTGGGTGTGGGTTTGGTTCATCCCTTTGTGCACAATGGGGCCCACTGAGATTTTTGGATCTAGATCCAAGCATCCATGAAATGTGGGAGCTTTAAGATCCAGGTTCTTGGTTTGGTTTGGATCTACCTCTGTGCTTTGAACTGTTTGTGTATTTGCTTGAAGATTGTCCAACTTGTCCATGTTTTTTGAATCTGGAAAACTGAGCTGAAAATGTGACCAACTGTCTTTTTTGTGGTATTTGACAATTTCAGTTCTCAGCTGAAAAAGGAAATGAAGTCTGAATGTTTCAAAACTTTGGGCACTTCAGCTGAAAATTAGAGTTGGTTGGTAACAAGGACAAAGAGGTGCAAATGTGAGCCTACCTGAATGGTCATGGCTGTCACCTCCCTTCTTTCCTAGACTCAGAATACCAGTAGTGTGAAATGTTCTTATAGGAAAAAGTATTTTAGAGGAGACAGTTAAGACAGCACATCCTCATAGATGCTTCAGTCAGAAACAGACTTCCCTACTCCTAGATTCCCACATAATTTCAATTTTGAACAAGAAAGTTAAATGAAACATGAAACTGTTACATGTGCCTCTAGTTTTCTAGGCATGTGAAACAAGCACCCACTGGCTTCAGAGCAGTTTTAAATTTTTTTTACATTTAGAATTACCTTAATTTTAATGCATTGCTTACTCCTCTTCCATCACTTAAAAGTACATTTAACTAAATTGTAATTAATTGTAATTAATCCTAATTAATTGTAATTAATTGTAACTAATTATACAATTAAGTAAAAATAATCAGAGAATCTGCACTGGTCCATATTTACATAATTCTTTCATAACTACAAATTATTTTTATTTGAATTCTTACTCTCTGTAAGTTTTCTTACCATGATAGTGCTCATAATCAATGAAACATGATTTTGAAAGTACCTGGTAGTCTGATATTATTTGAATGTTTAATTAAAATGTAGCTGTAGTCATGGCATCCTTTCATGTTGTTCATATCATTTCACTTCCTATGTACTCCAAGTTTTCCTAATTTATTACAAGCCTATTTGTGTCCATCTAAATCTACTTTTAATGATGGGAATCTACTGTGTTCACTTAAAATTGCACTGAAGCAAATATTTGCACAACTGGAGTACGAAGTCTTTACAGATTTTCCTTATGTAATTTATAAAGTAAGTTAGGGATGAAAAGTGAAAACTCCATGTTTATATTGTACTAAGAAAACCATATGTATCAGGTGGACTGTAGGTACATGCCAGGGGGGCAATGGCATACACAGATGTCACTTGTAGTCATGACACTGTCATGTTTTGGGTACCTGTGTTCAGCAGCTGCATGTGGAGTTAATTTTAAGAAAGCCTGCTGGAATTAAATCAGTGTAGCAGATCTCTGCAGATAGCAATCTGCATTTTCTAGTGTCAAAAGAGCAGGTAGTTTAGCATCTTTAACATGCAGAGTAAGTACTCAAAAGCTTTCTGGGAACTTTTCCATGTTACTGATGCTACATACCTCTCACAAAGTAGGTGAATGATGACTATAATAAGTCAAAGATAGTAGCTAGAAATATAAGAAACAGGGTCACAGCTTATTTCTCTCTTAAAACAGAATAAATTGCTTGATGCTTCAGGATGAAGAGCTTTAAATTTGCAGAGTGGATTTGCTTGAGCTGACAGCCTTTGAAGAGCTTGACCTGTAACTTGTATGCTCCTGTTCCACTGCCAGCCCAGCCCCATAACTCACCCCGAGAGAGAGTGACAGCCTCACCTATAAAATTATGTCCTCTCCTCACTAGTGAGCTCAGGATTAGTCTCCCTGAAAATGCTAACTGAGGTTTGAAGGTATCACATGGCTTCCTGGGACAGCAGTGGTGATGTTTGTGGAACCATTCGCTGTCTCAGGGCTAATCTCCAGGATAATTTAGATTAACCTTAGAGATCTCTGGAAACCCCATTCTCCATGATGGACTATCCCTCTTATATCCAGTCCCAATCTTAAGGGTTTAACTCAAGCTGACATCATGATGTTATATCAAAAGCCTTAAACTGATATATATCTAAATAACCTTCCAACCTTCCTTAATTATACTTTACCTTTTGCTTTAAAGTCTCTTCACCCCCTCACATAAACACTATATCTACTGTGAATAATGTTAACCAGAGAAAGCAGGACATTTTGACATCTTCTTGTGTTTACTTTGTCACAAGACAGATCGCTGTGGCAAATAGATGTGATGTATCAAAGAACTCCCCCTCCTTGTGTTTGGGAAGGTTTTGAAATCAATCAGCCCAGGGTGGGAAGGGAGCAGGGGTTTTACCTTAGCAAAGGTACCTCAGGGGCAGCCTCTGGCTTCTGGCATGAGAAGCCAAATTATTCTCTGTTAGTGAAAGTATTTATAGTCACCATTACAACTTCAGCTGTGGAGTACATGGCCAAAAGCCATTAGAAGCATAGAGAAACATGAACTAAAAGTGCAATTCCAGTCCAAAGCTGGAGTAAAAGAAATAAATCATGCTTTGTAGGAATATTTTTAAAAATTAGCTTGTCAAAAATTATGCAAACAGTTTTGGTTTTTTCTTTTTTGGAAAGGTGCTTTGCTCCTGGAAGAAAGGAGTTTATGTCTCAGGGATTTTTACACAGCAGCCAGGGTAATTCTTACAATTCTCACAATTCTCAGCCTCCTGCAGAGGTGGCTGCCACCCGCTGCACTGACCCTCCTGCCCCTGCCCAGCCCAAGGCCAGCAGAAGGATGCTGCAGTGAAGAAGGCCAGCAAGGTCTCAGCATTGTTTGGGCCTGGAGAGATTCTCCTTACCTATAAACTTATTTCCAATGACTCCTTATCTGTAGGCTTATTTCTAATGACTCCTTACCTATAAACTTAGTTCTAATGGCTCACCTGCTGACTTGTCCTACATCACCTGAGCCTTCTCACTGTCCCCTGCATGTTTACCACCAAGAAGCTTAGGATGAAGCAGTGTCAACAGAGTAATTCCACTGTTTTCTGTTGTGTATGTGGAAAATCTTATAATAAATAGAATGTCTTGAGGGTGAGAAAGAGATCTAGGTGAGGTATAGCCATCTCTTTAGGCAGGTACCCCCCACCCCCCCTTTTCCATGCCTGTGTTTGACTCACACTACAAAAAAGGTGAAATTCCTATGAAAACAAAAGATTATCCAACTCCTTGGCACCGTTCAAGTTGTTGCTGCTCTCCCTGCATCATGGCAGAGAAGTTTTTACTTCTTTATAATTTTGAACATGTTAAAGGCCAGTTACAGAAAAAAGAGAAATTATGAACCCAAGAAAGGCAGGTCAACCATCATGTTTCCAGCAACTGTGAATGTTTTTACTTCCAACCTGCGTTTCTAGTGTCAATGATGGAGCAATAAAAGCAGCTGCAAAATAATGATGCAAAGAGGCCATGTGTCTTACGGTTTATGTACAAGACAGAAGCTGACAGAGCATTAAAGAGTATAACTGTCTGGGAGGCACCAGCCTTGGGAGAACATTTTTTTGCATTTTCATGTTGGTTATGCCCTGGGGAGTACTTATGGTATTGTTTCTCTGGTCTCTATGATTTCACAATTATGCAATCTACCTCCAGGGATATGATCGGTTGACTCAAAAAAATAAAACAAAAATCTAAATAAAAGTGAGCACAAAGGTACAATAGAAAAATAGATTTAAGGAGAAAATCTGGAGATTTCCAAGCATTCCTACAAAGATTACTAAACTCAGTCACACATTTCTTGTACTTAAATGTAAAGCAAAGTTGAAGTAGACAGTGATGTGATTGCAAGTACTTGTAAAGCCATTCTGGTTGCCCAAAGCGGCGTTAAGCATAACCCTCAGCTCTTTTCCTCTGTGTCCCATCCATCCCAAGGAGCACTGATTTGTGATATATTTGATCTAGGAATCCTCTGGGTAGTATAACTTCCCTGTGATATCATCCTTGGGCATGCCTACTATGCCTAGTCACCTGAGTACTGCATCTGCACTGGTGATAGCTGTAGCTTCCTTATCTTTCTGTGCCAATGCAAAACCACTGGCAAACTGCTCCAGGGAGCAACTACAGGTTCTTTCAAACTATTTGCTCTGAAGTTTAGTCTTTTTGACCTCTTGGTAACTCTTGATTTGAAGAGCAGGAAGTCAGGTCAGCCCATACTTTCAGCTCTTGCAACAATCAGATGCTTTCAGGACAAATGAAAATCCAAATTGTCCCTCGATCTAATGGATGTGGACAACTGCTGTCTAATTAAATATCAGCTGTTTGAGGGGCTAGGTGGTCTGCTCTTTCCTTCAGACACTGTGTGACTCAATGGCTGTAAGTAAAAGGCCCTTTTAAAGTTAAAACCACTTCTCTGCCATGTTTCAGAGACTCGCTCAGTATTTTGAAAGCAATGAACACAAAAATCACACAGCATTTTCTGTCTCACACACATCGCAGATAATGAAAAATAAAAAAAAAGAAGTCTTTTGGTGTGAAATGGAATGGTGAAATGGAACGGAGGAGTGTGAAAAGATTGGAGAAGAGTCCTCCTCAGTGTTTCTTTTCTTTTCCCCATCAAAAGGTGAGGTTAGTCCCAAGGGCTTTATGTACACTGGCAAGAATCGGGCAAAAGCCCAGGATCTTGCTGTGCTCTGTTTTGGGGTTCCCAGCAGAGGAAGGACATTGACCTGTGGGAGTCCAAAGGAGGGCCACCAAAATTATTACAGGGATGGATCACCTCTTCCATGAGGAAGGGCTGAGAGAATTGGATTTTTCAGCCTGGAAAAGATAGATTAAGTGTGACCTAATTGTGGCTTTCTAGTACCTAAAGGAAGCCTGCAAGAAAATATGTAAAGGGACATTTTACAAGAGCATGTAGTGACAAGACAAGGGGGAATGGGTTCTGACTAAAAGAGAGTAGGTTTAGCTTAGAAATTAGGAAAAAATTCTTTACTAGGATGGTGGTGGGGCATTGAAACAAATTATCACAGAATTTATTGATGTCACAGCCCTTCAAGGCCAGGCGGTATGGACTCTGGGCAGCCTGGTCTAGTGAAAGATGTCCTGCCCATGGTAGGGGGTTTGGAACTAGATGGTCTTTAAGGTCCTTTCCAACCCAAATCATTCTATGATTCTATTATTCTATGATTTTGTGGAAGATGAATGGTCTGAACAGTCGATGAAGTTGTTTACTTGTGCTTTTTTTACAAAAATAGTCTTATTTCAGAAAGTGCTGACAATTTTCTTTCCCTGTGTTCAAATTCAACTCCTGACACCACAGGTACTAAAAATCAGCTTAAAAGACAAAAAGTCTATTTAGTCTAGGCATGGTTATAAATAAAGTGATAAATTTGACAGTCAGTATAACTGACATGGTTTCTAACTGCACTTACAAGCATCCTTCCCACCGCCTGCCCCAGGGATTCTCGCTGTGGTGCAAGTGATCTCACAGCCATTTCCTTCAGTCTGTGGTGGATTTGGCCTAAATTTCAACTACATTTCTGGTTTTTGTTCTGGAATCACTAATAGTGAGTCAAGGAATCAGTTCAAATGCCATGATTTATGTGAGAGTTAAATGCCTCTGAAAGGTAGAGCAACTGCTTCTCAAGACTGATTGCTGTTGCGATGTTTGGCGTTTTCCTTAAAAGTCCCAGGGAGAGTTTCATGAGAATCCAGTTACTTTAAATTTAAACTGAACCCCAACAAATTTATAGGTCCTCAAAAATTGTGAAGGAAACATTAAAAGAGAGGCTTTTTAATGGCTTAGAAGCCAAAGAACCAAATATTTAAGCCAAGGAACTGAATGTTTAGCATTTGAACGAGGATTTAAAACCCATCGCTGCTGCTTTTAAGATAATGATTTATGAAGGATTGCTTTGGTCATGCTGAACAAAGCCCTGAGCCCTGAGGCTGTATATCCTCTGTGCATGCTTTGGCCTTCAGGAAACACAGTTTTACTCCAGAGTTTAGAGGCTCAGAGGGATTTAATCTCGTCTGACTTTGGTGATTAGATAAATGTCTATCTGTAACATAGACGTCCCCATTATAGTTGTCAACCTGAATAACTACTGAGTGATGGCAGCCTTCTGCAAGATGGGTAAGACCTGTTGGAAAAGTGTCCTCATTGTGTACAAGAGGAAAAGGCTCATAACAACCACCTGCAAGCTGAAGGCCTGGCACTAGGACAGAACGCAGTTAAGGCAGGATGCTGAAGGAAAAGAGACAAATGGACTGACAGGAAGAATGGCTTGGGTACCACGGGCTGCAAACATCCAAGGTGGGCACATGGCTCGTGGGAGTCCTGGGGGCAAGCTGTGGCAAGTGTGTGTGTTTGAGGAGACTGTGGTCCTGAGGGCAACCCATGGCAAGGCTTGCAGGTGGGCTAAGGAGTTCACTGCCTGCACTGAATCACAACTGCTCCAAGTTCAATCCCTTTTAAAATTGCAAAACTGTATCCTGTATCGAAGGCAGGAAGCACCAAAGCTGGCAAGGATGGGGAAAGTATGGCAACCACAAGCTCGATGTGGTAATGCAAAGGAGATGAGGCCCCTGAAGAGCTATTTTGTCCTTGCTGGGATGAAAAGGAGTAGTTTGGTTTGCACTGATTTCATAAAGCAGGCCCTGGGAGGGAGATTCCTGAGCCAGGCACCTGTTGTATGGTGTGTGAGTACCTCTGGGGCTCGTCAGAGGGAAATCCGAGGCATGGCAGCGGATGCAGGAGTGCAGTTCTGCAACAGGACTGCTATGTTTCTTAACTTAATCTGCTTGTGCAGCTGCTCTTCATTGAATGAGAAGCAAGAATTAACAGCTTGGACCAACTGCGGTCAAGGCCATGCATTTACTGTCTGCCTTTAACAGTTTAGAGCAAATGAAAAATTTGTTTTGTAAGAAACATGCTTTATGTGTTGACCCAAATCTCATAAAATAGATGTGTCTGTAGAGTATGAAACAGTCCAAGCTGAAGTGGTGAATCCAGTTAACTGTTATTTGCAGGTTATGTCACCCAGGTGTTTTGAGTGCTCAGATGGCATGAAAGGCTATAAAAACTCTCAAAACTAAAGCAGTTCACCATAATTGATTAATCTTTTGGCACAGACCTTTTCAAGTGCTTTATTCTCTGGGTGCTATTTTTCACATTTTGTCTTCTTATTAAAATCTACAATCATCCAATCAGCTCTCAGAGACAATGACGTATGACTCATGTAACCATTGACAGACCGTTTTGGAACAACTCACAAAAAGCTGAAATGCATTAAACTATTCAGTTAATACATAAATAGAATACAGGGTCAGTTTGCAAGCCATTTGTTAATAGACTAAAGGGCTCCCTGCCCACAAAAATAATTTAAAACATGATTTATCCAGCTTCTTCCAGAGCAATTAATTCTTTCCAGAGTCTCCTTGATGTGAGTTACAGATGCAAAGGCTAGTCTGGCTATAGCAGTCAAGGACAACCTTTTTGCAGGTTTTGGATCATTTCTTATTGCTCATGTGCTTGCTATGAAGCCTAGCTGGCTATGGTAACCTGGCCTGCAGATAATTTTCAAGAGTATCCTTTCTATTGGTTCAATGGTGGAGCATACTGAATTTTGAAGTATTTGGCATTTTCTGTCTACACAGGAGTTTCTGGAGAGTTGTGGTGATCCTGGTTGAGCAAGCTGATAGAGAGGAAATTCTTTATATAAGTAGTCCAGATGCTGAGGCTATAATCAAGAAGTAGCCAAAGGACTGGATTTGACTGAAAGAGAATCGGAAAATAATTTCTACACATTTTGTTGTGTTGAAAAATCTTTTGTTGTTCTGAGTACATGCCAGATATCACTGTAGAATGGTGGAAATGCCACCTAACTGCTAAACTGCTTTGTCTGCCCCATTTTTCCCATTTTCAGTGCAGTTAAGAATATATATCAATATTTGGGTATCAAGGAGATCAGAGGCTAATTTATGCCACTATTCTGTTTTCAGTAGCATCAAATGGCAGATGCTTACAGAGATATAGGAGAATAGGGTAAATAGATAGTTCACTGCCTGTTTGCAGCTCAGGGTCTTACTCAGACAAACTATCTGGTTTTCTGATAACCCTCAATGGAGCTTTTTACCCTGAGTTGTACAGTCAGTGCTTAATCCCATGTAACCTCTCAGCATCCATTATGTTCTAGGGATTTACTAGAGTTAGGGCTAAGTTTCTTTTATTAATTTTGGGTATAATTCTAGATATTTTTAATTGATGTCACAGAATTTTACTATTGTGTATAACAGCAAACATTTGCTTTCCATTCAATGTCATATCACACAAGATTTTGGAGATTGTGATTTTACTTCCTTGATTGCCTCTTTTCCAGACTAAGCATTTTAATCTATGTTGAAGACATCTGATCTATCATTTGTATCTTGCCATCTCAACTTCTGATATTGACATTATGTCTCATTACTGGTACGTGTAGCTGAATGTGCCAAAAAATGTTACTCTGTAAATTTGATTTATTGGCTTTGTCTGATAAAGCTGGCTGCCAAACCAAAAACTTATTTGTCTGCTGACTGTGGATGCTCAAGCCTGCAATGCTTCCAGCCCCTCCACAGCAGTGGAGTAGTGCAGTGCGGCCTGTGCTGGATCCCTCTATACCAGGCCCTTAATGGTCACATACATTGTGCTGGCAGTCTCCTCATATTCTCTGCCACACATTTTCAGCCAAAATATGAGCAAACATAACTAAAATATGAGCAAACATAACTTTGCACCTGCCTGTCTGCAAGATGCAAATTCTCTCCTGCCCTGGCCCAGCAGCCCCTGGGCTGGCAGAGAGCACAGGCTTCAGGAGCACTTCCCTGGCCACATGCTTGGGAGAAATCCATTAATATCCATTATCGAGGTGTCTACAGGGAGGAACCCCCTGTTGTGCTGGGGCTCCCTCAGCTCTGCTGCCTTGGGCTCCTCCTGAATCTGGTGAGAGCCAGTGGGCTACTGGCAGACTCAGGCTGGGGGACTGTGGGTAATCTAAAGTGCAGATGTGATGAGGTGCAAACTGCAGCACGGTTTTGGGAGGACGGATGTGACTGGATAGGTGGAATACACACGTGGCATTATGTCACTGCAAACAGCTGGCCTTGACTGTATGGTTGTAATTTTGCATATAATTACATAAGTCCTTTCTGGTCTTACAAGGCTTTTCTTTCAAAGGTCACTCATGCTGTCCAGATATGTTTTTATAATGCTTTAGTGTTTAATTATGATATTACAGAACCACGAAGGATGTACTACTGAATTACCTATCAACATCCATCCTAAATGATCCATACTGTATACAGCAATATATTTTGAAAGGAAATATAACACTAAGAAAAGCAATCAGCTTTTGAAAGAAATACATTACCTTTTTGTTTTAAAGGGTAAAGGAAGTTATAAAGATTCATTATTTTTCACACATGGTTGTGCTTTAAAAGGCATCAGATGGACAGAGCCAAGTTTCACAGCGAGATGAAAATCACTGGCATCCTCTATAAATCAAGCTTTCCTTTCTTTTACTCTCCTGAGCCAGGTGCTCCAAAGGGTTACCACTAGGAGTTAAATCTTTCCAATGGGAAAAAATAGCAGTACATAAAAACATATAACTTGCAAAAAGAGAGAGTGTGTTGAGCTTTGTGCCTTTGAAAACTTGTTAAACAAAACCAGAGTTAAGGCTTTTCATTTCAACTGTAAGCTGTGAGCTTCCTGGGACCACAGAGGTCACTTTGCAGATTCCTAGTCAAGACAGAGGATCTCTGAAAAATTCCTAAATAGAAAGTAGGAAAAAACTAGAAATGGAAGTGCATATTTTTGAAGGAAAGTAGTAAAATTTAATTCATTATTGAGATTATCTGATCATTATGGGAATAAATATGGGTGCAGCTGCTCTCTCCTATAACATTCTTACTTTTGTTGATAGTGAAAGCTGCATGAAAGAAGGTGCTGCAACTCCTTATCCCAGAGATATAATTTGTTTGTTTTTGGCATATGAAAGAAGCTAGTCACTTATCAATTATAAACATAACATATCTCCTCAGTCCTAATAAGTCACCTATTTAAGGTAAGATGGAAGAAGTAGAAGAACTAACTGTAGGTATTTACAGTATTGGATCCTACTGATCACATGTAAATTAATTTGATTATACATACCTGTAACCATATGTATATTAAATGGATATATATATATTATGTTGACATATTAATATGTATAAAAACAAATGTCTTATAACATATATGGAAATTTAAGTACCCACCTCTTGCAACCTAAAATTCTAATGGTTATCAAATCTAAAACTCCAAGGAATCCCATCTGGATTTGTAAGTTAGGAAGATAATGCAGTCTAATGAGAATTAACCTTCTATTTGAATGTGAGTGCTATCATCAGGTATATCTCTTTCTAATCAGTCTCTGTCAGGAAAAGAAATGGGAAACATCTTCCTTATGGGAAGGTTTTAGGACAATCTAGAAAACATGGCTCAAGCCCTGTTTAGGTGACCCTCTTTAGAGCAGGAGAAGGAGGGCAGACTAAATAACAGCTTATAGTCATATTCAGCTCTGATTTCAAACTCTATGAGAAGAACACCACAACTGTGTTGGATACTCCTCCATAAAGTCTGGCTGCTCCTCCCCAAAACTGATGTAACAGTATGGAGAATGCAATAGATAGGTTATGGATGGCCAGAGGAATTTTTTGTCATTTTTACTATGGTATTAGATGGACAGACAAGGTGAGGCACCAACACACACAGGCTCTTTCTCATCTTCAACATTATTAGAATTAAGTTTGTTCTGTTATTAATTCCTATGTGAAGCAAACATGTTCCTTATTACTGTACATTGCTTCTGAATTATCTGGAATTAAATATCCTCTAAACAGAACCAACTTGTGTGACACCTTTGAAATGAGGATGCAGTGGGTATTGAGATGAGCAGAGGCCTGGCAATGTGAAATGAATCCTTTTTTGATTTTGACAGTATTAACAAGGAATTGGACTGGATCATTTCTCTGTATTTTCTGATTACTTTTGATGACAGGGGAAAATCATTGTAGATTTTATCTGACCATCTGCTTCTTTTGTTGGTGAATAGATAGAGAAGGAATTGTTTTTTGAGTCTGATCTAATGTATCAACCATATTCCTCATATCTTTGTTATACTGTCCAGGATACAGAAACTCTCTAGACATTTTATGAAAATACCAAAACTTCATGGAAGCCTTCACTGTGGTATTTTTTAGAAGATAGCTGCCTGGGATTACCTACCTCAGATAAATCAGTGAGTCATAGAGGATCAAACAGTGGGGAAAATCAAATGCTTCAAGTAGCTTTAGTCTGGTTTCTTGGAGGAGTTAATAAGTGTGTCAGAAGAAATATGCAGTGAATGTAGGAGAAGCTCAGCTAAACACGTTGCAGTCATATAATAGTATGAAATAAATGATTGCGTGTCAGACCTGAAATGGTATTATTCTCAAGAAGTGCTTTAAAGTAATTTAAGAACTAATTGACTGAATGGGGACAGAAATATATCTCATAGACAGGCAAAATATTCACTTTCATAATGTAGAATAGGGGTCCAAAACAATTCTTGATGAAATCAAAGAAACATGTAAAGCACTGATTGTGTTTTTGCATGAACAAGCCTTCCTTCTGAGGCAACACAATTTTCACGTGAAAACCTGCTGTGAACACAAGAGATTAAAAACCTCTGTGTAGAGATAGAAACCTTATTTTATTGTTTCAGAATTAAATTGAAGTTTAAAATAGGCTGAATACACAGATCTTATTGAACTCTGTAAAAACCTTCTGTCCTCAAGCTAGCATAACCACACAGAGGTAGAAATAGGAGCTCCCACCCCAGCAGCCTGTGTCAGTAGTTTCAGTGTCATGTTTTGTGGGAAGATCATAAATTAGGTATATATAATTGTGTTAATGTTTTCTGCAGGAAAATAGAGAGGAAGTGGCTAATTTGTTGGCTGATAGCATTACACCTAAAGTTATTCTATGGGATAAACTTATTTTCAAACTATTGTTATTACCTGTAAGGAAATCTGCAGCACGGTTTGCTGGAGGTCGGTAGATACAGTGGGAACATGTTTAATGCTGAATGTTTACCAGGGGGTCATGAAGTGAAGAAACAGCAACTCCTTTATCTGCAAAAGCAATTAGATAGCAGTCTCACAAATGGCATGGTTGCTGAGTGGTGCTCAGAGAAACACACTGCTTTCTTTTCACACCTGTCCTGTGTGGCATCTGACAAACAGTAGTGAGCTATTAGCAGTTATTGACATTTGTCAACTCTCTGGTTTTCCAGCAGGAAAACGGAAATGACAGCAATCATGCCTAATTTAGTTTCTCATGATGTCAGGACTTCATGCACTCATGCACACATCAAGAAGCACCCAGAAAAGGTTTACAGATGTGCAGAAGGCAGTCAGCTATGACAGTGATGTTGCCAATGTTGCACATGGATCAACTAACGATTAAGATATCAAAAGCGATCATTGTGGCTTACTGACAGCGAGCTCAATTGTTTGCACCTGTTTCCCCTGCATTACACATGAGTCTGGAATGGATTACCCTGCCTTGTGCTAGACACATTTCACCTTTCCACACCGTGATAAACTCCAGCAACATCTCTGCTAAAGATCAGGCAACTCACTTTACCATAAGGACCAGGAAAAAGAATGGGACAATTTGTTGCCTGTTTTCTCCCTGGTGAAAGATTTCAATTGCTACGGTGATTTAAAAAGGACATATTGGCTTAAACGAGAACTTATTGCTTCTTCTCTGCAGAAATCAGGTACTGACTGCAAGCCATTCAATCAGACCTGGCCACTTAAACCCAGAAACAGGCCTGAACCAGGCCTCCCACGAATTAGAGTTACCTGTTCTGCTTACCATAGTATTTGTAAAGAAACTGTGAACACTTTGTGGTCAGATATGTAGAATAGAGGACTGTCTGATCAACCACTTTTGATCAAACCAATCCAGCGTCAACAGAAATAAAGATGCAGCAGTTCAGATCTTAAGGGGAGCCCATAAATCTTAGAGCAGCACAATTTTCTTGGGCTTGGCTTCCAGGTTACCAAAACTAGTGAAATTTAAACCAGGTATGTCTGGTCATGCTGCCATCTGCCCCCTCTTGTAATATAGGCACAATTTCCATATCAGATGGGAGCAAGCTGCTAGGATCAAGCTGCTGGATGTATGCATAGATTTTTTTCAGTGATTATAGTGCAGAATTATCAGCCAAGAATTATGGCTCATTTGTCCAGAAGTTCTCACCACAAATCTGGTTCTGGTGGAGGGCTGGTGAGAAGACTGGGTTTGGGGGTCAATTATATTTGACTGAACTTCATCTCTTGCTATGCTGAGGCTTTTTTCATCATCTATTCAGAAACCAGGAAGACATCTTCAGGGAAAGCCAGTATCAGTTCAGAAATGGTTTTCTAAGAAAACAGGCTAAACTTACAAAGAACATTCAGAACAAATATGTGTTCTGTGTGTCATGTACCAAATGAAGGGGCTGACATGCCAGTTAGTAACACAGCTTTTGCTTGAAATCAGCAATGAAAAGGCATAAACCAAGCACAAAGAACTTCTCATTGAATGGATCATAAGTGTCACATTATTTTCTTGAGAAGCATCGAAACAAATAACATACCGGAATTTCTAATAATTTACATGGTGCTGCTACCTGTCACAGGCTTCTATGTGCTTATAATTAGCTACTGCTTCATTTTAGGAAGTGATTTACCTGAACAAAATTAAAAAAAAAAATCCAACCTTAAGGTACTTCAAGTTTTGCAATATCAACACCTTCAGCTTACTGTGATAAACACACATTTCTGTTCCATTTCTTTACTTTGTGGTGTTTTGTCTTAGTTTGGTAGATCCCACAAAAATGGTATGGGACATTTGAATGACAGGACCTTAAAATGAAAACCCAACTATTTTCACTCATGCTCTTGTGGCTTCACAGTGCATAAATATCAGCACAGGCATTCTTTGAACACATAGGGCACACAATATCCTCTTTGAAAACAGATCATCTCTTCTTAGACTGAGCTTCATCTCTTGTTGGCTGAGGCTTTTTTCATCATCCATGCTATAGATATGCATGGCTGGAAAGCACCATCCTCCGTTGCTCTGGCTGGTGTTCACAGCAGTTTGACCAGGTGGAAAGGCAATGCCCTTGGACTCAGAGGAGATGGATGCTATTCCCAACTTTGCTGCAAGCTGGCTGGTATTTTATCATTATAGATTACTCTTTTCCAACCTATGAATTAAAGGGAAAATTATTAATTTGCTACATAATAGGGGAAGAATGGATAAAAATCCTTGCAAGGTCTGTAGTTCTGTCAACTCTTAGAGAATCACAGAATGTCTGATGTGGAAAGGGGCCTCTGGAGGCCACCTGGTCCCACCTGCTGGTCAATCAGGGCCACTTAGAGCCAGTTGCCCAGCACTGTGCCCAGAAGACTCTGGAATATCTCTAAGGATGGAGACTCCACAACATCCTTGGGCAACCTGTGCCAGTGCTTTGTCATCCTCACTCTGAAAATGTGTTTCCTGAAGGTCAGAGTGGTTTTGGTTTGTGCCCTTTGCCTCCATTGGACAGGAAAGTGTCCTCTTGGCACCTTCCTTTCAGGTATTTAAATATATCAAAGAGATTCCCTGAACCCTTCTCCTCTCCAGGCTGAACAGTCCCAGCTCTCTGTCTCCTCATAGGAGAGGAGCTCCAGCCCCTTCATCACTTTTGTGGCCTTGTGTTGGACTTTCTCCACTACTGAAGGAACCAAAAAAAACCCAATCCATTTTACCATTTTACTTGTGTCATAAGCTGTCTCTGAACTGGAAAGGTTTAAATCTGATATGTGATACATACATACGTACACTTCAAATGCAGAAGTTGGCACATGCCACGATGTGAAATCAGCCACTATATCTGAGTGAGCAAGTACTTGATAAGATTCTCTGGCATGTGTAAAAATAATATCCCAGACCAACTTAACTTAAGACAATGAATTTGAATATATCATTATGACTTAAGTAACAACAAAAAACCAACAATAACAATAATAAATAACAATAGCAAGAAGAGTAATAAAAACATTTACATTATTTCACCACTGTTTTTATTTCTGTTTAACCTATAAGATCCTGGGCAGACCCGGAGTTGACTGAAAGACAGACAACAACTGGACTACAGTGGAGATGGTCAAGAAAGTGAATCATGTTCAGAGTTTTTCAAAGGGGCTTTTTGTTTGGGGCACACATAGTTAAGAGGAACCAAGGATACCACCTGGAAAAGTGAATGAAAACAACAAAAACATCAGAGTAACAGTAATTAGAAAGCAGTATAGTAGTACAGCAGATATTTTACATTTCTGTGTTTTCTAGTAAAATAAAATAACCTTTTTTGTGCATTTTTGATCAATTTATTTTTTTGTGTATATTAAAACAGAAACTGTATTTTAAATGGCAATACAAAGGATGTCATTTAAAGATCCCTCAAATACAAAACAAATTCCTTCAGCATATATGGTATCACAACATCTAGCCCTTGGCCCTTAGGAAAAAAATAAGCCAATAGTAAACTTCTATAGGGTTTTCTTTTCTTTCTTTTTCTTTTTTTTAAAGTCATTTATATGCAACTGCTGCTGATTGTTACCTAAAGTCATTATTTTACAAACATTAGTAAAGTAAGTGGGTCACAGAAATGGGACAGACATTAACTGAAGTACATGGTCAGATTACATAGATAAAGTGACATGCAAGAAGGCCTCAGACTATTGGGCCATAGTTCTTGGAAATATTTTTTTTACAATTCAGAAAGATGAAGCCACTATTAGTGTATAAAGAATTCCCTTTATGCCATGCCACAGGTAAAACAGAAAGGAAAACACACTATCCAAGTGGAAGTGCATTATTTATTTGGATGTTAAGAATTAGATTAGAATCTTGGTCACTAGTTTTCATACAGTCAAAATTCATGGTTAAGTCTATGACTTTAAAGGGAGTTAAGAGAGTAAAAGCTGTATTTTTACTCCTACACACATACACACACACATACAATGAATAATGGAACATGGATGACTCTCCTCTCAGAAAAATTAAAACATTAATAATGTCCCTTACAAATGTGTCCTACAGAATATTTTCTTACAGTGACAGGGGAAAGGAATAGCTCATTTTTAAAAAAAGTTGACATGGACAGTTTAGCAGGTCAAGGTATTTGCAATGCAGAAAGAATTTGCAGGTCTTTTATATTCAGAAATTACCTGTCATTCACTATTATTATTAATAATAATTAGCAGAATCAAGATCTTCCCCATTAACTCAATTTTTGAGGTAGAAGAAAAGGCAAACTGGCATGGCTCAGCAGGGCAGCTAATGGCTAAAGCATAATTTAATGTAATTACATAAAACCTAGCAAAAAGGGAAAAGAAAACCAAGAAACTGTTGCAAATATTTTGTAAGATTTTTTCAAGAGACCCTGGGATCCAAAGTCTTCACTTAAATCCTTAGCAAGCTCTTACCTTTCACTACATGTGGTAGGAGGAGCTTCCAAAGATTAGCTATTTATTGTGTGTGTGCGCCTATATACCTTTTGTCTGCTTTAAACCTGCCACCTACTGATTCAGTTTGATGCCTTTTTGGCTGTGGTTAGGAAGAGTCAAGGAGCAGCTGATCTGTATCTGTGTCATGCCACTCTTTGTTTGGCAGACCTTGATCACAGTCTGCCTCAGATGCCTTTTCCAGGCAGAAAAGTCCTTACTGAATCCTGCCTGGGCACTCTCCTCTCCCTCTGAGTACCTTTGCTGCTTTTTCCTGAATATTTTTCCATTCTATAATATGCTGTCTGAGAAGGGGAAAGATGTGGGCAAACTGTGACTCCTGTCTAGGAGTGACATCTGTCTTTGAACAGAGCCCTGAGAACATCCCTGGTTACCATCTTTGCTGTGAAAATGACTTCTTAGCACTAATTTCTGCTTCCATTACTCACTCTTGCTTATGCAAATGTTAGGGCACTCTTTTGAAATGCTGTAGTAGTTTTTTTGATGCATGACATTCCTTTACAAAAACTACTCACTCTTCTCTGGCACCTCTCATTCCATGATTTTCTGATGTTGACAGAAAAACTATAGGAGACACATCCCAGGAATGTGCCCAAAAGGATCTTGCACAGATGCAGAACATTTGCGTCTTAGGCAAAGCTGGGGATGGATTTTAATTCTCCACAGAAGGTAATACTTAAAAAAGTGTAAAAATTTTCCAAAGCTTGGCTGTTGCAAAATTTACTAAATAAAGACATTTACTTTAAATAAATGACACCCTAGATATGTAGCTGATACACACAAAACCTTTTGTTTATATATACTCACTATCTAAACAATAAATATAAAAAAATAGCAACCTCTTCAATGAAACCTCTGTATTGCAAATAGTTGAGGAAGTGCAGTTGAAACCACAGTCCTGCAAAATCTATACTTTCCTTTTGAACCTTCGAACCCCGGGACTTTGTATTTGTTCTCATTTATTTTCTGTCAGTTTTCTAAGACGAGATCCAGACTATATGAATGAAGTTCCCTTTGCTGTAGCTGGATATCTATTTCATACGTGGGGAACTGAGGCAGAAAAAGAGCAAATGAATTACTGAAGGTCACGCAGGCCATGCGGAGCAGCAGGCGTGGAAGAGGGTTCACGTTTTCAGGCTCAGGTTAATGCTGAGCACAGGACCATGCTGCTCTCCTAAGTTAGGGCTAATTTCATCTACAATATTGGTAACAAAAGGGACAAAGGCATTTCAAAAGGGTAATTATTCCTCTCCAGCCCTATTCAAACTAGCTTTGTGAGCACAATCTAGTGATTGTGAACATTTACAGGGCTTCACTGCTGCTAAGAAAAAAAAAAAAGTTGTTTGCCTCAGGGCTATTTGAGCAGAAAGAGAAATGTCTCGCAGTGTTAGGAAACAGTCTATCTTAGTCAAATGAATCATATATGGCCATAAGCAGTACAGATGTGTTGTAATCACTGCTTAATAATTGCTTTCAGATCAAATAATACTCAAGAGATTACCGCATCTGTAAGATGGTCTAAATAAAAGAACAGGACATTTTGTACAGACTGACTTAGAAAAGCAGACTGTTATTTCTAGGGATGGTAATTTTTTGTACTTTATTACTGATGCACAGAGAAGCAGAATCTACATTTTTAGCACAAGAGGAATATAAATAATCTCAGTACTCTTATGATTTTAATATTATTAGCTGAATTTTCCTCCAACATGGTCCTGATTTAGAAAGCACCTGTGAAACTGCATTTTGTGGATCCTCTTCTGTTCCTCCTGGATGATGTTTGTCATTCTGCACATGTGCTATGAGCATCAGTTAATTATTTCCCCTGATTGCTTGAAACAGTCTCATCATAGCCCAGACTCAAATTAAACATGTTGCATATGCTCATTTCTGTGAGTCCCACGTTGAGTTTGGGAGCTAACCAGCTACAAAAGTACCTACACAATAACCAGAGGATCAGCAGGTTTCAGCTCTGTGGCCATTAGGTTTGTTTTGCTTTTCTTCCCCTCTCTCCCCCTGCTCTTTAGAAACAGGTGGTATTTATCTAAGCAGCCTGCACTGGGCAGCTGGCTGATGGGTCCCTCCAGCTGGACATCTTCTCTACATTTAGCTCAACCACACCTGCTTCAGATAGCAAACAAAAATGTTTTTTCTCCTGTATCTAGAGGAAAAGGGTGTGTGTGTGTGTGTGTGTTTGAGATGAGATGGGGGAGGGGGTGTGAGGAAGAGGAGAATGAGAAATCCTGGGCTAATCACATCTTTTTCAGCTGTAATATTTTGTGAAGCCCATCTGGTCTTGTACCAGAGAAAAAAAGAGTGAAGTTCAAGAGCTTTTTCTTTTGCTCTGTTACACTACTCTTTTTAACACAGTTATTTCATTATCTCTTGCTATCATTTGATCAGATTTATCTTCCATTTAAACTTCCTTTCCCTTGAAGTAGACAGTGACATGAGAATGCATGCCTTTCCAAGCTTTTATTGTTCTGAATTAAGAAATGGTAGAATAGTCTAATGAAAGATTAATTACTTCCTGTAAGCATCTTTGTACCTGAGGACAAGCAATTACAAAAATATGTCCAAAAGAAAACAAGAAAGGATATTAGACTGTATTGGCCAGGTATTTCTTGGCAGACAGCAAGCTTAGCTTGTTACACTGCCAGGATATTTAGAAGTAAGGCAACTTCTGTCTTGATCCCATGTATCATGTTTTGTTTTGTACATTAGTAGCAATGTTTTCTTTTCAAGACAAACTCACACTCTGCAGATATTTTCCTTGATGCTTCATTGTACTTAAGCTGCCATTTCTGTGCTAGTACCTTTTTCAAGAGGTAGTTGCACTCAAAGCTAACCCTTAAGGCCTGAGAACAGTATATATGTCTCTGGAAACTATTTCATGCTTATCAATTCTTGTTTTCTTTCCTATATATTTTTACTCATGGAGGAAACTTTCATAATGTCTATTTTGGGCTCACTAAGAGACTTATGGAAAAAATCTGTAAAATTGCCTAAATCTTAAATAGTGTCTAAATACTGAAGGAAGCATTCACCATTTGATAGACTGTTGCAGTCTTTAGAGAGGTTGAAAACCAAAGACCTTCCTGTTTCTCTAATGAGAGTGCAGACTAATTGTTCTCCATTTATCCCACTAGTATGTTGGAATTAAATGGAAATACTGATGGCAAAACATTGCAGGGAATCTGAGTTTAACTTATAAAATCCAGCAGAGTGGAGACTCTTTACCACAAGTTCTGATCTTAACACATCCTCTTGGGAAGGGCAGTGCAGATGCCCATGGAATCACCTCTGTGACTGTCAGGTAAAACATTTGACAGGCGCAGCCTTTGCATCTGGCTTTGTTGAAATTATAGAGACTCCTGTAAAATCCCCACTGGTGGGTCTGCTTATAATGACATTGGATATATTTCCAAACATTTAAGGGTGATCCTACAGCTTGCCTAAAAAGATGGGATTTGACTGGAATTGGCCATGATGCACTTGATTTCCCTGTCCAGTTCCTCAGTATTACAGTAATTTTAGCTTAGATGTCTAGTCTATGTAAAATTGCTGAATTTTGTCATTTTCCTCATAACCAAATGGGTGTTAAGTGATTTAGAGAACTCACCTGGGAACCCGCATAAGCACATTCCTTAGAGACTCATTTTTCATTAAGTCTGAGATTCTTCATTGAACTGTGCTAAGAAGTTCACTTCTCTCCTTGGGAGAAGGTGCTATCCCATGCCCAGAGATGGGTGTAATTTAGCCTATTGTACATGGATAGGAAAATGCTGTTCATATTGGACCAGGATAGCACAGTGTATTTTGACATCAAAGCAGTTTTTGTGGTGAGTGGAACAGATGCAAAAAGTCTATTGCTCAATGGAAAGTAAAGGTGTGTTGTAATATTTTTTGTAATAAAAATATTTGAGCAAAAGCATATTAAAGAAAAGTGCATTAAATATTTTATTCAATGAGAGTTCCTTAAGTAAAAGCATAGCCTGCACTTGATGTACTCTAGAGAAAAGAGGATCATTGGTAGTAAAATTATCTTTAGTTTCAATGGGTGAGTTTTGTTTGTTTCAGACATCTGCAGTGGCACTGCTAAAATCTGAGAGTGAAGGTTACAAACCTTTGAAAATACAGCAAGCATGTGGGGATACATCAGCTTCTTAAATGCAAAAGAAATAATAACCTTTCTGCTATGGTCACAAAATTTAGGAGATTTTTCTCCTGACCTGTAAAGGCTATACTGGATGGGCTCACTACATGATAAAAAAAATAAGGAGGGAGAAAGAAAAAAAACCCCATAAGTCTATTTTTACAAGTGACACCTGAACTTACAGTATTAAACCTGCCTAAGAACTGGGTTAATTTTATCGTGCTGAAAGTGACATACCAAAATGAGGCAAAAAGACTTAAAGACAAATAAATTAAAATACTGGGAAAAACATTTATAAAGATAAATATGTGAAAATTAAACCACAATTTTGACCCTACTTATGGGCCAATTATTTTAACCACTAATGATTTGTACATAGGATGGCCTTATAAAACCCTGCCCATTTTCCCTGTCTGGATTAGCAACATTTTCACTGCTAGTTTCCCACAACGAAATTATGTGAATAAAAACCTTTTTTCCTTAGAATGAAATGACACAATCATTGCCCACAAACATAAGCACAGGAGACTACAAAATTAATAGGGGTAAGCAGAGAGTGGTGTAGTCAAGGCAGAGGCAACCCAAACTGTCAAATGTTCAGGTGGGAAAGCAATTGCAGGACCTTGACTAGCTCAGAGAATGCCACCTTTTGCAACAGTAAATTGACTTCAGCATGCTGGATTTGCAGTTGCTGGTCTCTAACCTTCCCTTGGTTGTCCCTGAAAGGTGCTGAGACCTCAGGGACTGTCAGCTGGTCTGAAAGAGTGGGAATGCTGCTAAAGGAAATTTCTCTGACTTATCATGTCTTTGTAAAATACCCATGGATGGAGCTCCCACTAATCCTAATTTTTGAAGCGAAAAAGCAAACATTGCTAAATGCTCACAGATTATCTGTTTTTATAAAGTGCTTTTCTTATATGTGATCTCACTGGCTTCTGTTTTATTCTCAGTTTCAGATAATTCACTTACTGTATTTTGTTTGCCAGTACCAATTCTGTTTTTTTTAATGCTACCTGTTCCTCATTGCAGTTATTACAATTTACTCAACTTTTAGGTTGGGATTTTGTTGGGTTTTGTTCGTTTAGGTCTATTTGTTTGTTTGTTTGAATATGTTACTGGCAGGAAAAACTCCAAGCCAGATCAGTAATCTTCCTCCCGAGTCCAAATCCTATTGCAGGAAGAACTATAATGGATAGAATAATTTTCTATATAGCTTTTGGTGTATCAAAAAATCTTCTGTGGAAGTGAATGCATAAGTGGACTGTAAACATGATGAATTGTTTTTTTTAGGGTGAGGTCATTCCCTGAATGCTGGGACAAGCCTGAGATGGTTATTTTCTTATCTTAAGATGTCAGGTGAAGGGAGGACTAATGTGGACATAGATACATTAAAAATGTGAATTTTTAAAGTCACTGTTTGCAGAGAAACAGAAAAGTATTTTCAGTTTCTGATTCCTACATGCATCATTCCTGCTATGGAAGCATGGCACTCTCAGCCTTGTTGCCTCCATTGACTGAAATCCTCATTTCGAGCCTTGACTGACTTCATGTAGGTCTTTCAACAATGGGATTTAACATTCTGACCTAACATTTAATGTATTAATCCTAATTTTATGCCGATACTAAGACTCTCTGCTGTATTAAATCAACCCAGGTTAATTTGAAATTACGTCTCTCCCACCCACTATCAATAGGTGCACTGTTTGGTTCACCAGAACTGACCACCCACTTTTATGAGAATCTGCAGTGAATTAGAAAATCTGTCATTGCTGGAGGAGCCGGACAGCTAGGATACAGCCTGTCATTCCTTCCATACAATACACACCCTTTGTCTGCTATCTCCTAAACTAACCTGACATAACTTAGCCTCCCACTCAATGGCATCTTTATTCTCTCCCAAGGAATGCTTCGTTCACCAGCATTATTAAGAAATTTCTGGACAATGTTTAGTGGCTGCGCAATCATCCAAGGTTCTATTAAAAAGCCATCTGGGTAATTAATAGCACATTTGTTCTCAGCCTCCTCCCAATTTGTCCATTAGTGGAATAAAAGCACAGGACAAAGGGTAATGTGGTTCAGTTATATTTTACAAGAATTCTTCAGGAAGTTGAAAACACATGATAGTTTTCTAAAGATACATATGTTTATGGGCACTCTACGAGAGCTGCAGAACTGCACGAGCCAGAGGCTCTCACCAGGCTCTCCCCCATGGGCAGCAGATCAGCCACGGGCTGTGGGCTGCCCCATGCTCGTGGTCTGCAGCCCGAGATGGGGAGGGTGCGAGTCATCTCCTTCATCTCAGTTCAACTGCAGCTGATAAAACCGATTCCAAGATCCACGTCAGGGCACCACATCAAACACAGCATGAATGACTTTTATACTCTTTTACCTGATATTTCAAGGCTTTTCTGAGGTTTCTTTTTAATGTCTCTTCTTGAAAGCAGAATTACAGCCTCAGGCTGCAGTCTCTGAGGTGGTTTTAGTATTTTCTTTTAATTTGCTCTTTCTTTTTCTTGTCCCTTGAAAGCACCTGAAAAGCAACACTTTGAGATTTCAGAAGTTTGTTGATAAAATTAGGAAATACTCATCTTAACCTGGCATTTTAGTCCTTTTACTCTTTTTTTTTTTAACTCCTATGAATGAAGTATTGCTAAAGAGCTGTGCTTCAGCAGCAGAGATCTCTCTTGCATCACAGACAATTGAAGCTAATGTTTGTGTCTTTTCAGTTAAAATAAGTGTGAGACCAGAGCTGGTGTAAACACAGTGATGAGCTCAATAGGACTGTGATGATTTATGCCATGACTGGATCTGGCCTCTTAAGAAAATGGGCCTCAAATTCATCAGCCAGAGAGATTTTTCATATGAACTCTGTTGACAAAAAGTTGAATTATGGATGAAATGTGATTTTTCATTAAAAAGCCTCTCCTTTCTGCAGAAATTTTTGTTTCTTGGTGTTGAAAAATGAAATTTCTGAAAAACAAGACTTATTTATTTCCCTATATTGCCTCAGGGACTCGTGGGGATTATATTTCCGTTGTTTTCTTTGTCTCAGTGGGCTGTGCACTGCAGGGAAAAATGCAGCTCTCTAAAGGACTGTGACATGACATTGTCATGGTTTACCCTCTCATGGAGGTTGCAGCACAGAGAGCCTGTCTAGCCAGTGTGGTGTGTCCATGCTTTGGACATGTTGTCCAGTCTACAGAGCACCATGACACTGTTTCAGGAACCACCAGCCTCTGCTTTTTTTGATTTTGATTCTAATTTTCTTGAGGTGAGGATGCTGGTTTGTTTTACTGTTTTGTTTTTGTTTTAGTATTAGCCAATTTCCTGGGAGGTGCAGCTATTCAGTGTTTGAGCATTTTTGGATGATGCTTTCCTTTCTTTGTTTCTCACACTAAGTGCAACCCTCCTTTGTCTTGTATTTCAGTGGACAATTATGGATCAATAACAAGCACTGTGTGAAATTATCATTTTCACCAAATCCGGTGAATTGTTGCAGCTAATGGGGTTTCCGCCCAGGTGGCAAGGAGCCACCTTCATAATTCTTTTCTCCAAACAGAAAACAGAGCTGTTTATTTATATGACTTTGTTTGAAAACAGTTTTCCATTAAAAATGAAGAAAACATTCCTGTTTATATGCAGCTCTAGTCTGGGAGGTAAAAGACTAAGTCCTATAGACAGCTTTTCCCCACCTTTGTGGAGTGGGGAGTGTTGGGATTTCAGTCTGGATTGGAGCCAAAGCAAAGAGAGTGTAGAGCACAGAAGCAACACAACACACACACAGTTGGTTTTTAATTTACTTTGCACTCCAAAGCTTCCCCTTACACTTGTGTGAAGAACCTCTTTCCACAGCAGTATAAATATTTGTTGACACTTCACAGCCTCAAGTGCTTGTAAGAACATTGTGTTTGTAAAGTAAGTGCTCTGTAAATACTCAAAGGATTTAGGTTTGGTATGTCTGACTGTGCAGCACCCATATTTAAGCTTTGTTGGCATGCTGTAGGCCTACCAACTTAAGCAGCGCTCTCAGTAAAGGTCACAAAAGCTGTTCAAGTTTGACTTTCATTCTGAGAGTAATCTCATTAAAATTAACAATGCAGCTGTAATTCTGCAGATTCCAGTGGACCTGCAGCTGCCTGTCTATTGCCACACCAGCCAGCAGGCTTGCCAAGCTTTTCTGGCATGACGTGGCTTTTCCTACACAAAATGTTCATTAATATCTCCATTCTGTACATCACACTGAAATATTCCTCAGTGCCTCTCTGGGTGATATTTCTGTTGCATGTGCTGTAGAAAGTGAAGAAACTTACCCCACACAGGGCCCTGGAAACCTGAGCATATCTTGCGGCTTCCTTGTGTGAAAGCATGTGCATGCTTCTTCATACATTCTAAATTAGAAGGGGTAGGAAGACCTCGTGGAGGAAGAAATGACAATGGTACCAATGAATCATGTTAAAAGTCTAAAATCACTTAGGTGCAAGGCACATGTAGTAGAGAAAGAGTTGAGGAAGATTTTGAATGCAGTTCCCCAACTTGCAGCCTCCACAAATCCCAGACATCACATTCACAGCCCCAGGAAGCTTCTGGGCAGTCAGTCTCTCCAGAGTTGCTAATGACACTTAATTATCAGTTGCATGTGCCCCAATTTATGTCTACATGAGCCTGTACAAGAGAAGCCTGTTGCCTTAGAATAGTACTTAAACCTATGCCAGTGTATGCTACTGGTGTTTTTTAACACCAATAATCTCTGAATCCATAAAAGGTGCTGCTTGAATGTGGTGCTTACACAAAATGTAAGCACCACACAAAATGACTTACACAAAATTACTGAACTGATTTTGTCTAAAGTTTTGCATCCTATTATTTTTGTTCACACTTTCCCTTTGGATTTGATTTTCCATTGGCTCTCATATGAAGGATTCCTTCCAAGAGATTTACAGAAATGTTTTTTCATAGGGATCAAGCGAGTTGCAAAAAATAATTTTAAGTCTTGTTTTAGACTCTTGTTCAAAGTCTACTGATGTCAAAGTGTTATTTAACTTCCTCAGGTTGGTCTGCAAGCTCAGACAGAAGACTTTTGAGAGGAACTGGAATTCCTCTGGTTCACAGGCGAGACAGGCTGTGTTTCAGTCAGGAGAGTGGGACATTGCTTATGTGTCTTGGCTGAAGCGACTTGAAGAAATAGGCTCGCTTGCACCTGAGGTTTTTAACCAAACTCGGGAACTTTTCATGGGTGCATTAGGTACAAGACAAAAATGACTGGTTTTCCAGATCATATAACAGGACATTTTCATTCCATACCTCTTTTTTACTTACACCATCCTCTTTCACAATGGTAGAGAATTTTGTCTTTGCTTTTGTTTGTGAGACTATCTGTATACTGAAAGAAGACTGATCCTAAGCTACTTACAGAGGATATTTTTGTCCCATTGACTTTCTGACAAATGAGAGCTGCCTTCTATAAAACTTAAAAGCAGTGCAAGCTGAACAGTTTCTGACCTGTACTTGACCTACTTAGCTTCATCTGCTCTTGACAGACTTTTCAACAGCAAGCTCACAAAACTCTCTACACTTTTTTTTTACATTACTCTTGGATAAAGCCGTTAGGGTTTTATTTCCTTCACTATTTCAGTCTCACTGAACTTTGTGTTTCACTGTTTCGACTTATTCTTTCCTCCCCAGGTTCAGCTCATAAGAAAAGCACAAAGAATATTCATTTGCTATTCATAGCAGAGTGCATTTCCAAACTGTGTGAGTGTGCTGAGAGCGACACATAGAAGGACTGAACAATTTAGGAAAAAACCCCTCCTAGTCACTTCATAGAAACAGATACTTTAGCTGAACATGTACAGAAATCTGCATATGGTGAACTAGAAATGCTCCCTGGGGTACTCAATCATACATAGAATTGGTTGAACTGAGAAGGAAAAAAACCCACAATTTCCTCTCTTATGGTTTTCTCTATATCTCTCAAAACAAAGTGTTTCATAGTCAACAAAATTTCATCTTAAGCAGTTCCATTTTTAGTATTTTGAGTCCAGTTGTTTGACATATTAAGTATATCCTGTGAGATGTTGAATATGAAGGCAGTAGGACTTAAGCACTAAGCATTTCTCGGAAGGAATTTCAGTGACTTCAGAAGAAGTATAAGAAAAGTTGAAGTCTTTTTTCTTTATTGTTCTGTTCACCAAAAAGAACCATGGCTAAGTTATTACTTTAGTTTCCTTTCCATTCATTTTCTGTTTATGCAGTGAATAATTAATTTTTCTTGATATGATGTGCTTTTGCATGGAAAAATATAAATGGGAATTTATCTATTTTCTGCTTTATACAGGTAATTAAAAATTAGGTAAAATAGATGATATGGAGTCACTAAAGAAACTATTGTACACTTGAAAACACTTTTATTTGCACAATAAGACAGCAACAAACTTGCCATGCTGTATCAGATCTCTGTAATAACTTCTTCCAATGATTAAAGGCAAAAATCTGCTGTATAGAAATCAACATGGTTTGTTCCTATTAAGGTAAGCTCATTAGAAAACACAGGATAGAAGCATATAGACTACATTCAAACAAATAAATTAGAGACTAAATTAATAGTATAGATCTACGTTGCCTTGTTCTACACTCATGAACTTCAGTGCTTGTGTGTGATACACAAGGAAGTCAAGAGGCCTGTGCATCTATTGTTTCAAGGAATTTTAGCTATTTGGATGAAGTACATTGTCTTGTAGTTTCTCTTTGTGCTTTACATACTTTTCCTACTCTCCATGGAAGAGATGGTCTCATGACAGGTGCTGAAATGACATCAAAGTAACATTTCTAAAGAATTCCATACAAAAGAGAGAGGAAAAAGGAAAGCCGATGCCTGCCTTACTCTTTGGTGCTGTCTGGGACAAGAAAATGTGTCTTACAGTCTCTGTCCAGTGAAAGACTGCAAATCCATTCTAGGCACAAACACTTTTTTTTCCCTTAGGATAAATGGTAAATTTCAATATATGTTTTTCTAATCCATCTTCAGTAGTTTTCCTGCCTCTCTTACACAGGATAAAATGCCTCTCTTATACAGGAAATCTGGAGCCATCAGTGCAATGAATAGTTTGCTGAAACTCAGCATAAGGAGAGCCATCATCCCTGATGATGTCGTGATGCAAGTCTCAGTAGGAGTAGTGTGGGATGCTCAATTGTATGTAGAAAGAGAAAATACTATGGCTATGCCCTGTTCACCAGCCAAAGCTTTCCACTTTTTTCTTATGTTCCATAAAGACTCTTGTCAGGAAAGGATGGAGTACTGGGAGACCTGGAATTCTGGAGTCTGAGATGATAACTGAGTTAGATTTGTAAATAGCAAACAGATGATGATGAAGAAATTTTTTTGTTGCCTGATGATGAAAGCCAACTGAAAAGTGCAAAGATTAAATAATAATGTGTCTGGAAGTCATACATTGTAATTAATCTACTTGTCCTGTTCATTTACATTCCTTCTACTGAAGGGCCTTTGCCAGAATGTAGTAATCAAGAAAAAAAAATAGTTAATTCCCCATATCCCTACAGATTAATCTCCTGATTAAAAGTTTACATTTTTAACGTGACCTCTACTTGAGTCAGGTTGATGAAAACACTTTACAGCATTAGTTATTTCTGTTTTGCAGTGCACTATAATTTTTAATGTAGATTGTTAAAAAAAATCAGGAATGTTATTCCCAAACCAATATATGAAAATTATTAAAAGCATTCAGATGTTTTTCTGACTTCGAGCTTTCCTATATGGTCTTATTATTGATTTTGTGTTTCTGAGTCTGAAGAATTGAGACTTTGGTGCATATATAAAAATGTGCTCTTTCCATTCAAGATAAGATTTCATTTTTGTACCCTGAGGCTCTGAGATGAGATACAGAACTCCCATTACCTATCAATTTTCCTTTAGGTTCTGCTGCTTCTTTCCACATCCTTCCTTGCTGGGATCCAAATCTTCTGTTCCTATCTGATCCCTGTTTGATCTAGCACCACATTTCCTTTCAGAACCTCCTAGCCTCTTTCACTCACACCACTTACCTTTTCAGTGTGCCTCTGGTCCTTGGGATTTCCCTTGGTTGTGTCCTCATGTCCCCTTCAGCAATTTCCTCAGTCTAGGTAGTAATGAATCTTTTTATATTAAGAAATTCAGTCTGCTTTCAAAGAGAAAAACCCTCTTTCCTAATGTTGTAAATATGAGTTCACTGTTCTAGAAGTGATTATAATGATTTTCAATTTCTCTCTTGCCTCTCAGGATTCTTGTCAGCTGAAAGGTTTAACATGGATGGCACATGGCTTCTGTACAAGTGACGTTCACACCTTCTGCTGCAGCTCCTAATTATTTCAGATGAATTGCCATAGAATAAACTGCACATACAGAGGAAAATCCAAGAATCAGGGTTTTGCCCCTCTCCATATAACTTCTGTGGAAAGTCTGTCCAATTGGCAAGTCTGCAGTCCATTTCAGATGTGCAGTTCACTGAAGAAAATAGTGAACTGCACATCTGAAATGTGCAATACCCTATGTATTATATGTCATATATATTATACATCAATACCCTATGTATTATATATCTGGGTGAAAACAAATTTGCTTGCTTGCTTCCTTGCTTATATTTGGTTTATTAGCTTGGGAGTCTTATGCAACCATTTCTCATGTTTCTGCTTTTCCTCTTCCTAAAGTATCCTGGACACTGAGCTGCTTCCTCATTGCTCCTTTAATCTATGATGTGTTGGAGTATGCACAGCTTTTCTGGTGATAAAAATGGCTAATTTAGTGCTGGTATGAATGAGGAATCCATAGCAGGACTGTGCTTTCTGATCTGCCATAAAATCCTTTCTGAAAATGATTGCCTTGAGAGACAAAGCAAAAAAAGGAACACATAATTGGAAAGATTTTTTTTTCCAGGGGGTTCCTCATAATCTAGATATTGTCATACAGTTCCTTCAAGGCTGTGTGTTTCCACAGATTTATTTAGAAAAGCAGAGGGAGAGGACGGGTGATATTAAAGGCTAGGGTATTTGAAGATGTGTGATTATAGTTTCACATGCTAGGCTTGTGTGGAAGGTTTCTCTTAAGGTTTCCCTTAAGAGTCTGTAGAGGCTTTGTATAAATCACTTAAGAGGTATGATGGATCTTGGGGACTGAAGTACAGAAGCTGTCCATAGCTCTGTGCATCTGAAACTCAAACAGAAGTTTCAAAGAGAAAAGCATGACTGCAGCTGGGAAAGTAAAAGGATATTTTGCATTTCTGAGTACATTTACCTTTTGCAGCTAAAGGGTGTCAGAAAACTTGTTACACCTAGAATATGGAATTGAGTACTCTCAATATGAAAGAGGTTACCAATCTCAGGGTAGAAATCCCTATTTTCTTCTATATCCTAAAATGTATACCTGTTTGAACATCAGCATGGACTGCCATCATGTATTAGACTTCTTTTACCATAGCTCACTAACATAAGATAAATCACAGAAGTAATTTCACTGGTTGTACCTACCAGTGTTATTCAGCAGAAAGATTCCACTGGACTAAATGGACTCTTTATGTGTAACATTCTGAAGAATTATGAATCAGTCAAGCTTTACCTTAGAGCTCCAGAAAGATATAGATAAACTCTCTTACACAAAACAAAATTGTAAGCAATAAGGAATAAGAAACATTAATAAAAATATAATAAGTAATAATATGATGAGAAACAGTCAGAACAGATTGCCAAAAGCAGCTTAAGCCAAAGCTAGTTCTAAATCTAATTTTCTTACTTTCTGAATAAGTAGTGTGATGGATAGGCAGGAAACAACAATAGTGACATATTTTGCCTCTAGGAAAGTTTTATTTTAAAAATTCATGCTCCATGTGCTGTATCCATAAAGAATGGGAAAGGAGTATTTTGGCTTTCCTAGGTCAGAGTTAGGTCAAGATCAGTAGATGCAGAATTGCTTGAAAACCTGGACTCAAACAGTTCTTATTTCTGATTTTCTGTTAGGCATGTAAGTAGGATCCTGGAAGGATGACTTCAGCCAGTATCACTCAACATTTTCAGTATTGACTTGGCTGATTAGAGGTTGTAGAACATGTTTACAAAATATGCAAATAGCAAAAGTGTCTGAAAGGGTTACTTGTAGACTAGAAGAAAGGATCCGCATTTTAAATACCTTTGAAAAGTTGAGAAGTCAAAAATCAATTAATTAAATTAATTAAACTCAATAGGAAAAAATCAAAGGAAAGGAAAAAAAGACTTTTTCAATGTACAGGATAATTGGTTGAAGTAGTAATAAACAAGTTTAAAAAATAAGGTAGCAATAAAAGAGTGAAAAATAAGAGCCTAAGAGAAACATGGTTCTGGTTTTTAGTCAAAGACATTCTAGCTAAAATTCAATAAAAAATACTTTATTAGTGTTTATTGGGCTTTTTCTGGACCAACACTTCCCTATTGGCATTCCTCCTTTCAAAAAAGGTGTGGATCAATTAGTCCAAAATGGCAACAGCAAAAGTGCTTTATAAAGTAAAACCCACAGGAGACATTAAGTTAATTAGTGAAGATACATCAAGGAGATAGGAAAATATTAGCTATACCTAGGAAAGCCCTGCTGGGAATGGCCTAGATGTAAATTTGAACCCACCTTAGAGTAAAGGCTTGACAATATTTTGAGACTCCTCTATTTCTGTGTTACATGGTTTTGGAGATGGACTCCGTTCACTTTGCAGTGGCATTTGTCATGTTTTCCTTTTTCATGCTTTCTGAGCTGGTGATTCAGGAAGCTGGGACAGGTCCAGGCATGCATTAGAGTTAATGGATGTTTACACAAAGAACAATGTCTTTGCACTTGAGGTATTCAAAAACAGATGAAATCAGAAAAAGGGCCTCCCTCAGTGGTACTAAGGGAATTTGGATGCATGTCTGTGTACTGTGAAAGCAGCCAGATCTTCCCCAACATGAAAGCCACAAGCCAGGACTGTTATTTATCCATATACCAGTCAATTATGTGCCAAAGGTGTTACCTTGCCCATATTGCTGCAGGTTTTGGCACACTCTTAAGACATGAGAACATCAATCTCTATGCACAGCCCTATGCATAGAGTCCAGCAGTAGTTCAAGTTGTTCCCAGACTCATCTTTATTTCTATGGAGTTACAGAGGGATGGACTCAGATGGCCACTTATAATTTCTGCAGACACTAGAAATGTGGCTCCTGTGTAGATGTGGTGACACTGTGCTCTGGGTACTGGGCAGGTGGACAAGGCATGGACCACATAAACTGTGTTGGGTCAAAAGTGCCCATAAGGTGAGCTGATAGGAATTGCAGAAATCACACAATTCTAGTGTGGCCCTGGTTTGCTGTTTCTCTGTGCTCATACATATGGACTTCTTGTGCAATGAACCTGATTTTGTTTTGAGAATGAAGGAAGGTATTTGTTGTGTCCTGGATCTGACATCTGGCTTGGAGTCCTCAGGGCAGTTTTGGGAGAAACTTTTCTGAGTTATGGGTTATGTGATGAAGACCATGTAACTCCTTAATACCTCATTTGTGATGCTGGAGAACACAGGGTAAATGGCACAAAAGAAACACAGAACTGTGACCTGATTCTTAAACTGATCTCTGTGGCTGTTGTCACAGAGTATCTTGACGGATGGACAAAAGCAGCCTTGTCCAGTTTGGTTCTGCTAAAGGAAATGCACAATATGGCATTTGTGTGGTTGCAGGAAAACTAGGCTTTGATTTCTTATTTTACTGAGCTTGATACCTTTTTTTTAATTAAAAAAATAGACCATCAACTAGATAAAGATAAGCATGCGACATTTTACTTTAGTGGTGCTGTGTTTTCCATTGAAGTCAGTCATTTCACTAATGATGAAAATACTCACCAGTACTTGCTACAACTGTTGAGATCAAACAGGGGTTGAGATCAAAGTATTAATTGAATAATGTATTGCCAGACAATGTATATACATTTTCAAATAAGACTTTATACCTCCCCTCTCCCTTAATCAGAGGAATGTAATAGAAGTTACGGTGACTGTTTGCCACTCAACTGATTTGTTTTCAAAATTAAAATTGTAATGTCAGTTCATTAACTTATAGCTTGTTCTAATGTCAGCTACCAGTGTGATCTGGTGTTATTCATGAGTCACTGAAGAGTACAAATAGGATATATCAGGTCATTTGCAATATCTTAGAGGGTTTTCATCCCTTCAGCTTTATTCAATGTTTTTTTTCATGCTGAAGTCCAGGTGTCCTTGTCCTGAGCAGCCAGAAATAGCTGTTCATTGCAGACATATCTGGCTCACACTCACCCTGCTGTCTACATGTCTCTGGCACAAATCCCTTCTCTCCCACACACAGTCCCATCACGCTCGACAGCGAATCCAAAGCCTCTAGTACAAAAAAATCCCAGAGCTTTAAAAGCTTTAAAAACTACCAGGCACTCTTGAAAGAGATCAAGATTCACTGAGGGTTTTGTCAATGCACCAGACTGTTCTTACTGGAAAGGAATTTGTTCGATTAAGTTATCTGTGAAGTTCATTTCTTAGGATAATTCCTTAGAGCTTCCCCCCATTCCCAGGGAACTGCAAACTCTCTTTCCCCGTCATAATCCTCAGTAGCTTCTGCCAATCTTTTTTCTGGGAAAAAAAGTCTTTTAAATTTACTCACAGGGCCTAACTTGGTCCCTTTTCTGAAGATTTTGTGTTCAGGTACTGAACAAAATATCTCTGCTATTAGTGATTGCTTTTATCAACATACTGCTATCACAGATGTATCTTTAAGTTTTATTTTTGCTCCACATGCCTGATTAAACATTTCACCAGATGCAGTCATTGTTCATATTGGTGCACTAGGCAGAATTCTTAGTGAAGTATTAAATAGATTGCTATGGCACATTGAAATTTACTGTGACAAAAAGATAAAAAGCAACAAAGATTTGTAGACAAATTTCTGTGTAAGTTGTTGGATACAAGAGACCACAGTACACAGAGGCCTGATTTACAAATAATTTTTGTATGTTCTAGGCTAATCTTGGCTTTCAGTGTCTATCAGACTTACTTTTTACCTACAATCATTGAAGTTTTACCATTTACTTGCAATTTTTTCAAGTTTTAAATTTTATTTATAATCTCCAGATGGGTCACTACAGTCACTCCAAGTCTTCAAAATCATACTTCTTATATACTCCGCATCCCAATCCTTTCAAAATGGTAAATGTGGTTTTGCATAAAACAGATGCTTCCCTTTAAAAGTTTGCTACAAGAGAATAGACTTCAGGATCAAGGGAATTAGGTAAGCTGTGCAATTACCAGAAAATACATGCTCCAGTGCAACTGGAAAGCACCATCTGGGATGTTTCAGACTGTAGCAGTTCTGCAAAAATCTACTTGTTGAAAGAAATAGACACTGCAGGGGCATTTAATCATCTCACTTTCTTATATAAAAGGAAATCCCTGAACTCCTTTAGAATATCAGCTTTGAGTATAATTAGGCTGGTGATGATAATGTACTTCACAGGGAGGCGTGGATTTTTTGAAAGATTTTAACTTATCTGAGAAACACATTTATCAGCAGATGTTATTTCTTGCCACCATCACCCAGTGACTTCAGTAAATGGAACTGCAGTGACAATTTCACCTTAGCTACCCTGAGAGTTGTTAAAGGAAAGGCACAGGACTTTAAATGTCTTTAAGATGCATCAGAAAATTAAGCTGGAACCATGTTTTTTATTTTGGACTGTGATGCCTACCTGCAGAATTCTCCTGGCCACAGGCTACATGACATTCTGCGCTAGCATGTAAAGCAAATTTTAAGAGGGTTATTTTCAGCAGCTGGGGTACACAGCTAAAATACCTTTGTGTCTTCAGAATGAAGATGGCATCCTATCACTCACATTGGTCAGGTGTCAGCCCAGTTCCCTCCTGCACTGTTTTGAAGAGAAATTAATTATTCTATAAATATTTTTTTTAGTTGAAAAGCCAGCTAACCAGTCTGCATCACTGATACTGTATTTTGCTTGGTAAGATGTATCTGTGTTTGACTTTGCTTTTCTTTTAGTGCAAAGAGAAGGACCAGTATAATCTCTGATGCTGTGTCAGGGATTTAGCATTTTCATTTCTTTACATTTCTTTGTCACTTGGGTAGAAGATGCTAGGTCTTGAAATTCTTACTTGCTAGTGATGTCTGCTTCTCTATTGCAACTAGAAGAGACTGTTTCTCATGGGCCAATAGTTCCCAACACCTGGACTCCCACCAGAGCCTTAAGCTTTAAGATGGTGCTGTTTACTTTAATAGCCATGCAGCACACAGCAGAGGCTGAGTATGTGCAGATGTCTGAAATGTGGCTGTAGCACTGGGGCTATGCTGAAACACTGAAGCTGATATAGCATATGTCCTTACACTGAACTGCAGACAGACATGATCTAATGCTGATTCAAAATTGATGTGGCTCTTTTACTCTCCTAGTGTGTCCCACATGCAGCTGATGATGGCACTGTGCTAACACAAAACTGTGGATAGCTAATTTTGCCCTCTCCATCCTGCAGACACCTACACAAAGTATGGTGACAAGATTTCTGAGGCAGATGCATCAGCCAACCTATTTTTTTACTCACAGATTACCAATATCCTTCCAGAAAAAAGTTTCTTCTGGTGACAGGAATAGTTCATGGAGTAAACTGTGGTCCTTCCACTGATGTGCCATGTTTTTAGATATCCTATGCTGCTCAGGTAAAACACTTGACCCTGTCTGAAGTTCTCTTTGTTCTAAACTTGAACTGTGGTGGTACAAGATAACTGGTGACAAAACTAAACCTAACTGGTAGTTAGGTGTCAGGGGAAAAAGCATCTACCACAGACAAGAGTCTTGCTGACAAGAACTTCATGTTGCTCCTTTAAATTTCTAGACCCCTCCCTGATGACATGAGAATCTATTTGAAGTGTGCAGAGGATATCTATAAATACACCCCTGTGTTCTCTGACATCTGCATTTTAATACCTACTTTGATACAAAATTTGCTCTAGGGTGACTGCAGTCATTTGTGATGCAGTTACCAGCACAATTATATCACATTATGAGCAGCTTGAATACCAGCCAGGCAATCCCAATGCACTCATTGCCTAAATCTCACTCGCCCAAAATAAACCAAAGTCTAAAACTTCTATAGCAGTATTGTGTAGGAAGGACAGTAGCTGGCATGCTTACTAATATCTTTTAGTGGTTGAACATGAAAGGAAATTTACACAACCAGTTCAGGCAGCCTGGGTCCCCCTTTTCAGGTGTGAAACATGATTCTAAATCATATGAGCAGGTATAGCAAAGGCAGCTTGTTACACAGTGCCCGGCTTTGTTACAAGAGCAAGCTTGTCTTACTGGAACCTGAAATTTTGCAGTCTATGTGACTTTAATCAGACCAACAGATGTTAATCAGCTGACTTTGCTTTGTTCACATGGAGAGTTATGTGCTGCTTCTGTGGAAAAGGACTTGCAAGAGAAAGCAAAGCACAGATGTCCTGCACTCTATGCCTTGGTACCAGACGATGAGACACCGGAGCTGCTTTTAGGCATGCTCCTTACAAAATGTTCAGTAATTAATGTATCTTCCTTCTGCTTAATGGACCAGCCATGCTGCTGTGTGCTTAGTCCCACAGTGCCATTCCACCAAAACTCAAGTCCTAGACCAAAATATATTATTGCATTTCTAAGCAGTGGCTGTTTTACTGGTGTGTATAAAACTGCATTTTTCCTTGGAAAACACTAGTTTTTGAGTATTTTAAGTGTTGTTCCCCGGCCTCTGTTATTCAGTAGGAGTCTCTTTCTACAGTATGGATTTTGAAAAACAGCTAGAACTTTAACTACTGAACATCACTGAAATGGAAAGAAATTTTCACTAATATTTTTTTGCTTGTTTTTGAAAAAATCTCAGAGTAGGAGATTAAAAGGTAGTCTCCCTTCCTAGCAATAAAGTTAATTTTCTTTGGCAAAATAATATTTTTTTTCTGTTACTTTCTTCAGTTTTTTGAATTTTACATACAATTATTTGTTGCTATATAAGAAGTGAGAGAAGAGTGAAGATTGGCATATTCAAGGGTCCTGATGCAGTACAGCACATGCACCATGTCAGTTCAGGTTCAGTCATTAATTATCACAAGACTAGACTAGTCCATTTCTTTCTTACAAAGAAGATAAAAAATAGGAAGAATTGTGGTAAAAAGGAAACAAAGATTAAAAATGCAGTTGAAACATAACAGAGAGGTGATCACTCATTGACAGTACACAAGAGAAGGGAAATGGTTGAGGGTATCAACTGAGATAATCAGTTGGGGTATGGTTTCCATAGCTTTTTCCCTTTTCAGCTGTAGTGGCGGTATCTGAAAAATTTGACATCAGCTGTTCTGCTGTCCCAGAATTTAATTACTTCTTACTGAGTTCTGGAATCACTTTTGACCAGGAAACACTCTGTGGTCTCCAGAGAAGTGGATTTTGTCTCGGGGTATTCCATGCTCCCTTGCACAAGGAGAGTAGGTGGGAGGCAAATAGCCACAAAACAGAATATAATGGAAGAAAATGAATTTGCTGTGCACATGACTGAACTCACAGGGCCATGTTCTCACAGTGCCAAGTCAATCTAAAGAGCTGTGTTAAGAAGTGAGAAATATTGGCAGAGTCTAATAGTCATATAACATGAATTGACATTAGGCCATGTCCGCCTTCAGTGTATTCAGGACCTATTTTGTATCAGCTGCAGTTTTTGATCC
>NW_005054346.1:955773-1029287 GCF_000277835.1 Geospiza fortis | reverse complement strand
ATAATGTCTAATGGTTCATATCTGACATAAGAGCTCAGAGTTTGCAGGAGCAAACTGCAGGAGTTCAGGTGAGTCTGTAGTGGAAGGTGTCTTGCCAGAAGAACAAACCTCAAATTGAAATTTTGTGGCAGTGGCTGTGAGAGTCTCCAGAGATGCTGCCCCCAGACTGTGCTGATTATCATAGTATTGGTCTTGGTCATGGTCTTACTGGTCTTAGCTAGGATAGAGTTAATTTTTTTCAGAGTAATTTGTATGGTGCTGTGTTGTGTGCTGGAAACAGTGTTGATTACAAAGAGATGTTTTAGCTGCTGCTGAGCAAATCTTATACAGAACCAAAACCTTTCCTGGTCCTCACACAGCCCTGCCAGTGAGTATGCTGGGGGTGGGCAAGAAGCCAGGAGGGCACACAGCTGGGACAGCTGACCCTACTTACCACAGGCATGTTCCACACCATATGATGGGATGGGAAAAGATGAGGAAGAGATAGGAAAAAGAGATGGGAAAAGATGAGGAAGAGGGGAAAACTCAGTTATGGTTTTCCCAAGTAAATATTACAAGTGATGGAGTCCTGTTTTCTTAGAAATTACTAAATGCCTGTTTACTGAGGGAAATAGCAAATTCCTTGTTTTGCTTTGCTTGCACACACAGCTTTTGCTTTGCCAATTTAACTGTCCTTATCTTAACTCATGAGTTTTTGCACTTTTACCCATTCCATTCTCTTCCCCAACCCAAGAGCCAGCTGGGATTGAGCTGCACTCCAGGGTTAACCCCCATAACCCAATGGGCTTCAGCACATTATAGTCAAACACAAATCAGACTGGTTTGGTGAATTCAGGCATACTGACTCTTGAAGTTTCCTGATCAATGATCAAAACAGCTGATAAAATTTATCATTTAACTTTGTAGCTCATCTTTTCTTAGGAACATTTGATCAGCTGTGACTAACACTCTGTAGCTGCTGTCATCTGCATAACTAGAAAATTCCACAAGAGAACTCCATTTCTAGCATTCTAGATATGCCAGATATCCAACAGAAAGTGTCCCTGCTCATCTTTCACCACATCACCTTTACTGAGATGATTGGCTTGTCCAAATCTTACACGCTGATAGAAAAGCCCACCACAAGAAAAATGACCTCACAAGTAGCCTCTGTAGACAGATCAGCAATCCTCATTTATGTCCAGGAATATTTTTTCTTTGCCTAAACTGAAGAATTTATCTGGTAAATCTAAATTACTATCCTGTTTGCCTACTCCTGCACTGGGGAAAGGTTTCCAGTGTCTACTCTCCATTCACTCTATGGACAACCAATCTTACATTTAAATGTTTGATGTTAGGTAGCCTAAACCTCCCAATAATATCTGGTAGTTCTTTTAATACTTTTTTTTCTTTTTCTTAAGAATAGAGAAAGCAGAAATAAGGGCAAATATTTTTTCTCAAGCACTGAAACCACTCATCTTGAGTATCATGAATGGTGATTCTGGAACAGAGCTGGTTTTAAAAAAAGGGGTCTTACATATCTGGGTCAAAATAGGAGTTTCTGAGCTTTGTATAGGCAGCTCACCTGTCATGTCAAGTTTGCTTTTCTGGGTTCAGAAACTGAAACAGAATTGGTTAACAAACACACCCCTCATCAGTGTCTGACACTGGCATTCCAGCACTGACATTCCACACCACCAGCAGAATAAGAAGATAGGATGTTGCCGAGGGGCATTCTTTTGATCCAGGCTGAAGACAAAAAGTTTTGGCTGTGCAGGCACAGTTTGTGACTATAGAAGTGCAGTTATTTTTCCTATCTTCACTAAATTATCCAACAACCACAGGAACACATGAATCAAGTTCTTTTGTTTGCATATTTACAGTATAATGTACTTGAGTTGCCAGACTAACTTAATGGAAAATTAGCAGGGATTCCAGCTCTTGCTGTGGCTCTGCCTCTACACTCTGAACAAGTTGATGCAAACCATGGCAAACAACCACCAGTCAGTTTTGATTATAGAGAGCAGATATTTAACTTGCAGAAATCCTACATCTTGTGGTAGTATCTGGAAAGCAGAGGCCTTGATTTGTGGGATAATCCTAAAAAACCCTGAAGACTGTTGGATCTATCACTATGCATATTATTTTAGAGCTAGTTCAGGAGAAGGATGAAAAACTGAGAAGATTAAAGTTTGCCAACCCATAAGTCTGGCTGTTCTTCTCTGTCATATATATCAAAAGAAAAACTCCAAGAAAAGAGAGAATATGAGGAAGCAGTTTGCTTGGCAGTTCTATTTTTGTTTCTGCCATGTTATATTCTGAATTTTATATTGAGTTCTGTGCTAGGAGATTGCATCTGTTATTTGAATTTTAATGAATGTATTTTTCCTTCCTGAGCATAAATTTTATTATCCTCATTTCCCTACCATTTATATGCACTCGTTTAATCAGTTTTAGAATAAAAATTGTTATTCAAACTATAATACAATTTTGAAATTAAATAAGATGTATAGACAGTATTGATTTGATTCCCTCCTTTGTGATATGCAAAGGATGCCTGAAGGTTTTGTCAGAAATATTTTTCCTCTATTATTTTACCCATGAGTAGTTTAGACCCAGTCCTATTATTCCTAAAAGTCTTCAAGAAACCTGAAAGTCATTGTGACATATTTAAACAGACCTGAAAAATGGACTTAACTGAAACCATAGGGTATTTTTTTAAGATGACACAAATGAAACTCCCAATTTTTTAATTAACAATTTGGACCAGAGGAAAAAAATACTTGAAAGAAAAAAAATATGATTAAAACAAAATCCTTTTTCCTTTATTTCAGTACTAAAAAGAATTGCCAAGATAGCAATAAGTGAATTTCAGTGAATTAGAATGCACCTGAATGTTTTTTTCTACTCAGTCTTCATATTCACTCTTGTAACCATTCTAGTTAACACTAAAGTCCATGGAAAATTAATTTTCAGTCCATGACAAAGTTAGTGAAGTATATCAAGTATAACAATCTCATGAGCAGCAGAGTTTTTTGTCTGAATTTCTCATTAGTGTTAAGATGCCTATCAACTCATTTTGGCAAGTGAAGGCATGACCGAGATAATGCATGCAGGTCATTGTTGCTTGAATTCCCTTCAGCCCAGCTGCACTTTTTTTCTAGATCTTTTTCCTGTTTGTTTTTTTTCTCTTCTTTGTGTGGGCTGATGCCTGGAGATTCAGCGTGAAAGGTCCTATAGACGTCTGACCCTGCTTTCCCGCAAAGACCATCCATGTTCATACATGCTACAATTACAACTTCTTTTTCACAACAAACCCTTCTGAAGGACAAAGAGAAAAATGAAAGCCAAGATGCCATGCAATAATCATGAGAATGAATCACCAGGGGAATGAAACACAGATGTATTTCTCGGGATCAACCTGCATACTGGAAATTTGCAAAGGCAAATGCAATATTCCCACACACAGTACAGAAGGTGAGATCCAGTGCAGCCAGACTTTAGGCGAGTTGGAGTGATGTAATCCATAACTGTTCCTATAGCAATCTTGAATATGCAACTAATCTTTGTAGCCAGTTGCACTCTGAATCAACAGCTGCTGATGGATTAATGGAATATTTTCTCAATGGTTATTTCAAGCCATTTATCTTCTTTCTGCACAGACTGAAAACTTAAGCATTCAGATAGCTCACATACTAAACTGCATCATGCACAGACATACTGTCTCTTCCTCCTGTGGTGAAAAAATGTCACCCTACATCTTACATATTAGGCAAAAACACTAGGAAAAACTAGCTAACCTCACTGGCAATTTTAATAGCTTCCCTCCAAACAGCAGCATAAGTGCATGCAGGATGAAAGTAAATTTACCATTGAAGCTGTGTAGCTCCTCAGTAATTTTCTCACTCACATACCATTCAACTTACTATTTTGAAACCTGATGTATCATGGATCTAGAAGTACAGATTTATTGCTCTGTATTGAGACTTGCTCTTATTTTAGAACTATCCTGGCAACAACCTGCTCTATGCTGGAGCAGCTTCCTGAGATGATATTAGAAAGCGTCTCAATTTTCTGCCATGAAGATTGAAAATCTCATTCCTGAGAAGATTAATTGTTTCCTTTTTGAGCAAAATGAGACTTCAGGGACAAGAGAAGCTTCTGGGAAGCCTTCTTCCTTTACATCTATCTAGAGAAGAACAGAAATGTCAGTTCTAGATGCACAGTGGTGGGTATGTTGGCTGGGAAAGGCGATGGGGGTAAAGGTTTTCTCTAACCACATCTAATGTGGTTATGCCAAAGCTATGCCAAAATTAGGTTGAGAAGGAAAAAAAGCATCTGGAAAATTGCAGCAACTTAAAGCACAGTATTTTAGTGAAAGTCCTGGGGGACAGCAGGAGTGCAGTGATATTTATCAATAGCTACAACATAGAGTTCCAACAAAAAGAGAAGGAACAAATTGCTCTCTGCCCTTGGCATGATAATTTGCCTTCTACCTTCTGCATTTTCATATATTAGTTTGAAAAGCAGAGGACCAAAACAATCAACAACAGATGTTCCATACAATCAGTGTGGTACATGAATTCAGTTAGCATGCAAATTATCATCCCTGGGCTATTCATGAGGACTGCTGGGAAAGCAGGCAGCCTGCTTTGCAAAAATAGATAGAAGGAGTATGATTAGAATGTCTGGATTCAATCACATGTTTAATCACTATTTTAGCTCAGCTACAATGACTGGTAGCTATTATGACAAAAATTTGAAAATGTGCATGATGCACAGTGGCACCCAGGAGCCCGATAGGTGGTCTGTGCTTGATCAAAGTGATCAAAGCTTTGCTCTGTGTTTCCCTCTGGTCCATTTCACCACAACAACTTGGAGTGCACAAAATATGATTTATAGGAGGGTATTCTATACTTTCATTTTTAGGCCTGGGTCTTATGAGCTGTGTCTCAGTTTTTCAGGGAAAGTAATAAATTATTTTCCACCCTCCCTAAAAATAACAATACGTGACAATGTTGTCTATTCAGAGCTGGGTAATACAGGAGAATAGAGACTTCTAACCTGCCTACACAGAAATCAAAGGTGAATCCCAAGAAAAATTTTGATGTGTCTGATAAAAAGCTTATTCAAACAATTCTGAAACTTAAGGGTCAGATAAATCATCCTTGTGCCATTTTGGCACTTTCTTTGTAGTTGTGGATGGATGCCAGAAGGGTAGGAAAAAGTAGTAGGAAAAAATTAGAACCTCGATTTAATTTTTTAATATCAAAGTAGGTTAGTTAGAATTTTTGGCAACAATATATATTATTTACTCAATGAATGAAATGGAAAAAACCAAACCAAACAACAACAACAACAAAAAAAACCCACCCATGAGAGATAGACTGCGGAAATTTTACTCACTCTGGTAAGTGCTTGCTCATGTGAAGGGTTCTGTTGTTTTCAAAGGGGCCTTTTTTTTTAGCTACTCAAAATTAACCCAAATTTGCTTGAAAAGGAAAACTGTCAAGTGGATTGAAGACTGTTTATATTACACTGTATATTAGGATCACCCTAAATGGCAAAACATCAAATAAGGAGAAATTCTGTAATAGGGTGATCTGAGGATCAGATGTAGTACAGTACTGTATTGACAAAGAAATAAAAGCAAGTGACATTTTAAAGGATATTTCAGGACACTACCAAACTTAGAATACTCACAAATATGGGCAAGATAAGCAGAATTCCTCTAAATCTAAGAGAAGTTAGGAACTGGGATAAAATAGGATCTGACTTGGGAATATGAGTGCTATGAAAGCAAATGAGAAAGCAAACAGAAATGCATAGTGGCAGAAAACTGGGTGGCAGAAATGCCAAGAGACAGAACTGAAATGAGAGCCAGTGGCTCTACGACTGCTGCAGCTGGCAAAGTGAGTGTGGAGTTCATGACACTGGTCATGGTTATGGTACAGGTTTGAAATTTGCACAAGTGGGGAGATTAGCAAGGATTCATAGTTTTGAGAAACAAATGGCATCTGAGATGGCTGCACTTCATTGGCATTCTATGCTGGCCTTAATTACCTCTGACCTTTGCTGCAAACCCCTTTCATAAGCAAAGGGACAGGAGAGGTACAGTGAATTTAACTTTCTGAGGATGAAGTGGGTGGATGGTTTTGAAGAATTATGCCTTTCAGCCTGCCACAAATAGAACATCCAATAATCCTTGTGTCCTTCCAATGTGCCTCGAGCTATGACAGCCCAGCTTCTCCCTGGAGTACCAAAACAATACCCATGTGTCTTCCATTACAGAACATAAGTGACAGACAATTTCAAATACAGGGTAAAGAAGAGACATGGCAAGTAAATAAATAAAGAAGCACGATACTGCCTGCTAGATGTGCTAGTACACAGCTGATGGGCTATAAAGGCAGCATTCACTCTGCTCTTGTAACAGCTCTGTTGGCAATGGGAGGCTCATGTCATTGCTCAGAAATGAAAGCCTGTAGCTGAGGCATTCAGATTAAGAGGAAAGACAGTGCTATAACAAGAAAAGTAGCATATGCCAGTGGATCAGATGCAATTTGTATATTTTAACATTGAAACATTCTGTCCTGATTAAAGTTTAATTGGTCAAAACACTGACTCTGCAGACTTCTTGGCTACAATGAACACAAATATTTAAAATGCACGGTTCTTGATTAAAACAGTGACTGTGCACCATGACTAGCATCATTATTATTTAAACAAAAAGGAAAGGAATGAAAATGTAGAATTTTACCCAAATAGAACTGCAGTAGTAATGGTTCTGAAGTTGGTAATTGTAGGTAATTTTCTTTTCTTTATTAAAATAAAGAGAAAGTAAGCACCCATTCATTTTGGTTTTTAAACCGGGCTTGGTTGGTCAGCTGACCTTGTCACTTTTGAAAAATGCCTCCAAACCTATTTTTCATACTTTTTATTTGTCAAGCAATTTCAATAATTTCCTGTATCCTCCAGTCCTGGAGAACAAAATTGAAGAAGGAATTCTCAGTTAGCTGCTAGCAAAATGGTCTAGAGAAGTTTCAAGAAATGGCTTTCACTTCCTCCAGACATCGTTCATTTACCCACCACATAAACAACCCTTCACCAGTCCTGCCTCTGGCTCAGGGCATTTTGAACACCACATTTGAAGATGGGGGCAAGAGGCTAGCAGAGAAATCAGCAGCTGTTACTCACAAAAGCTGATCCATTTTTCAAGTCTTTCCATCCCTTTTCATCAAGGAGTGTGTAAGCAGCCTTTCCCACCCAAGCCTAATGGCAGAACTCAGCAGTTCCTCTCACAATTCAGAAATTATGCAATCTACATTCTAATTTGAGGACTATTCATAAGAATGAGTTGTGGTATTAATTTCAGATGATGTGTGAAATTTCCCAACCTCCTTTTTTTCCAGAAGAATTGCTCATTTTGGAGGAGCAGCTCTCAGGTTCTGGCAGGTCCCTGAAGTACAGAGCTACATGGCTGTTGACCCAAAATGTAGACATCCCTGGAGCAGCCCTCTTAGCAATAGAATTAAGAAGTGAGTCTGCCTAGTTGCATGTTTAATACATGAAAAACAAAAGTTGTTGCTTAAGATATTACATGGGAAAGACCAAGTAGTGGAGAACATGGCAGAACATTGCAGCCTGCTGAGCATTGCAGCATACTGAGCCAAAGGCAATAGGTCTTCATTACTGTAGTTAATTCTTTGATTTTGTTACATCTGAATTACCCACAGAACCCAAAGCACATAGAATGGCAATTGAGCTACAGGAGTAGAAAAGAATTCCTCTCTTTTCTGAGTGGAGAAATCATGCTGGCAGTGTCATGAAGTACATTGAACAGACACATATTATTGTAAATAGTGTTTTTTAGTCTGGGTAGAGGAAAAGAAGGAAGTAGATGCTCATTCACACATAATGTTGAAAAGTAGCTTTCTCAGGTCAGGAATCTGAAAGTGCATCTTAAAATGCATTTAGAAAAAGGATTTTAAATAAAAGGAGACCTTAACACATATTCCATTGTTATGTTAAAGTGGCAACAACCCGTGAAAATGAGTAAGCAGTAAGTTTCTAATGGGAACCAATGGCTTGTAAAACTTTTTGGGTAACTATTCACCTACAAAAGTGCAACCCCCAAACCCAAACCTTTGTAGACAGGAACTTTCTGTAAAAGTCATATTTGAAAACTACTGAACAAAAATGCTTTGCCATGAGAGACTACCATCTGTTTACTATATTAAATATACAGATCTTTGTGTTTTTATTAGAAGACTTTTTGCTTTAACAAGGCAGACAGAGGAGCTTATACGTACAGTAAACCTTTTTACTGCAAAAATGTGTACAAGCTATAGTATTTAAATGGCATGTCATTTGGGGAAGATTTCAAATTCTATCTTTGAGTGCTGCTTAGAGGCAAGAAATACAGTTATATTTGCTTCATTCCTATAGCAGTGAATGTAAAAATCACTTGTCAGAGAGCACAAGAGATTTTTCTGTTAGCTCAGGTACTTTTACTCTCCTAGCAGACCCTACCAATCTGAGGAATTTAAAAGAAACTTCTTAGCTAAAGATTATTTTTAGCATTCTGTGCATTTGTCTGTGTGAAACCTCCTAGAGGTGTTGATACCCATGCAATGGGAAGTCATTCCTTATGGAGCTGACCAACTGATGTACCACAGCTGGACTGGAAGTGAACTTGGGACCATCTTGTTCACTCAGTCATGGACTTCAACACTTCACTAAATAAATGGCATTTTAATTGAGGTCTGATATCAGAGATTTGTGAATTGTAACCAGATCCAATTACTAATAAACATAGGTCTTGAACAGTATTCCTTAAAGAGATATTATGCAAGTACTATATTTCAGTCATTAAAGCTTTAAATTATCTATAGCAACTGTTTCGCCTATTTTACATACCAGAATAATGTAAGCAGCTTTTAAAAAGATTTTTTTACAGCACTATATTGTCTCAAATGTTTTTTACTGTTGAAAGATTTCTTATAGGTGTTTGCTTGCTGTGATATATGTATGAAATCTGTACCAAGAAGGAAAACTTTGTATTTTAAAAAAGAAAAGATAGAAGGAAGAATAAAGATGCAAAAAAAAAAAAGAAGAATGAAGACAGGAAAAAGGAGGAGAGGGAGAGGAGAGGAGAGGAGAGGAGAGGAGAGGAGAGGAGAGGAGAGGAGAGGAGAGTGTTACATACCATTATTTGCAAGGGATAATTTTGGGCTAACTGATGATATTATATTGAATGTGGATTTAAGGCCAAATGCTGTGTTGAAGGAAATGGATAAAATTTCTATGATGTCAGTAGAGCATTAATCATTTCAATTGGCAGAGGCAACAGGACTGTGTCTTAGGTGGTTCTTTGAACAATTCACATGTGATGTGGATTATTAAAGGAAATTAAAATTCTTGAGTATAGCAGCCATTTTGTTACATGTCCTCCTAACATATAAGAACATATAAAAGCTGCTCCATAGACAAACAGGACTATCTAGTACTATATCCCTGTTTAATACTCTATGCTGTGTTCAAGGGATGATGTGAGCTTTCATTGTGTTTTGTTTACTAGAAGACATGTATTTCCACTATGACTTTTGAAAGATCTTCCTATAAATGGACCTATACACAGTTCAGTGATTTTTAGAATGTTGTGGTCATCTCACATCTTCTCCTTTCTTGCTTTAGACTACCAAATCTCACGTACTGAGGTGTGTTTTACTTGAGAAGCATAATGCTAGAGATTAGTCATGGCACTCAGCCCAAGCTAATATGTCTAATAAATACAAAAGGTATAACCAAAGCCCTCTAAAAGTGCAGTTTTCAGCTGCAGATGCTGACTTGGGCCTTGAATTTTGTTGTTGCCTATTCTGCAGTTACCCTTGCATCCAGCAGCTGGAGCAGCCATAAGCAAACACACAGCATGGGGTCAGAGCTCATGTCAGCTGATGAAAACCATCGCTGAAAGTCAATTCAGCTGAGAGCATCTGCCCGGCTCTTCACAGCAGCTGTTCCCTGACCACTTTGCAGGAGCAAAGACACAACTACACACAGTTTCTTTAGTCTTCACTGCAATGTCCAAGCATGCCTACATTCTTGTCAGCTCAGTGGAAGGTATTTTATTCTAATTGTTTACTTATTCACAGAAGGTGAAAAGTCACATTTCTCTTTCCATGCTCACATTGGAGAATTGCTACACTTAATAAGTTGAAGAGGCTTTTGCATTCACCTACTGCCATGATATCAAAAATTATCTCTATATTTTCATAAGTCTGATTTGCTGTTTTCTGTATATCTCAAATATATCTCATTGGTATCACGTCTGTTGCATTGCTCTTGTAGAGCATCATGTGCATGTCATCTTTCTCTTTTGCTTCCTCCCTGTTTCAAGAGACTTTTGACTTATTACACATCTTTCAGAGTGTGTAATATGTTAACAACACAGAAATGTCATTTGGAATCTGAACTCCCCTCCAGCCATGTATCTATCATACCAAATCCAAGAAGAGACTGCAATTAGCACTCTGCTTGGTCTCGCTTGCCCTCCTGGCTTGACTGTCCATATATTACATCTGAACCAGAACCCACCTTCTGTCACCAGCTTTAAATCCTAGGACCATGTAAGGTCTTTGGATAATCTATTTCTCAGGTAACATGAAGTCCTCTGAACCCAGCACAAGTTTCTTCAAGATCCACTGCATAATGTTACAAGCACCCAAAAAAGAACAGCGTAGTGGTTGCTATTTTAGACTGGCTATTTCTGTTTTAGAAGTATTTACAAGAAAGTTATCAACTCCAAAGTGTTGGAAAATCCTGGCTTCCTTCAGACTCAAATTGATTATGTGGCAAAAGTTAAAAATTTGTGATGCAAAATCCCAAGAGTTTTATAAATAAATAACTGATGATTCCTTCATTTGTTTATTCTTGTTTTCTTACAGATATGCTATGCTATTGAGTAAATCTCTGAGAGAGTCTTCAAAACCAGAAAGTTTTAAAAGACAAAGTTTCTTTTAAATAAAACTGTGTGTTTCAAATAATCAGGTGATCTAGGAGCAGGGCACTGTAAAAAGGGACACAGAGTGCCAAGAAGAAAAAAAAAATTGATAGCTGAATAGCAAATTAAAACACTAGCTGAGCTGATTTTGAATGGGGAAGAAGTTGATTATTCTGATTATCACTTTTCACTCATTAATAATTGATTTTTTATGCATTTAAAGTATCCTTACTTTAAGTAATGGTAGTTTAGATGGTGAGAACTATTTATTTATTTGAAAACTGTGACTAAGTGTTTTTTCCAGTATACAGAGCCTATGTTTTCTATTATTTTATAGTATAAGGGAGCTCTTTCCAGTTTTGTTACACATTGAAACATAGATTAAAAAAAAATCTTGTATCATCCATTTTTGATTTTCTGCAAAATAGGTACTTTCAATTACAGGTCCTCAAAATACTGCAAAGAAAAAAGTAATTTATTGGTGATGGGTTTTTGTGTCTCAATTAAGTAATAAAACAATGTTCAAGGGAACAATGTGATACCATTTCCTCTGGTTGCTTATTGCATTTCTTTAGTTGGCCGTGTCTTTCTTCACATCATAGAATTATCATCATCATCATCATCAAATTATTTAGGTTGGGGTCTTAAAGATGCTTAAAGATGTAGTTCAAAACCCTCTGCCTTAAGCAGGGACACATATGACTAGACCTAGTTTCTCTAAGCCCCATCTAGCATGGCCTTGAACACTTCCAGCAACAGGGAATCAACAACTACTCTCAGCAACCTCACAATAAAGAAATTCTTCCTCATACCTCCTCTAGACCTACTCTCTTTCAGTTTGAAGCCATTGACCCTTGTCTTATCACTACTTGCCCTTGTAAAAAGTCTCTGTCCATCTTTGTACCTACTTGAACACTTATTTATGGTACAGTTAGAGCTACATTATTTATTTTCTAATGTTTTTAAATATGTGATATCTTTCAAAGAGGGTTTTAGCAGGAACACATTCAGTACTTGACCTGTTACAAGCTTCCTTTTCATCTTCCCTTACCCTGAAGACTGAAGGGCAATGTGCATCTTAGAGATGTATTTTTATGATGTGCTAAATCATCATTTACAAATGGAGCTCTTACTGTGTACGTACAGAAGGATCCTGTTGGACCACTGCATCCTGGTGCAGATGGTTTACATCACCACTCTATGGACAGCAGCAGCTTCTTGCCACAATACAGGAACGTGATATCTGCTTGACACTCCCAAATCTGTCTCATCTGGTTGTCCACGGTGTGTCCATCAGTCTCCCTTTTGCTTGTCAGTCTAAACATCAATTTGCATCGTTTGAATGTAGCAGAAAGACAGTTTGCAGCAAATATAATCTGCCAGTAGGATTAGGACAGTGAGCAAATAAATATGGAAATACAGATTCACATGGATAGATGCTTCTCAGCCGATTCTTTCAGTTCATCATGGCTTGTCAGGTACAGCCAGAGACACATCTGGGCAGTTGGCTGAGCACGTGCACACACTTTTTCAGCAAGGCAATGATTTCACTGAACAGCAAGCAGAGGACCCAGGTGCACAGCTTCCCCAGAAACCTTCCCTCTTCGTCAGTGCATGGGGGGACAGGACTGGGACAAAGACAGAATGGCGGCTTAGGATGCTGCTTTCAACATCTTAGGTTTTGGCTCTGCTAGGAATGTCTTGCTAATATCCGTACTGGTATCACCTTTGAGTGCACTGTTAGACTGAAATAAATGCAAGTATACAGCTACAACGCTACCTGAGGAACTCATCACCAGAGCAGCTCATATCCCTAATTGAATGGCCAGCAAAAATTCAAAGTGCACAGGCAACCTAATAATTGAGCTACTTTAAAAATAATCTACAAAAGGCTGTGTTGTCACTGACCTTGTTCTTTTGTGTGACCAAGATACAGAGTCAGTCTGTATTGAGCAAAACTAAAGGTGTCAGTGTAGCTTCTTCCTTCCATTGACAGAATCACTGCATCACTTAGTTTAGAAAAGAACTTTAACTGCAAAACCAACACCACAAAGTTGATCAGAAGAAGTGATGGAATGACTGAGCATCCTTCCTCAGCAGCTGTCTATAGTGCAGCTGGAGATGACAATAGTGAAGATAAGGGTTGCAATTTTTACCATGCTTCCCTTCTAGTGATGCAGATATTATTCATCACTGACCTCCCCAAACACCTGATGTGTTTGTCCCATGTGTGGTGGGACTAGCACAGACTGGAACGCAGCTGGACAACAATTTGCAAGCGTTGCACGTTGAGAGCTAAAGTAAAAAATACCTTTTAACAGTAATAACTTAAACTCAACTGGTGTGATTTTTTCATGTATGGAAGATCTAAATTTTAACAGTTACAGGTGCTGGGATGGAGAAGATAGCTCCTCACAATTCAAGAAGTTGTATTTAAATTTTTTCCAATTCCACATTGTGGTTACTTGTTTTGCATGAAGTGTCCTTTTACCAACTTTCATTGGGATAAAATGATTTTCATTCTGATTGTGCTTTGGTAAACATGTTCTGAGCACAAGAAAAATCTGTGCTCAGAGCCAAAATTTCTAAATATGAGAATGCTCAGATCTAGGGATTTGACTTTCTGCCTGCTTCTAGGGTATACAGTAGTATTTATATGTGAAAGCTTTTTGCCAAATTTCTTTTACAGTATTTTATCCATAAAGCAAAGTTTCTGTGTTTTAGAAGCAGCATTTTCCATCTGTGAGATGTAAAAGATTGACTGAAAAAGAAGCATCACACAAGCTATATAACAGAGGAAATCACTTTCTTCAGAGAAGGAACTGTTATACATAAGGCTGCTCTGAGAGTCAAAATTGTAATTTCCTACAGAAAATAAGTCAAATTTCCCCCTTTCTTACTTTATCTTCTGTCATACCCAGTGTTGTCTCTCCAATGCTACTGGAAAGATCTCACTGGGCACTGCGGTTGCTAGAGAACAGCCTCTTCCTCCTAAAATACATCCTGGGTCACTTTGAAGTGCATAATGCAATCAAAAATAGGCATACTCTGTGTGTGTGCATTTTTCCATTTAAAAGGAAAAATGTTGCTGCATGTAAGCCTGCTCAAAGTCAGAGACCAAAAAGCCTGGCTCATGTTGTGAGAACCCTCAAGGTAAATAGTTGTTATTTTTAAACAGACCTGGCCTTCGTGGAGACTGCTGAATTCCCAAAGAAAGCTCATTAAAAACTCTGCTAAAGCTTTTCAGAGACCTCTAACTGTTTCCTGAATCACCTCAGACCCTGCTGACACCCAGGGCAATATCTGCCTCTCTAGCAGATTTGTAAAAAGCATCACTCCTTGGCTTATTTGCTGCTGATCACAAGATTAAGCATCAAAAATAAGAAACTGCTCCAACAGCCATTAACTCTGTGTGCTGATATCTAAACACAAGAAAAATGAGTTTGACTTTCATATAGCTCAGAAGTTTAAAAACCTCTGAGTTAAACCATTTAAGAATGCTGTGGGTAGGTGAGACAGAATTCACTGGCTACACATAAAAACCATAACTAGTAAAATTGAGCAGCCCTTTCTCTTCCCTCTGCAGATTCTGCCATTTCCATTCTACAGACCAACAGTAGAGTAGTGGGCCAACAAAGAGGTCTTTGGTGGATGGATTTAGGAAAAACCAGCAAAACCGATATTAATAGTCCTATTTGTTTCACATCATTTCCTCTGGGGTCAGAAGTTAGTAAGAGATCCAAGGAACTGGCTTTAGACAGCCTTTAAAGGTTCCCCAAATTTCCTTCATTGGGTCAATTTCATTCTGTTTTCAGAGAGAAAGAAACCAAACGAAAGCAGAACATGGGAATGGCTAGAGACCAATGTAGAAACAATGGACTGAAGATGACAGAGGCATGAATTTCAAAATAGAGATGGTGAAAGACTTATTTTAATTGCCCCCCCTGTGCCAAAAGAAGAAACAAAATAAGACAAAAACAAAAAACCTAAAAGACCCTCATAACACAACAAAAAAACCCCACCCCAAACACCAAAGGCTGAAAGAAGCTACTGGAATAAATGAGGTGTGAGAGGTAAGTTTCTGACAATATTTTAGGTTCAAATTTTCTGCTTATATAGCTAAAACTTATTACACCACACATCTGCCTTTAGATATGGAGAACATAAAGTATACACTGATTACTAACGGAGCTAGGTCCGTTTATTTTCAATATTATTTGAGACTGTTCTTTCTCAAAAGGAAATGTTAGTGATTACCCTTCCTGCAATTTTTATCCTTTCTTCCTTTTCTCTTTAAAAGGAATGCACTTAAAGGTTTGCCTTTCAAATTCTTTACTATTATCATATTAAAAAAAACATGTTAAGAAATTTATATTCTCTACTACTCTGAATAGCAAACCTGGTGATATTTACTACCTGATATATTTGTTATTCTGTCATTCTGCTCTTGCACATACTAGCCATAAAAAGAATGTAAGGTGAATGGAAGGTTTTAAAGCCTGCTTACTCTTGTACACATTAAAAAAAATATTTACTTTCAAAGTTCCAAATATAAAAATACTACTTAAAAGACATTCTGCAAAAACACAACTGGCAAGGTGGCAATGACAAGCAGAATGAAGTGGGAAAAAGGTTACAATAAGATTAAATATTGCATAAGAAAAAGACAGGGGGAAAGTATTTGTAAGTGCCAAAATACCTGCCAAGTAACAGGCTATTCTTCAGCTGTGTTGAATTTGAACAGTTTCCCATTGTATCACATCATCCATTTTTAGGCCACCTCTAAGTTTCGAGTTGGCTTGTTAAAGTAAAGCACATAACAACAACTCAGTAAAATAGAGTAATTCCCCAGAATAATTTTCGGTTTCTTCCCTCTTCTTTTCCCCTTGCTGCACTCCTTTACAAAAGAAGGAAATTAAATAAATTTAGAGCCATGCTTTCCAGCAGAATACCTAGCAATGAATATCAGGTTTTTAAGACCTGTCACCTGCATTTCTTGTTTTAGGTTCACCAAATTATATTTACTGCAGTAGTTGCAATAGTTGCCATTAGAAGCCAAAAAAATTGTGGTAGAATCAGACTGCAGACCATTAAGCCCACAGGCTTTTAAAGGTTGTCTGCATGGAGGGGTGAAGACTGAAATATTTGTCACCAGCAAAACTTCGTATCTTTCAAAGTATTGTTGTTGATAATATAAATGAACATTCAACATTCATGGTGGACAAAAGGATTTTTTCTGTGGCTTGCTCCTGCTCTTCCTTTCTCCCTTGTTTGAGTCTTTATGTATTACCATGGTGATGGCACTGGAAGCTGAACTACATTCACTTCCAAAGGCTGTGGACTGCAGGTAATTCACCAAAGCATTGAAGAAGATTAAATGCTGAGAATCATGCAAATGGGAAAGTAAAGGAGAAGATTCCCTTGTTCGGAGCTTGTAATTGGCTCTCCTTTAATTGATGTTCACCTGATTGTTATTCTGTGCTGGTACAGGGCTGTTGGAGGATTTGGCAGCGCTGTGCTAGAAGCTAAAGGGAAGAGTCGTTCTTGGGTTCAGTCTGTAGCAATGGGGTTATAGGGAAACTGGGGCAGGAAAAGCCCCAGTGGCAGGGAATGGTTTTACGCTAAAATTGCTAATATTGCAGCTCCTGAGGGCTGGTCTTGCTCTTCTCTGGAGGCATGACTGCATGACAGAGGCTCAGCTCAGAGTCATAAAAGCCTTCACATGTGTTTGGGGAGCACATTGAGGAGGGAACTGAAAGCTCATTCCCATTGAAGAGGGAAGCTCAGTACTGCTGCTGTGATCCTCCAGCTGAACAGCCTGGATGCACATCGTTCCTAGATAGCTCCTAACCTGCCCAGCCATTCTCCATCTGTAATTTAATACATGCCTGAGTGAGAGATGAGTTTTCAGTAGGGACTTCAAGGAGGGGAAAGGTTACAAGGCTTGAAGAGACTTTCAAGGTATAGAGTCTGGCACTGGCCCTCTGGTTCATTGCTCTTTGTACCTCCAGCACATATGCTGACAAGCCTAGAAAAGGAGATGGAGATTTGTCAGCTGAAGAAAAGATGCATGTCAGTGGATCAGTGTGGCTGTCTTTTTAACAGCAGCTCCTGGCTCCTGTTCCACCAGCCCTGTACTCAGATTGCTCACAGCCTTTGCACCTCGATGGCATTTCCTGAGCAGCCGAAACTCAGCAAAGCTAGCCTTCAAACATATTTGTGCCAGCACAGTGATGCATAGCTGCAAAAGAGTGGGCATCAAGTGAAAAGGGACAGTTGTCCACTCTAGAAAATACTAACTCTGGGACTTACAATCATTGCAAGGTGTTGCAAACCCAGTAGCACATCTTGGCTTTACTATTGCAGTTTCAACTGGGCCAGTGCCTTTAGGGGGAAAAAAAAATAAACACTCCCAAACTTATACAACTTTTGTTGGCTGAGTAAATGCAAACATTTTGGGCCAAGAGCAATCATAATGGAGCAATTGGCTAGTTACTATTAGATTTCTTTTTTGTTGTTGTTGTTTTCCAACCAGAGAAGTGCTTGCATGGCAAGTGGCATGTGAAAGAGACACCAACCAAAGGGAGTAAAGGAAAGGTGTACCTATGCAATTCTTCACAACACCAAAATGAAATATTCTAAGCATGGAGTTTTTAAAATTTATTTTTGTCCAAGGTGTGACTGTGCCATAGGACTTTATGACTGTAACCAGTCTGAGTAAAATCTTCTACTGCTGTGTCTTACATCAAAATTTTAGATGGTTCCTTTCTTTCCTCAACTTATGAGCAGCTTCCTGTAGCTTATGAATGCATTCAAAGACTAAAAGAACAGAAAAGCATCATTCAGAATGCATAACTGTCCCATTTACAGAAGAAAGGTAATAAGGTCACTACCTATTTGGAAGAGTGTCTGATTTACCAATGAGATATTTATCATTTCAAACAACATATGTTTTCTGGAATGTTGCAATTTGTTTCCCTTTACTAACTTGGTTAGACCATGACAAACTAGAGTTTAGGGTTCAGATTGGGAAACAATGATGGTGTCTGTACAGCTCAGGTTAATCCATTTTTAGAAGAAAATCTCCAGCTCTATGTAAACTTAAAAGAAAGCTACAAGCTATTGAAAAAGTCTTCTTTTACAAATTTTCAGAAGATATTTTGATGTACTGTTTCTTGTTTCATGGAACCATGATGTAGCAATGACAGGATTTTGTCAATTTAAGTTTTTATTTAAATACAGTACTTTTATGAATAATATGCAACTCTTTGGGGAAAAAAGTTAAGAAAGAAAACGCACTATGTTTTTACTATAGTCATAAAAAATAATGTAGTCTCCGCATTTCACTTAAAGTTATTGTAAAAAATAACTTTAAAATGTAAAGTGTAAATTGAAACACTCTGGGAAATTCTTATTTATAATACCTTAAATGCTTATTAGTCATCCTTCTACAAAACACTGGGGTGGAGGCCAGGTAGTTTCAATATTTTCCATATTTGAATACTGCCATGAGAGTTCAGGGCTGAGATCTTAATTTATGGAACTTTGCGGAGAAAGGCAATTTTCCAAAATATGAATATAAATTCCAATTTAAGAACTGGCGACTCAGCAATGCAGGCTGTATTAACAATATACAAAGAACAGTAATCTTAGGAAAAATGTAATAGGCTTTAAATTACCAATTCTTGTCAAGGGAATGTAAGCTTTATACTAAGACAAAACTAGAACTCATATTTTAGATAGTGAAAATAAATTTACATAGTTTTACTTGCTTCTTGTAATTTAAAAGTAGTATCACCAGCTTGGGATAGGATTAATATCCATGAAGCCATTTGATTTCAAGACTTTGCTATAGGCAAGTAGCTATTTAATACTAAATTAAACAGGATTATTTTGGGAATATGAATTATAGTGTGTGGGGTCAAGAGCAAGAGAATATGAATCTGAACTCTGCTTCTGGAGTTAGAGGCCAGGAAGAAAATGTGATCTGGAGTTTTGGTACAAAGCATCAATGCCTCAATAGTTTTTAAAACAGGAAACACAATTTTTAATTTTTAGATAGACTTTGCCTGTTGTGTTAAAGCAATTTACCCCCACGCAGCATGCTCTATATTGTCACTTGATGCATCCTTATTACTTCTCCAGGTATTAAAGCAGTACGATATGTTTTCATTTCATTAATCTTCTCTCAGGGGGCGGTGATGAGTTCATCCAACTCTCTATTCTCAAGACTGAAAATTCTTTTCAATTAAAAAATCATCTCCACAGATGGTACCGACATTAGCAGCAGCCCGTTCTGTCTACAACAACAAATATTGAGATATTTCAGGACTTAGCCTATAAATCACTGGACATGGAATGATCTGCAGGATAAAAAAAAAAAAAAGAGGAAAAAAAGGGCTACCAAAAGTTAAGATGATGAGAATCTGGGCCATATGGTTTATTGTCTCTTCGATGTATCAGTTTCATCACTGTGTCTGGAGAATTTAATTGCATGTTAAGGTGAAATACAGTGAAAAATTTTACAAAGCTATTAACTATAAATACGTTATCCAAAACATTAGGATCACAAAGGTGATAATAGAAATGGTTTAAAGTCAGGGAAAATTCTCTGTTAAAGGGGATTAAAGAGGCCATTTATTGAATAGGATGGATTTCTTCCAACCCCCTATGTGCAGAAAGCATGCAATGCGTGAATAATTCATCCAGAAATTCTATCGTGAAGTTGTATCAGTTTCCACAGTAAAACCTGGTTGTGGAGGAGGAAAATACATCAACATCTGTGACAGGCCCTATGAAGAGACAGTTGCAAAGCCTTTCAGGCACCAGGAGCAAACCAAAATATAATAAATTCACCAAGTGTCAAATTTGTGTCGGCTGAGTAATGACACCATATGTCTGGGTTGCCGTGTCACTGCAGGCAGCCCCACAAAGCAGCCCCCACGCCTCCCGTTCTCACTAAGCCCCTTCCCAACCCCCCCCATGGCTTTATAAAGTGTGCTGGGCCAGGGGAAGTGCTTCAGCTACCGTTTTCCACCCAGAAGATGGATAGAGATCCACTTGATAAATATGACTCTTGGCCGGTCTTTTAAAGCCAAGCTCAACCACATCTCTATCGCCAGCTCAAGCTAGGTGAAATGGCCACTTCCAGTCCAACACAAGCTCTCTAATTTATTGTCTGATGAAACAGAGGTATCCAATCCCACAAGGATGGTTAGCATTCCAGAAGACACAGGCTTTTCTCAGCCCAAGGGGCATGAAACAAAGCTTAAAACCTGCAGTCAGAGCCGGCTGACTGGGCTGGTGGCAAAGCATCACCACCCTGCAGGAGAGGCTCTTTCTTGGATCTAGTGACCATCCCTGCAGTGAATAAAGCCAATAAATTCTGGTCTGGTGCTTGTGCCCCAGAAAAAGGTGCTGACTGAACTGTTCCTAGTGTGTGATCCCTGCTGGCAACAGCTAGACAAATAAAACAGGGGAAAGGAAAGGGGCAGGGGGGTGGAGAGAACTGCAAGTTTTATGCGTTAAATTCAGTTTGCTCTACTTTGAAAAATAGAGACAAAGAGACAGGTCTTGGTATTTCCCTGAACTGTCTGTGCTGACAGGTGAGACCACTCCAGATGACATATTTGACTCAAATCCCTGGAAAAGCACCTGAAGTTCTCTCCAAGTTCTGCTTAAAATCTCAGCTCTGCTAACTGCCTCACAAGCTGCCAAGTTGCACTTTCTTTTAGAAAGCTCTAGTTTTGCCATAAAGAATCTCCTGACTTCTAATGTTGTGATTGCTCTTCCAACCAGCTTTCTTTCACTAGTAGCTTTTGCAAGTTTGTTTCTCATAGAACTCATTTTAAGAGCTGAAAGTAAACATTTTGTGAGTATCATGGAATGATCCACAGAAAATAAAGTTGTTTTTTGTGGAACAACTAGTATATTATATGGGCTGATGAGAGAGCTAGGTATGAGCTCTTACAAGATATCATGAAGTCTTATTCTCTCAGAAGAATACTAAATAAACAAAATGTGAGGTCAGTTAGAATCAAACTTTTGAAATTTTATCAAAGTCAAAGAAATGTGAACCTATGCAGTAAGGAAGAAAAAAACAGTAGGAAACTTTGCTGCCCAGCAAAATTCTATATTTTTTTACATTGTTCAGTGGAAGCAATCTGTAAATCCCTAAATACACTTACTCCAGAGAAAACAAAGAAAAGTCAGTGGGAAAAAGCAAAAAAGAAATACCTGCTAGACAAGTGAACTCCACTGTGAGTTGTTCAGTTACAGACATCTATCTGTCATCATTGCTTTTATGAACACTGAAATCAATGACAAGTCTGTCAATAAAAGGAGGGGAAAATGAAACCATATCTTTAAAATAGAGGGGAAATATACCGTATATGTATATCTACAATTGTATATGTATATCTGCAGGCTGTCAAGCTAGCACACACATGGATAATGGAAACCAGAATGTCCTCTAAAGAGGTCACTGAAGTGGGAAGGACAAAGTCATAAAGTCATACCAGAATTGTTTTGGCTTGAGGTTTTTTTTCTCATTTAGCAAAGAACAAAAGATGTCCAAAAAACTTTGTTTGCAAAAAACCCCCAAAGCAAAACACAGCAACAACAACAACAACAGCCCCCTCATAAATAAATTTTATATTTGGTTGAAGACAAACTTGTAATTTTGCAAGGAATAACATTTTTGACAAAAATAGGCTCTTGCTGGTTATTGAAGAGCTGGAAAATTGCTCTTTGGTTTTGTTTACTGACTTTTTTGTGACTACTTGGAGAATAATAAAGTTACTAAGAAAATCTGCCCTGACTTTCTTATTTAATAATTAAATTTATGGAATTTTTGTCAAGATCTTCTGAGAGACAGAAGAAAGTATGAAAACCCTAAACCTTTAAATTGCTGGAGTTTACTAATCATACCTTTCCAGAGACATGGAAAGGTATGGTTCGTGAATTCCAGCAAGTTAAAAACCTTTTGTGATGTAATGGGCCCTTCCAAGAACACACCTCTTAGAAATATAAGTAAATGGCAGGTTGAAAGGTGAAAGAGTAAAAGAGTGTCTTTTATAATCTTATTTTTACAGAACAGTAGTATGGGTATGTAAAAAGACAGAGATCAGATCTTGTCACACTGATTTGAATTATTCCAGGTGAAGTATGAGGGACCTCTATAGACCTGAAGAATCGACAAATTCGATTTATCTAAATCCTTGTGTCCATATGAAAACGGACATAGTTTTAAAGACAAACAGCTACTGTTTCAGCTTGGACTAATTTAATGCTCAATAATGTTAGGTTTGGCAGCAAAAGTAGTAATTTTTCTCAGATACTTAATGTGTCTTCTGCAAGCCTCACGCACCTTTACCTGGTGCTTTCCTAACTCCTTGATCTGCTCTTTCCTTTTCTTTGGCTCCCACCTCTGTTTCTTTAAGAATTTTCTCATTTTCTCTCCCAGTGTTCCTGTTCACACTGAGAAGATGAAGATGAGCCTGAGGCTCCTGGACCACCTCTCTCTCTTCTGCCTTCTCCTTTGCTTGTTTTCCAGAGAAGTCTCAAATGCAAAAACACCATCAAGGTTCATTTGGTGACTACAGCACTGGGGTTCTGAACATGGCAGAAGACTTCAAAGTGGCACAGAATGCATTTCAAGTAAGTAGCAAAAACTGAAGAAAAAGCAGTTCTATCACCAATCTGTAAAACTTTTCAAAAGAGACAAATGGAGAAAGCTTCTTTTCTAAACTGCCTTTTTTTTTTTTTTGCATAGTCATGAAACCTAGCTGGTATGAGGGAACCCACTGCTCTTTGAAAAGTAGAAACAGTTGGCAATATATGGGGAAATGTATCTGTGAAAGTGACCTTTACCCCTGGAGCAGAGTGCTCTTTGATGCATAAATCTTATGGAGAGACAAGCGTAAGAGGCTTTAGCTGCTGATTAATCTCTGTTTTTCAGCAACAGTGGGACCAGACAGTAAAATAAAAGCCTGAGAGATGGTTGCTTAAGAGGTTCTAAAAAGTCGTTTGAAGGGAAGAATCCCCCCAAAAGGCTGAGGAAACTTCAGGTTATTGACTGACAGGCTCATTATGCTATATTTAGTCAAGGAAAATAGCTAAAAGATCCACAACATTTGTACATATTTATTTTCTTAGAACAGATGTAGTCTGAACTTCCGCCATTAAAACAGCAGGCTGATCTGAGCCTTCTCAACTGTTTCAGGGTTTTATACAGTCACAGAGTACTCAAGAGAAATCATGGGAATTTTACAGTGCTGAGATAAAGCTGTGTGAAAGTGCCTATGCATCTCCACAAATATTTCAAAGCTCAGAATCTCAGGAGACTCATTTTGCACTTAAAACTGACACGTGAAATCTTGTGAGCATGAGATTTTGAGCAAAAGTGATCCATTTTCTTCAGTGAGCTTCATACAAAGAAAATCCACTGCCCGCATCTTAGTGACCCCACTAGCAGATCATTTAATTTAGGAATTAACTAGGAATTAATTTAGGAATTTAACTACTGCACCCTCAAATTTTGTGTAATAAATTAAATGCAGCAGCACCTTTCTGGGAACTGTAAAATATTCTTTTCTCCCTGTCAAATTTCTCATAGTCTTTCAGAGCTCTTACAGTCAGTCTCATGCATTTTGAGAGAGTTGGGACTGTGTAAATATGTCTGCAAATAAGGAGTTGATGGCAGGGCTAGGGACCTTGGCATTAGCCGGGGTTCACCTGACCTGAATGTCTGTTCTGAGGTGGAGGTTCAACATAAATACTCAAGAAAGAAAATGAAAACACCAGTAAGCTGAAGGTCAAATTTTTTCTTTGCTTGGCACTAAATTAAATGAGTATGGAAATATAATTGTGATGGAATGTATTATACAGCCATTTCTAGTGAAATATAAGAGCTCGCTGGCTAGGTAAGTCAAGTAAATGAAAGAAGTTAGTAGCCTGGAGCAAAGAAGGGCTTAATCCAGCCAAAGAGACCTCTGATGCCATAGATGCTTTTCTGGACAGTATCTTCCACCTTAAGAAATTATGCAAATGAAATGTGAAAATGTTCATTGTGAAAATGAACATGATTTCAATCTCTTCAATAACTGTAAGCACCCAGATCAAGTCTGTCTTTAGACCATTTATACCCCCTTCTAAGAACATGACATAGAAGGATATGTGAAATTTGTCATGTAGCTTGGACAACCAAGGGAAGACTGAGCGTTGCAGCACATGATAACAATGTCTGGTAAAAGAAGAGTGAAACTTTCCTGGTATTCAGATATGATATGCTAAAGTTACTAGCATTTCTCTTTGAATGCAATTGTAAATCTGCAGAACACTTTCTAGGGATATGTTTTTGAGGAAACTGTACACTTAAAAAGGGCAGAATAAAAAGATAAAGAAAAAAGGAAGAGGGAAAGGTTTTCTATTAACAGAGATTTTTCTACTATCTCAATCTCTTGCTTTGGTGAATGCACTGATTATTTGTTATGACATTTGTCCTATGTCCAAAAGTCTTCCTAGTACAAGCTCTACCTTTTTCACTGTTGTATTACAAACCAGATTTCCACTCCCTAAACTGAGACAGATGTTAAGCAGAAAGTTCTGATTGCTATATGACCATCCAGCCTATTTTTCCAGATCAAATTGTATTTGTATTGTATTTATATTTAAATAACTTTGATTTCCCATTCAGTGTAACGAAAACTAAAAAGGGAAAGACCCTATGTTATACATAGCATCACTGTTACTTACAGCAATTATAATCACTTAGTAGCCTTTATAATTGCCACCATGGTGACAAGTTGGATGGACCAATCTGAATAGAACAGCCTGCTCCTGCCAATGTTCAATAAATCAAATTATACACTCCAAATTATTAATCTATCATCTATAACCTGTCCAGTCAGAAGTTTCCCCTGATATTTTGTTGGACTATCTTCTGGTTTTGCTGCTTTACATTTTTCTGAGGGTTCTCTTTTTCATTTTGCACTAAATTGCAATTCACTCCATAGAGTCATTGAGTAATTTGGGTTGGAAAAGATCATTAAGAACATCTCATTGCTCTTCATATTTATTCCCTTCTCAGTCTCAATTGTCAAATGTCACCCTCCCATCCCCAGGTTACTGGATTACTCATTAGAAGTGGGACTGAATTGTCTGTCCAGGCAAAACAATACAAAATCAGCCTTTAAAATACACTCTCATGTTTAGACAAGATTATGTTTACTAGATTATATAGCAGCATTTCAACACAAAAGAAGCACACTACATGCGAATTGAACTCATGACTGCCCTGCTAGTGCATATAAAACATTTAAAATAAATATCCAAAGCCCTATTAAGCTTCCATGATACTGTTTTTCTTTTTCAAATTCAGATATTGTTTGGACTGTTGAGGAAATCCAAATATCTTTCAAGGAGCTACTAAAAATTAAACTTTTCTATTTGGTTTTAAATAGACTTTATTTAGTCTTTGATGCAGAGTTGCTCTCTCTTTTAACTCTAGCAAGAATCAAAAACCTATGAAGCCTGTGTGGACCAGAAATAACCTCAAGGCATCAAACCTGCAGCCTCAAAAACCACTAAATTAGTTTCTTTTTCTTTCATACATCCCTTTTACATGGCAAAACACTTAAAGTGATGCCAGAATCATAAAGAAGATGATCTGCCTCGTAAACTCTTGGCTACTGATGCTTGCCCTGGAGTCGCAAGCCCATTGTTTACCTTTCCTTTTGAAGCCTGGGAAAAAATATATCAAAGTATTTCAGGCTGCCAGAACTTTGCACACACAGACATTGGCATTGTGACAGGAAACCCAGATGAAAAAAGATGTCTAGGCTTAAATATCACACTCTTCCCTGAGCTCTTCTTGGAAGCTTAAAAACTAGCTTGCATCAAGGAGATGATTATAAAATCACACACAGAAATGGAAGAACAGTATGACTGACTTACTCTTTACATGAACCATCTGGGCCTGACATAATCAGGCATTTCTTTCCCCAGACTGCTATGGGAAAAGGCCTGAAGAGGGCCATTTTGTTTTCCAGCCCATATTTGGCCATTCCATATTATTTACCAGTGTTGTTGAGGAGAGAGCACCCGTTTGCAGCAAACACTTTGCTGTGGAGCAGAGAAAGTGACTGTCTTTATAGCTTCATGTATTGATTTGCTAAATAGACATAGATCCATTTTGTGCTGAAAGGTATGGCACAACTCACAAACTGCATCATTCTAATTGCAGAAACTATGAGAGTGTCTTTTTTTTTTTTTTCAGGAAGACATTCTCTTTTTCTCTGATCTTCCAAGTAAAGATTTTTACTCTCTACTCCCCCTCTATCTATCTCTTGTCCTGGTAAATATTCCACTTTACCAGCTGAAACCTTTTGCTGCAAACCATATAGAGCTCATGTCTTTCTGTTACTGTATAGAATGTCTTTGGATAGCCATGGGTGTAAGGTGCTCCAGCCATCCTGCAGTTTAATTGAACTAATTATGCAGTTTAAGTGAACAGTTAGACCACTATTCTTCCTCAGTGTAAATAATAGCCAAAGAAGTCAAGCCTTCTGGGACAATTTCCTGTACCATTTCTGTATACCGAAGTTTTCCCCTAAGTCACACCTCTGTGATGTGACGTCCAAGGCTTAAAATAATAATAAGATCTTTATCCTTTGTATGTACCAAGTATATGTAGTATGTCACCAGGCTAAAAGGAACAGCAGTTCTCTCTTTTTTGAAAAAACATTCCACCACAACTTAGAAATACCCTTGTACTGAAGAGGAAAGGAAAAGACACCCCATCAACACACAATTTTCTCTGTTCTGAAGTACCAGTCCCTTTTCTCAGCAGGTCTCTTCACAAACACAGACACTGGGCAACAATTGTAGATTCCTCAGGTCAGCTTCCAAGGAGGTTTAAGCAATTGGTTAATTTGTTTTTTACTAACCCACACAGTACATTTTGCTCTTTCTAATATAGACTATGTAGCCTTTGGGCAACAGAAAGACAGCAGCCATAAATAGGCACAATAAAAAAGAAAAGGATAAGACAGAGCAAGGCAACGATATGATTCCATGTTATGCATATTCCATTCATTTATCCCCACCTCCACTGCAACATTCCTTCAGGAGACCACCCTGTCACACCATATAATAAGATGATACCTTCTCCCATCATTCCATGGGATTTCTCTTTACATAACATCTTTGTGTTCCAGATGTTCCACTGAAAATAATTTCAATAGTATAGTGGAGACTAAACTGTTCCAAGATGTTGGCAACTACCAACCAAAATTCCAGTAACACATAATTTTAACATCAAGATCCTCTGTTTGTGCAATCTCTTTGCTGTGGGCTATATTCCAGCAACACCCTTCTCCATTGTCCTAGCAGCAGAAATAGGAACTGTGAACATGCAAAAACCTTGGGGACAAAATCCCTCTGGGCCAGCAGCTCCCTGTTCTATGAGAAGACAATGTTTGCAGATGTTCCTATGAGGCCGCTTGCACAAAACACACGTCTCCCCAAGCCTACAGGTCTGCCTGATGAAGTGTAGCCCTGCCACAAGAAAGATTTCTTTTTTATTATGAAGAACCCTTGTAAAAATATGTTTCATTTTTACTAGAATTTTTTTTCTAATAGAAGCAAGTAAAAAAATTTACAGGTAGCTGAAAAGGAATATTGTTCAGGTAGTTCAATACTTTTTTCTGTCAGAGACTGACTCGTCTCTCTCTCTGGTGTTTGTATTTCGAGCACTCATTCATTCTGTGTCACTATGAACTGAGTTTCAAAATGCAGCTCGAGAGACCGAAAGACCATTTTAGAGCCATTTTTACTTCAACAGGTTCCCAGCACAGCTAGGGAATAAAGTCAGTTTTCCTCTTCCATCCCAAACCATGTAATAATTTTGGTTACATGAAAATAGATCTTTCGTACTACTGGTACAGCCCTGTAAGACCTTAAGTCTGACTGGGAACTCAACGAGATCTATGCTGGTGATATTTTGTCTTGTCATTGGAAATTCCCTCTGTGGAGCATGCAGCTGAAGGTAAATGACCTCTTTCTGAAAGAGCTCACGTTGCTGTTGGTCCAGTTTTCAACTCATCACCATTGGCTGTGAGTTTGCCAGTTCATGCTGGAAATGGTCAGTGTGCACCAAACTCTCAGCCAGCCTCATAAGCAAGCAGGAGACACATCAGGCCTTCACCAGTAATGTTGGAGATGTCCTAGAAGAATGACACAAACCAAACCCAGAACTCTCACCTTGTAAACACCTCTGTCCACATCTTTTGGATCCATTTCCAACTGCTGAAAAACACTTTTATGATCAGGTTGGAAAAGATGAAAATTTTCTAGCTCTCAGTGTAACTCACCTAGGTAGGATATACTGAATTCTTTAAGGTTAAACAGTTATGGCCTTGTTTTTTGTGTTTTTCTTTGAATAACTGGGAACTGTGAGACCCCACAACTAGTTGAAAGCATAGTTATGCTTTTTTAGTACGGTACAATCTTCAAAACAGTAATCCCAAAAATATTGATATGATTGTACCTGATCTTGCCTTACCCCACCAAATAAAACCCACCCCTCTGTTGACTTTAGAGTATAGTTTCCTTTTCCTTATACTTCCCAATATTTTTATTGCACTTCGTTTAAATGTACAGCCAACGCCTGAAACTACTCCAATAAAAACTCAGAATCCACAATCTCTCCTTATCCTGTAACGTTTTCCTGAAGCAAGCAATTGCAGGAATTACACGTCTTGGACTCATTCTTTATGTGTTGCTTTTTTAAAAGAAGTATTTAGTCACTGAGCACAAGCTAGATCCCACTAAAAGCCCATAAGAATGACAATTGCTAGAAATTCCCTCCTCATTTGTCACTTCCAAGACACCAATATGATGTGCTAGCAAGGATGACTGCATTTAGCATGGATCAGACATGCTCTTGTCTGCTATTCCACCTCAACAAACCAGTTATTTCAAACAGACCATGTGTTTTTGGGGTTCCCATAATGTTTTTTCAGTGGATGCTACAAAATGACATGTGAGATATTTAGGAGAGTTTCATAATGCATTTAAGTTTCAAATTACTAGTGTGTGGCCTCAACCCTGGCTGAATTTTAATGTATGGTTTTGTAGTAGCATTGTCAAGATCAATATTTTATTATTTGCATCTTTACCTATTCCAGTCTTTGTAAGGAAAAGATTTCAATTTATTCCAACCAGCTACAACTTTCTTCCTCACTTGTTCCCACCTTATCTTAATATATATTTTATTTGTCTGTTTCAATCACGGAAAAAATATGGATAAAGTTAAAATTATATTATTACAATTATTATTAGATTTATTCTCTCTTATTTTTTTAGGTTTTTTTTTGGTTGTTGTTCAATTCAGAAATATTTAGCAAAAGCAACAGAAGAAGCACAGAGCAAAAAAGGTTAAGGGACCCTTTCCTGGCTCAGGAATTTGTTTGAACTTGCTGACTTAATAGCTCCCAATGATTGAGCTGTAAGAAAACCACTTCATCCCCAAGACAACAGAAATTGTGAGATAAACTCTGGAAACAAATCAAGCATTTTTGTGGGGAAACTCATGTGGTCCTGTGGAGCAAGAAGAGTTGTAGGAAATGTCTTTGAAATCAAAGTTTATGAATCACTAGTGTCTGTAAAAATTGCATACAGATGTTATAAAGTGCCTTTTCAGTTTTGATTGCCAAGAAGGTAAACTGAAAACACAGTAGTTGTAAAATGAAGGCATAAAAAGCTGATCAGTGTCATAAATATAGAGGAGAAAACCTGTTTTTTTAAATACCTTTTTTATTTGTATCATCTACTGATGTAACTTTTGCAGCTGTTATCAAAATACAGATATAACAAGTTACCTCTTGATTCAGATTTGCTCTTCTGCATATATTCTATGCTCTTGCATTTGCTTCTGTATACAATGAAAAAAAATCCTATCAGCATCTCTAACCCTCTCCAAGTCTGCAATCTACTTTGTCAGAACATGTTCAAACCTGTTCTCAAATCTTTGCACTACTTCATTACTTTCTTTGGGGTCTTTTGCCTCCTTAGTGCACTGCTTTGTTTTTTGATTTTTTTTTTCTGAAAACAATAGCCAAGTGGAAAAAATATTGAAAAAAGTATTACAGATGCCAGGTGCCATGTCTGCTTTTCAGCCATGCTTTATCACTTATACAGAGATTCAGAAATACTGGAAAAGTTCTTATCTGGATTTATAATTCTTAAAACCTCTGTGGCAGCTGGCAACATTGGCCTTGTGGGTGCTGAAGCAGAGCAAAGCATCTGTATTGCATGCCAGGATTTTCCTCTATGTCCATTTGTTAGCCCAGCTGGATGTTCCTGAATGCCAGGTACACTGATACTGTCCACAAATGTCCACAGAAATACAAAAAGTCATTCTGCACAGATAGTCTAGCATCCTTGTCGGATTACTTTTTGCAAGCCTGAAGAAATTTCTTCAGTGAGTTATAATAGATCTTCACTTTTCTCAGTTTTCTAGATCATATATTTAGAAGACAGGAATCATCCTGAGACCTCAAATTTTGTTTTAGTTAAACAAACTCCATGGAATATATTTAATGACAACAGCACTGAGAACACAAATATTTTGGTTTTATAGTTATGGAAATCTTTTTTTCTATAGTAGAAGAAGAGACATTTCCTTTGCTCTGCTTCTCACATGGATGGTTGAGTACATCAGAAAATAAAATCTGGCTGGGAAATAATTCACTGAATTTAAGTAAGTGATGAAACAGCATGATGTATAGACTTAACCTAATTGGTCAGGCATGTGCACATAATGCTTCAGATATGTAACAGAACATTAAGAAGTCTGAACTTACCAAATAAAAAAAATATGGTATATATTACTAACCCACTTCCCTGAGTGTCTGTATCAAAGATATGGCTTTATGACCCTCATTTTCACTTATGCCACTGAATGCTCTGTGATACAGGGGGGAAGAAGTCAAGCTCAGCATTTCCTGTCCATTGTTATTTTTAGAAAACTGAGGTAGTGTATACATCTGTGAAACTGCTGTGTCTAGAAAAAGCACTTTGTGCCAGGCTGCTGTATTATTGCATTCAGAGGGAGATGGAAGCATGGGTCAAAGCAGGTGATGGTCTCAGAAAGACCTCCAGCTGGAGTTAAATGGGAGTGAGGAGGGCACAGGGAGCTCTGGTGGAGATGGTGATCATGCAGAGCCCATGAGTGGACTCCCTACGTCTAAACATACATACATACATACATACATACATATATATATATATGTGTATATATAAAATTGCTGACCTCCATTTATAATGACTGAAGGGGCAGAATTGGAAGAGCCTGGGCTGTTTTCCAAGACAGTTTTAGTGATGTGCTTGGAAGAATGATAGTTTCACATTTTCTTTGCTTGTACTGACTAGCTCAGCTTCCCGGTTCTGAAATTTGCACATAAGGGACAGGACACAGGGACAAGTACCACAGGATGGAACAAATTACATCAGCATTGAAAAAAAGGTTACCTGCCATTTAAAGTTCACTATAATTTTAAAAGGAAACAGCTTACAGATGAAAATGAGATAAAGGGCTCTGGGGCTTGGTGTCTAAAGAAAAAGGTGGCTCAGTGAGGGACAGCAGCTCTCCTACAGCTGCAGAAAAGTAATGTGCTCAGACAAACAGGCTGAAGTATGCATAGCTTTAGTCCTCATCTCACTGTGTGTGCTTCTATCTGTGGTCTTCAAGATCACTATCCCAAATTTCACATGACTTGGGAGATATTTTCCAGCCCTGTGACTATGGCTGAGCTTGTGATTCCTTTCACCTGCACCCCATCAGAAAGTTCCCATAAACAATCTGAAGTGAAGTTACCCAACTGTCTCTCATCCTGAGATCCTGAGGCATGATGCTTTTCCCACTCTCAGAGTCAGATTTTCCAGTTGTGATGGAAGACAATGACTGCTAACACAACAAACCTAAAACCCCCTACACTAAACACCTACTTAAACTACTCGTGTTTTACTCTTCAGTTTACAGAAGTCCACCATTTCTTTCCAAATGGGCTTTCAAAATAACCCTGCATTCATATTAATTTTGCGTAACATAGCTTTTAATTTCCTTGTTTCACTCATTATATGGTATGCCTCAAAAACTACATTAACACTCTTACACATCCCCCTTTTTTCTGAATTCTGATTACACGAGCAATAACTTAATATTTGCATGAGTGAGTGTTGAAAATCAGACTTTCTGAAAGTGTATATATTTTTGTTAATTCTTTTGAGTTCTGTGTTGTGGCCAGGACTCAATAATTAATTTCTGCTATTATCAGGTGCCAGCTTCAGCTACAGTTTGAATCAATGAAATGCCCTACAAAATGTCTTGCAAAGTGATTTTCCTTCCACAGAGGAAAAAGGTAACTCATTCCTAAACTCCAGCCATGGCTGAATTACCTGATGTTGGCAGTGGTTCAGAGACAATCTACAAACAAAATTATAATCACTAGGCCATCGGTTTCCATAGGTCTGGCCAAAAAGGATTTTTCCCCCAGACCTTATCCCATTTAATCTTATTTCTTTTATCTTCAGCGTTTCATTCCCTTCCTCATACTTAATTTCTCACACTTCTCTCTGAGTCCTTTCCTCAATCTCCACTTCAGTTTCCCTTTCCAATCATCATCCTTTATTTGCTTGATAACACTAGTGCAAAAAAATTCCAAATGAATCAGATTTGGCTCAGGTCTTGGGATTTTTTTTTTTTTTGTTTGATTGGTTTTTTTTTCCTATTTTTTTCTATTCTAAATAAAGCTGAGATAAGATTTGTAGTCTGAAATACAGATACTAAAATCTGATTGATGAGTTTTGACTCCTACGTCTGTATTTTGGCATCTAAAATAAAAGTGGTTCTCCAATAGCTTTGAATATCTGCAGTGGAAGTGTTAAGTGTTGCATTTAGACATTCACTTAAAAATGTTTCTAATTACAAAAATTAAAAACTTTTGGTGGTTAAAGTATTCTGTAAGTGAGCTAGTAATCTTGTCTAGAAATAAATGCTTCATAGTAGCAAAGTTAAAAGTGGTGCATTCCAGTCCTGTGGAAGCTTTTTTGTTCTATGGTTCCATAACGCCATATTTTTCATATTATGTTTAATTATGGTATTTCTTAGCCAAGATAATAAGGGTTCAAAAGGAGCTGCAAGAGCCTAATTAATAATAATCCCCATCCCAAAGACTACAGTGAAATTTGGGAAATTAGTATGAATAGAACCATTGGTCTTTCTAATCCATCCTTTTTCTTTGGACTGCTACTCATCAGCCATGCCCCAAAATGCTCTCCACTCACTGCTCTTCAACTCCATGCTGTTTGAATCTTCATCTGTTGTTAGAGTTTTCAATACCCTAATTATGTTTTTAAGGGAAAAATCTCTCATTAAACCCCAACCTAAACCTCCTTCTCATTTCTCATTTCAAGTCACAGTGGAAAGAAAACAATGACCATTACAGATTTAGCCCTTTTTTATGCAACATTTGTTACATTTTAAGTTTTCCTGTCAGCACTTTTTTCAGACTGCAGACATTCAACTCCTCAAAACAAGCTATGGCTGTAATATAGCCAAAGGCAATCGCATCAAGGGAGCTTCAGTAAACACCTTTAGAGAAGCTTTTAGATTTGGAATTTTCCTTAGCTTAATGCTAATTACTTAGTTATTAATGACTTTATTTTTGTAGATCTGCTAGGGGAATATGGACAGCAAAAAGCCATCTAGTATTAGTGGCTGTGTGGGTTTTATATCCCTATTTGTAAACATGAATTTTTGGTTCCTAGATCCAATCTCTCTCTGAACTAGAGGTCAAGAGATGAGTGGAGGAAAAGGTAGGCAAATTGCATTTTTCCCCATTAAAAGTGATGAAGAACTTCCTTATACAATTTAAATGACATGTCCATGGTGGTATGTGAAAGATTGTCTCCCCACAATGCATTTTTCTTTGTAAACATCCTGTCAAGGTGTCTCAGTGAGTTCTGAATTGTCTTATCTCTGCCTCAAGGGGAAAAAGACAGTTGTCTTTATAATCCTGTGTTTTAGGATGCTTTAAATGCTGATCCAGTCTGCAAAGATTAGGCACTCTGTGGCATGTTCCTTAATCTGGGCCCCAGTGAGGCTGTCTTCAAAGCAGAGCACATTTTGGGAGTTGATGCAGGTCCCTCCTGGGCTCGGCACCTGTGGAAAGTTGGGATGAGGAAGAAGGCTAATATCTGCTTGGGACTTCTGAAATGGATTTGCAACACACAGACCTAAACATTCGCATCATGGAACGGCTTCTGGGGTCCCCTACAGCAGTCATAATGGAAGCATAACATTTAAAAATTTTAACAGATGCATGTAGGAATGTTAAACACTTCCAAAAAACATGTTGCATTTGAAACAAACAATTGTCTCTCCATAGCCCAACTGGCAAATGATTAAACTTTTAATACTTTTCCCCTGTGTGCATGCCATCAGATGCAAAGTGTACACAAGGGATTAGTGGGTCACTGAAGAATTTTGAAATGAAGTAGAGAAGGAGTAAATAAATAAAATTCCCAGATGCTGTGAGGTGCCAATTTAATCTGTGTCCTCAGAATATTGCAACATGAAGTGCTACTAACCAAATTAGTTGTTTTTTAGGTACTATCAGTATTTTGACATCTGTAACCCACTTGATTGTGAGGAGTTAATAGGTGTGGGGTCTGACTGATATGGTCCCTCCATGCCCTTACTGAAGTAAATATATTACCACATGCTGTGAAAAATCTCATCATTCTGCTTATTTACATGTCCCCTTACATGTCTGTATTAGATATTTTGCACTTACATGGACTCTGGAGGATTATGGGTATATCCTATATTTGATTTTATAAACCATGTTGCTGTAACAGCAGATGTAAACTGAGAATTCCCCAACTGGCATGTACAGGTGACGTTCCATATCACAAGTTCATGTGAGGACCAGTTCTAATATCAGCATACAAATCTCAAAATATCATACAAAACTAGGTGACAAATGCTTGGCCTTCCTCCACAAGCTGGTAAAGGGTAAAATAGAGCTTTCTAGGTAGTTGTTTTTGGATATCACACCAGTCTGGACATTCCCCAAGCATCTGATCTCGGCTAGAAATATTTGTTCTTTAATTTGTTCTGATCTCTATGACATAAATGTATCATGAGCCTCTTACTAGATCCCAGGAGGGAAACTCTTTCCATTTCCCAAAACCAGGATAGGAACCTTACTTTAAACACCAGCCAGCAGACAAACCACAAGGGACTAGAGAAGGTGACCTCTCACATGCTTTGGCAACTACAGCCTCCCACCATCCTTTCCTGTCTAGGGCTTAAAGCTCTTAGGATTGTGAGCTATCTTAAAAGATATACCTGTGACTTTCTTTGTCTTAGCAATAGTAAGCTGATAAGATAGAACACTGGTGTAACTAAAGAAAAAAAGAATTGAAAAGTTGCCTGAGAAAATATGGGTTCAGAAGCCTGGGACAAGATTTGCAGTGAGACTTAAGCAGTTCTGAATGACTTACAGTGAACAGACTCCTTAGTAACTTGCACTCTTTCTTCCTGTGGATCAGTATTAAAAAGAGTAGTAGAAAACAATAATAACAAATATTTATTTCTTAGTACTTTAAATAAGAAATGCTTTTACTGTTTGTTGCCTTTGGGAAATGGAGTTGTAAATGTTCACACACAACTGTGGCTGGGGTCAGTGGGACTCCAGAACAAGATTTGTGTTAGCTCAGTTTTTCATGAGCAAAGCTGATGTAGCCCTGACACCCCCCAGAGCCTGAAGTGGTGTGGAGAGGTAGCGGGTGAAGGCAGAAGTAGGACTGCTGCTCAGTACAGCAGGATGGCTGCAGTTTTCTTACAGGACAAGGTGCAGTTATCCCTGCCATGCTGAGTCACACAGGCACCCTGCTCCCTGACAGCTCAGCCAAAAAGACTTGCATGGTTCTGGGCTACAGCTGAGCACAGCCAGCCTTTGGCTACTGAAGTGCATACACCAGATGCCACTGGTAGAAATAGGAGCCAGATGTGTGAGCTGGATGTGTAAAATATGTGAACTGACTTGTCTGCTGAGGTCTCAGCCCCGTTAGTCCACACTGTGCAAATCCCTCAGTAAGCCCAGCCCAAGTGGCAGCCCAAGCCTGACCCATCAGCTGATTGTCTCTGAGTTCAGGTGCTCTGGAAGTGCAGACAAGTTGTGGGTGCTGACCACACTGTCCACCTGGACCATCAACCCTGCACATAAACCAGAAGCAGTTCCTGGGAAGGGGAGCTGGGAATGTTCCCTCAACAACATGCCTGGACCATGAGAACTGCCTCTGCACAGCCTTGGTTGAATTGGTTCTGTACCTGCACTGAGAGCTGGTTCACTCTTGTAAAGCAGTTCGAGGAGCCATCCATGGCCTCGGAACAGACACCATTTTCATCACTATCTTTTAATTTTTAAAATTTTCTAACTTTTTTAAAATAAATTGATTTAAGCAAATTATATACTGGTAATTAAGCTCTTACATTTATGCCTCTCTTGGAAGTTAATTTTGTTCCTAACTCAGATGTAGAATTAGGCTTTTGTGAAACTGTGTTTTCTGTGTGCAGATTAAGACCATATATACAATAGTGTGTATTTGGACTTTTTACATATTTTACTACTTTTAAATATTAAAGACTGCATGTTAGAAAATGGTCCTTTGAAGTCTTCACTATCTATTTGTATGGGTCTCTTGCTATTATTTATGTAGCAATACTATGATATAAAAAGCACACATATAGAAAGCACAGTATAGATTTTTTGTTCCTGTCACTGTACATTATATTCTCTTCATTAAAACAAAGCATCTTGTCCTCAGATGACTCTCAAGAGAATCTGAGCTCTGTGCTGTGATCTGAAGTGCTTGCATTATACATTTGCCTGGAGCTTTCATTATTAATAGACCCTCCTTGAGCACCTCTTAGCTAACTGACATTCATTTGAGACCACTGAATTCCTAAGCTTCTCTGACCTTGCTACATGAACTCAAGATCCATAGACTCCAGTAGAATGGATGAATCAAATAAAATATTTTTTGTTATGAGGTCTCAAATGTTGACAGCAAAAGAGAATAAAACTATATTGAAAAATATTTTTCTAGAACAACATGCTTTTATTACTCAGTTTATGGTATTTTTCTATTGTGTCAATTAAATTGAAACAGCAATTTCTTCACTTCTAGCCAGTTATATTGTATTTGTAGTAAAAGTTGAATAGGAAGTTTTTCAAAAATTATTTCCATGAGTATTTGAACAGTCAAAATGAGATCATGGATTTTTTTACAGTAGCATTAGTCCTTGCCAGCTATAATATGTCAGTCAGTACAACTGTAATATGAGACTCTGGTAGGAATAGGTATTGGATTTGTTTTATGTCAAGGTTTCTTTCAGATTTTCCCATACAGTCCCTGCAGAATGAACTTTCCTGTGTTTTGAGTCACTTACTCTAAGCATTTATTCTTTTGTTTCCAGAACTTTGAGAAGAACAAGAAGAAAGGTCACTGACAGAAAAAAATCCCAGCCTCACTGCAGAAAACACAGGACCCTCTTTGGGTTTTGGGGTTCAGAGCATGACCCTCAGCAACATGCAGCAGGCAGCCTTTGTGGAAATTTGCCCTTTGGTGTTCTTTCTACTACTGAAGTTGAGGTTTGAAACACAAAACTTGCTACCAAGGAGGGTGTTTCCTGAACCTTTGTTATATATTGAGCACACAGTATATGTCAAAGCCTGCTGGGTTCATTCCCTCAGCACATCTGAGTTTCCAAGTGTCCAAGACTCATCCCCTAACAAGCAGTTTGTCTCTCATAACATTTCTGCCAATTCAGAAGAGTGTAAAGTCCCAGTCCCAGCCCTAAGAGAATTTAATCAGCAAAAGCTCCATATGTGTATGATAATTCAGAACAGTTAACTAACACCATAGATGTCTTTGCCATGTAGATAAGAGGAATTCTGCAGAAATATCTGGGGAAAATGGAGCTTTCAGACAACTGCAGCCCTCTGTCCAGGTGACATAAGTTTCCCAGAAACTCTCTTTAAAATCTGAGCAAGGAGAAGATGAACAGATTTGAAGTAGTTTCCCAGCTACATGACTAGTCCTGAAATCCAAACAGTCATGTCATATTACTCTCTCTGGATTATTCCTTTCTGTTTGAGGGATGTGATGTAACATGTTTTCAGAAATACAAGTCCATAATTTTATTTTCAATATACTATTTTTTAATAGATTATTCAAAAGGTACTGTGTTTAGACTTACATCTATCAAGGCACTGCAAAAATAGAGATGCTAAACTGTGCAGAGTTGTATACATAAGCTCTCTGAATTTTCCTTTGAAAGCAAATTACCACCCCAAATGCAAATAAGAAGGTTGCATCTGGTGTGCCACCTTTGGAACCTAATTTAAGTGATTTGAATATATGCTTGGAAGTATCTTTTTCCACTGACTACAGTAAAAGTCCAGGGTAATTGCCTGGGATGAATTATTCACTAAAGTTAGGTTCCTGAACTTAGGCAGTATGATTCTCTTTATTGCCTATTGCTCCTGTCTTAGTCTTTAGACTTTTAAAGGTGAGCAATCAGCAGGTGGGGATGCAAAGCCATAAGCAATCATATCTATTCAAGGAGAAGAAAGTAAGTCAAAATGTTTACAAAGTCCCTATTTTTAATAAAAAATCTTTTGAAAAGGTTCTGAAGATTTTTCTTATTGTGAACATTGTCTTCATACTACCTAGAGAAGAGCATTGCTTCTAGAAGGGCTGCCTATTTCAATTTACCTGGGAGAGAAAATGACACCTCAGAAAGTTTTGTGTGATTTTCAGTGTCTGGAAACCTTTCAGAGAGAATGCCAACTTGCAGACAGTTGTGGTAATATTAAAGCAACACAGAGATACTGATCAAGGACAATACTAGCTCCTTCCTAGAGGTATTTGTGGCGAATGATGTCTGAGGTGTTTCCTCTCCCCCTGACTTGCAGCTGCCTCAGGGGTTTGGGCTAAGGAGTGAGGGCACAGAGCAAAAGCAGAGCAAACAGGAGGCAGAATAACCATTCACAGCTCTCCTCACGAGAAAAAGTGGCAAATGTCACAGTTCCTGCAAAATTTGGACCACTGGACAGATCTGAGGGTTTTGCCTGGGATGGGATATAAAGGGTTTTACTTTGTTCTTGTTCAAGTGGAGAACAAACCACCAGGACTATTTGCCTGTCTTTGGAGAAAAGCCAAAGGTTTTATCCCACGGGGAATAAATTATACACATAAAATATGAGGCATCAGGTAATGTAATTAGCTCAATTTAGAGGCACTATTGACATGACACTAGTGCTTATTACTAATGAATACACTGCTAGTGAATCATTAATAATGGGAGTATCTAACTACCATGCTTATGAATGCTTTATTGTGGAAAGGTAGAAAGTTCATTTAGGCTGTTGGATTTTTGTGGGCCAGTTGTTTGCTTCACTTTTTACCTTTTTTGATGAGCTATTCTCACCTGAGTTTGTGAGTTAAAAGAATATGAGCTGAGTTTTGAAGGAAATTTGGTGACAAGGGTAATGGGAAAGTATTGAATACCTTCAGTACATTTTCTTTGCATCACAGTTGTGGCCAGGATACAGAAAAAGGCACATAAATCTAGAAGAAAACTGAGAAAGAACTGAATTTGCAACAAGCAGATCTCCTTGGTGCAGAGGATGTGCTTGCTGGAAGAAGAGCATTTAAACAACGGGGAAGACACTTTCAGTGAGGATTTGCAAAGGTACAAAGACAGTCACAGAGGTGTGGAAGTGGGAAATAAAACAGCTACAGAGGTCTGTTTTGCTGCATAGCCATATCCCAAGCCTCACTCAGGCCCTCATCCTAAAAACTGGATGTGCTCTGCTAGCTGCACTTGTGGGAACCAGGACTTGGAGCAGGGACACTCTGCAGGTGTGTGGCACGGTGGAGGATGCCAGCAAGGGGCTGGGCCTCGGGCAAGCTCCTTAAACTTCAGCTGTGACTTCTGGCACCAGAGGGTTAAGGACAATCCCTGGTGTGGCAAACTGCTTTGCTTCAGGGCAGCTCAATTTTTTAAAGTAGAGACCAGGGAGATTTGGAAGCCTTTGCAGCGGTGACTGCTGCAGGGCGGTCACAACAGCTCTGGCTTTTCTCAAGAGGACACCAGCCCTGCCAGCAAACCCTGTCCATTATAGCCAGAGGTTTTGCTCCTCACCAGATACCCAGCAGTGCTCCATGTTTCAGGACTTGGTGCTACATCCCCAACTCCTCAGTGAGAACTTCAGGGAAATCCAGGTGCATCAAAACTGCATGGATAACAAGCTTTATGTTGGAAAAGCTAGCTGGAGCCTCACCAAAACTGAAATATTTTACAGGCTGTTTGGAATCTGAGCAGTAGGATGCAGAGATGTGGTGTCCTGTGACAAGCTGGCTCTGGCTTCTAGTATTGAAGCAATTCAACTGATGAGATTTTGCAAGCCCAGAATCACTCTTATTATGCCTTTGCTAATTGATTGAAGCTGTTCCAATACCAACATTTTCCATATAAAAATGAACATTAAAAAAAAAAGGTCTGCCTTATAGGAAATAGAGTTTTCAAATAAAAAGAATAATTTCACTGAATTTTCACAGTCACATTTTGTCCTGTATTCTTAGCTATAGATCAGATTTGTGTGATCAGGATTGTACATCTGTGTCAAATTCACCCAAAGGACAAAGTGCTCAGGATGTTTCATGACCCTGACCTTCCCCTCTGAACTTGCTTTATCTCTTTGCAGAACCAAACACAAAATAGATGTGCTCAGACTTGCTTGTCCTTTTCAGCCCACACCTTGCACCCTACACAGCCTTTTTGCATCTGTTTTCCTCCTTTCTTGATCAAGATTAGTCATGTAAAATGTAGAAATCAGCTATCCTTTGAGGTACTGTATTTTTTCAAACTATTTTGAAAAAGATGTCATATTTTAAAACAAACTGAGACAAAAATCACACAGTATTTATGATTTGTGAGTTGAAATTCCTCTTGGATGGATAATTTGCTTATAAATAAAAAAAACCCAACCCACAGAAAGATCATGCTCTGTAAAAAATGAAACCATAAGTGAATATGTAGTGCATTATTTTTGACAGATTTCATATTCATTTAGCGCAGTTACATGAATTTGCAAAGGAAAATTATTATTCTTTGGGAAAGAAAAAATACTTCTAAGCTAGAGGATTTCTGCTCTGGATTGTCTTTCTTTCTTGAATCACAGTATATTGCAGGGGACTACAAGTGATTCTCAGTTCAAAAGGTGGCTACAGAGGGTAAAATAAATCTCCTGGAAGCCAAACTTCCATTTTTTTCTGGCATGCTGTACATCAGGTGGAGTGTTACAATCTGGGCTGCAGCTGATAAAAATGGGACTCTTCCCATCCTTATAAAACATATGAGTATTTGCTAGCACTTACTATGATTATCCCCAAGAAAATATTCCTGTGTGAACATGGAAACAAATGTCCCCAATCTACAATCAGATATGGGACTATGGAGCCTGAAACCCCCAAGACTCTGCACAAACTACAGCTCTGTATCCATCCCACGGTGGCTCAGATTTCAGGATCAATGCTCTAATTATCCCAAACTTGAAAAGTATGCTAGGAAAATGGTTTTTGCCAAATAGAGAAGGAAACGGAAAAGACATTTCCAGTGTGAACAGACATGTCTATGCCATAAAGACAATTGGGGTTAGTTTCAACAGAGTTGTCAACTACCACTGTCAACCCTGGGAGTGTTTAATCACTGAGGTAGTGATATATCCTTCAGTATGGGAGGCGCTATTAAGGTGTTGTGTTTCCTTCTAAAAGCTTCTAGCAATCTCATTTCTTAGAATGACACAGTCAGTAGTTAGGAGCAAGCAGAGTACTTACCATTCAGATTTTCAGTGGGAATTTTGTGCTACTTGGGTCATGGAAATGTCTGACAGATGAGGGTTGTGTCCCCAGTTTTGCCCTTGCTCTTCTTTCAGACTTCTTGCCTTTCCAGTTTCAGTTCTTGTTTCTCCAAGTTCTGCCTCCCAAATTCCCAACAATTTCACTCCACAGACACAACTGAATGTTATAGTATGCACAGTAAATCCAGTACTTCTATGTCACATTAAACTACTGCACATGTGCACATACTCTGTGTATGGTGAAAGTGCAGAGTCTGATGCTTATTTAGAATGCTATGCTCCTGGAACCAGCATTTGCCAGCCCATGCACCCATATTTTTTCATGGCCAATTCTCGATTGCAGAATACTTTCCTTCCTTACCCATCCTGCTGTCCACTGGGGGACAGTTTTCAATAAAGCTGTTTCCATTCTGGAGCCTCATGAGGACAGCATGTTGTGTGATCAGGATTGTATCTCTGCTGCAAACTGAGTTCCTGTGACAGTCTGCCTGCAAACATGATATTGCAGGGCTTCAGGAAAACAAACTTCTGTATCTTCAAGGAGATAATCAATAAGATACCCTGGAAGACTGCCCTCTGGGACAAGTGGGTGAAACAGAGCTGGCAGATCTTTAGTGAAGATGAAGCACAAGAGCTAGAAATTCCCAGGAGCAAGAAATTGGTCAAGGGAAACAAGAGATCAGTGTAACTTATCTCTTGGTCAAACTAAAGGGAAAGAAGCAAATGCAGAGGCATGGAAATAAGGACAGATAACCTGGGAAGAGTATAGAGATGAAGCACAGGTGTACTCACAGGGATGGGGTGAGGAGGGCCAAGGTGTAGCTGGAACTGAACCTGGCAAGGGATGTAAAGAATAACAACAAGTATGTTAACGAGTATGTTATACAAGTGCGTTAACCAGAAAAGGTCAAGGTGTTCCCGGCTGAGAAACTGCTGGAATGCTGGTAACAGCAGGTGAGGAGAGGGCTGAGGTAACAATTTTTGTCACAATCTTCACTGTTAGCCTCTCTTCCCACACTCCTTGAGTGGATGGACAGCAGGATGAGGACTGGGGGAGCAAAGATCCTCCCACTGTAAGAGAAGATCACTGAGGAAGCTGATTGTACTTCAGTCCGTATGACATCATGAGCTGTATCCCATAGTCCTCAGGAAATTGGCTGACATTTGTCAAGCCACTCTCCATGATATTTGAATTGTCATGGCAGTCAGGTGAAGTCCCAGGTGACTGAAAAAAAGGGAATTATACCCTTCTTAAAAAATGGTAGAAAGGAGGACCCCAGGAACTACTGACCTCTGTGCCTTACCTCTGTGCCTAGGCAGATCATCCAGAACCTGGAACCAATCCTTCCAGAAACTAAGCTAAGAAACTTGCAGAACAGGGAGGTGATTTGCATGTGAGAAGCATGAAGAAGAAACCCAGGACAACACCCTGTCCCCTCCATCTTGCTTCCATCCACAACATACTAAAAATCCCAAAACCTAAATTTCTCATGTAAGTGATACACCTACACTACTCTCTATAAGCTATTTCACACTTTTGTGGATTCTAGTCTATCTTGAAGTCTAGGAAACTTTCTCCATGCATGAGGGTCAAAGTCAGTGTTCCCCTGGGGGTCAGGACACCCCAGAGCAGACAGAGAAATATTCCCGGTGCCCTGGGTTTCCACATTTGCCAACCTGCTTATCTCTGCCAATTTAGCTGTAATGCCTCAAACCCACATGTATTTAAATTATTTGTATTTTGCTCACTTTGCTCAGGAACTATGTAGAGGATCTGAGAAACATCCACCGAACTGACAGGTGTGACAAACCTTAGTTCTCACTTTAATAGATTTGGAAAAATATTGACTACAGGGTGATTTCAGAGCTGTGCTCATCACACTATGAGTGCACGCATCTCTGAGTAAAATACACATAAAGGTTCAGGCTTCTACATAAAATTCCTTGGGTCCTGTAATCACATGCTGAAAGCTGAGCCAGGCTTCTGACAGAATAGTTTGCCTGCAGCCATAAATAGTCTTATATGGCTTCCTATAGGAGACTGTTTATTACCCACAAAACCTGGACAAATCACAGACATGCATCTTTTTCAACCATTCCCTAATATTTCACACACTGCAGAAACCAAATCTGTATTATGCATACTGAAAATTTTATTTTAGTACTTAATTATCTCATTATAAGAGAGATAAAAGTGAGGGACTTCTCTCTCTCTCCCTTTTTGGGGTGGGGTGTCTTTTGTTGATAGGTACTCTGATTATGATAATATAAAGGCCTCTTTATGTGTAGGAACATGTTCATCTATTTTGAGAGACAGTGGCTCCATTAGATTTAGATTTTCCATTGGTGGCTCAATTTCCATTTAGATTTGCATTGGTGAATATTCTTAATACCAATTTATGTGCGTGTGAAGGTGAATATTAAGACAATTGTTTTGGAGTTTTATATTTGATAACCTTTATATGTTTCTTCATAGCTTCAACAATGCTAGAAAATTTTGCAAACTTTTCATCCTCCCACTGCCCCCAGATTTGCCATCTTGTGCTGTTCTTTATTCGTGCTCATTCACCCCCTTTTGAGAAAATGGATTTCAAATAGGATAGTGTTCTTCCAGTCTTCAGGAATACACTGCTGAGCTCATACAAATTGGTGGGCTCTACTTCTCTAGTGATTATTTAGCAACACAATGGCTCACCAGCTTTTTTTTTTTTTTGCTGGTATAGTTGAGCGCCATTAAAACAGTTTTCAGTCACCTGAAGCTGACTTTCAGCCTAATTCACAGCATTTTTGTGATTAACAATCTTTGCTATCCCCTTTGTTCTTCTTCATTCCTCTCCTTTTGATCACTTCTTGACAACTGAAAAATGGGTTAATATTGATGTTTAAGCCTAACTCTCATACCTATCATGTCCAAATTGATTTGAAATTGGGGAAAATGAGTTTTTATGGCCCAGCAAACATGGCTACCCTGCAGAAGGGCCTGAAACTACCCATGATAATTGTTTTCATATTATCTCTACTGTAACTTTCCAGTGATATATTTACTGCCTGTTCTGGCGGAGGTACAACAGCACTAGTGGGCAAGTACATGTCAGACATTCCTGTATTTGTAATTATGGTTCCTTGCACATGCCAGATGAACTGAAGCGTGGCACAAGTGCCTGTGTGTTTCTTCAGTCTAAATCCATACACTTGCTCTAAGCTTTTACCAGCCTGGCAGAGGAATCTCTTGTTTTCAGCCTTTTCTCTTCAGCATATAGAAATTTTTATTACATTACAAGAGCGATGAAATGTTGAGACTGTCTTCTGCAAATCTGATACAAATCAGGAGGCCAAATTTTTATTCACATGAGCAGTTCAATTACTTTTTGTGGGCATGGCACATAAATATTAGCAAAAATTGAGACTTGAGAGTTTTATTACACTTGCTGTGACTGAATGTGACATAGATTAAAAAAAAAAAAACCTGGGAAGTGAACTTAGTAAAACTGTTTAGTATCATAAAGAATACTATGAGGGAAATCCTTGTTCCAAAGGAATTAATGGGAAGCCTGATGTAAAGGACAAGCGTCAGAAATATGGTGTATAACCACAAGAATTCTCAGGCATATGCTCTTAGTTAAACAGTTTAGAGGTTTTACTTCTTACATAAAATCTAATATTAGGAATATTTGTGTTAGTTTAGAGCTGAAATAAGTTGAAGAGGGCTTCATTTCAGCAGATTACCTTTCACACAGTGGGTTCTCTTATTTGTGGTGGAAGACTAAAATTTGTTTCCACTGGAGAATATAATTGTGTTCTGTGTGAAGTACTGTAGGTGAATTGGGAATATATGATATTTTTTCTAATTAGAGCCAGGTTTTTGCCTAATTAGATCTGAGTAAGGATTTCCAAACTTGGGTCTGACAGACTTTGTGTGTGTGATAATTTTATTGTGGCAAATAAATTAGTTTCAGGCCCATGAAGCTACATTCACTGCAAGAATAGAGAATGGGACAAAGCCAATACCTTTGCAACTCCTTGTGAAACTTAGTAGTCTCAGGTATATGTTGTAAATATAAACCTATAGTAACCTATGAATAATCTAGGGAAAACCTATGAATGCCTGTGTCCACGTTGAGTTGGAAGTTGGAATGGTGGATCAGAGCTGCTCCCAGATTTTTGAGCTATTTCCCTTTCCCAGCTAATCCCCTTCAACTGATATTGGCTGAAAAGCCCTGGGGGGTCTGGTTTAGCAAAAACATGTGAAATTCCTATATGTTGGAGCCTTCCCATTAAAAAAAACACTTTCTTATGCTGAATATATGTGTATATATATATATATATCTATATATATATATCTCAGTGTATTCTGATGAGTATTTGAGCTCTCCTTTCAATAACCAGAGAATATTTACAATTCTTTTGAGTTCCTCATAGTCTAAACAAATATACTCATTAGAAACAACTGAATAATGAAAACAAACATGCCCAACCATGTAAACCAAATGCAAAAAATCTGCCAGTCATTAGTGAAAATGGTTTTAATTTGACTATATCTAAATTGGTCGTGGTATAATTTTCCCTCAGGAACACTGATGTGGTTTTACATGGAGGGTTTAATAAAAGAGGTGGCATTTGAGAAATGCAAAAAAAAATATGTCAGGGTTGTTATTTTTCACATAAAAATATTGAGACAAAAAAAATACAATGAACACTGTGGATTTTACTTTCTTAAAAATTAAATATACTCTGTACCATCTTTTGCTCGAGGAAATCCAGACCTACAGGAATAAATGCTCTACTACTTTCAGAAATACGTAACATAAATTTTGCTCTAATACTCTATTTTTCCTCTAGCACATATGCAGCTTACTCTGAGTTTGAGCACAGCTTACTCTGAGTTTGAACACACCAAGACCAGATTATGAATGCTTCCAATGATCTCGGTTCTGTAAAACACAAATTTTATCAGCAGTAGAAAATACATCTCCCACAGGAATCTCTCTTGGAAAAAATACCTGTTGGGGTTTTTTTTGGAAGTTTTGTTAACAATTTTATCTCTGTGTGAATTGCAATATAGTTCTCTGGTTCATGTCAGAAAGATAATTTGGTTGTTGCAACAGGTCCATTAAGTGATACTTCATTATTTGTTATTATTGGACCAAAAGTAAGAACAGCTGAAGTATTTAATGGTAAGAGAAGTGCTGAACAATTTGGGCTTTTGGTCCACCAAGAAGGTGGACATTTTTGTCAGAAGACTACTATGTTCCTAAGTAAGACTATCATATTTTGAATTTATAACAAGACCTTGTTTTAGATAACATTACAGTGTTGCAATTCAAACCTTTATTTCAAAATAAATACATTGTCTTCAATTTGCACTGAAAAAATACTATTTAAACATAATGAGTTGCAATAATTACTAGCAAGTACTTTTCAGCAAAATACTGTATTCTGTGGAGCAAATGGAATGGTTAAAAATGTCAATTTGTGCTTATTCTGTGCCTAGTATCTGTGTTTCTATAACTTGTGGCTAGCTTTGATTACAGTTTTCCAGCACTGTATGCCAGCACTGTACAGCACTATACAAATTAGAACAAGATTTAATTAAGTATATTAACGAACATAGAGAGACAAGCCTGCACAAATCTGAAACAAGATTCACTGCCTTCCGGGAAGTCCATATGGATTTACACTATTAATAACAGAGCAACATTTGGCCCTGCTTCTTTGCTATATCCATGTGTGTAAATTATAAATCTCAAATCTGGACTCTCACAGCCCCTCCACAGATTAATTTCTTTATCCAATCTCACAGTGTTGTCTAAGGCTCCTCACTTGGGATACAGAGAGGTTTCTGATGCAGAAGTCCAGAAGGTTGTGCTTATACCTCCATCCTTTAGAGGTCTGAAGGGGCAATGATGCTGCTTTGCAAATATGATTCATTTTCAGTGGGACTGAAAACCAGCCCCTGCTCTGCTTTGCAGGCTCTTTGTGTAACCATGGCTGTCCCTGGTTCATCTCCTCTTCCCCTCACGCCGTCCCATTGGCTCTGTTTTTCTAGAAGCCAGCACTCAGCAACTCTCCTGCACCTTCAAGACACAACAATTATATTTATCATCTTTTTAAGAAGATTTATATATGGTTTTCTGCTATGGAAAAGTGAAATCAGAACATCACATCAGAAAATGGATTAAATACCACAGCCTGTGAGGCAAACAAATCCTTCCTCCTTCAATGGCATCAATGACTTCCAGCCAAGTTAATGCCCAGCTGCACATGTCTGCAGTAAATCTTCACCTTCTTCAACACCTCTGCATGATTTGCTGTCTTTAGGTACACTGACACCTTTTCTCATGTGAGAACTTTATGGCTTGATAACCATAAAGGGACAGCTGGCCCCGCAGAGTGGTTACTGCTTACACTCACCTCCTAGTTAGTAGGAATCTAAATATATAGAAATGCATGTACAATTCTCACTTGTAACCTGATCTATGGGAAATGTCTAAGCTTATTACTGCAGGGATATGTGCCTTAAATCAGCAGTGGCTTTGTAAGCGCCTTTGTAATAATATAGCTATGGCTCAATCTGAGCAGCCCTGAGCTCTGAAGGAGGCTGAATGTAGTCCTCAGTCTGAGCCAATGGGCTGGGGCTAGTTCCAGCTTTGGCTGCCTCTGTTCATGTAGAGAACAGAGTACAGAAAAATCAGTCATAGGTAGGTATTATTTAGAAGAAATAACTAAATTCACTGCACTGAAAATGTGTTTGTGGCTGATTTTGTAAATAAGGGGAAAATCAAGACATTAAAACCATTCTCTTAATTTCTCCCTCTTCCTTTTTCAGTGTTGTCTTGAAGATGTTAATTTTGGAGGTGATGCATTCAGAGCCCTCTTTTCATGGAGCTGGGATGCCCTGTGATTTCCTGTCTGCAAGTAGAGCAGACTGTCTCATCTTTACAGGCCAGGCAGACCTATAGGGACAGTGACTAATTACCTTCATTTATCATGCTTCCTGGCATCCTTTCAGATAATCTGATCAAAATCTCTTATTTGACAGTGACTCAGGAGTCATCATTTCACAGAACCACCAGAGAAAAGTACTGAGGTTTGGGGATCCACTATTGCTCTGGCTGATAAGGTATTTAAATACTGTAACACAGAGGGAAAATATTGCATGTGTGTCAATTGCTAATAAAACATATGTCTTTAGTTTTACCTTTATAAATCCTGAATTCAAAGTAATTCTAGCTTTGTGGTTCCCTCATTTCACTGGGATGGGAAAGAATACAGAATAAAGAGTACAATACAGGAGAACAGTTGTTTTCTGGTAGCTGGGAAAGAAAGGATGAGGGAGCAAGCAGACAGAGGCAACCTGCTGCTAACTGAGCTGCTTTCCTTTAGCTTCCCATCAAAATTAAGGCATCCTATGTATGGCTTTTTCCACAGGGAACTGTGAGGACCAGACACCACCTCTTGCCGATGAGATTCTGTTGGAATTTTCCTCCTCTTCTGCCACTGAAGAGAGGTCATGGCTAGATGGAAGGTGTTCAACAGGGCCATAAAAATTGGCCTTCCTCTCCTGGGGTGAGGAAAGTCACATACATTGGATGAGGATTGCAGCTGGAGTGCATCCACAGTGGCTTCCTTATCATAAGAAAGCCTTTTCCATATTGCCACCTTTCAGCTGGATGAATGATGGAGAATCTTCAAGGAAAAAAGAAAACCTGGAGGTAATGAGATGGAATAGCTAAAATCAGAAGTGTTATGTTTCTCAGAAATCAGAAAGTTATCACCATTTCAAGCAATTACAAGGACGCTCCACAATATGATAATAAAATTCTCATGACTTGAGAAGAGTTAATCTTTGTTTAGGGAGAGTTTTTATTGTGCTCATTCTTTATACCACCAATCTGAACTTTCCCCCTTGTAATCCATTATTTGAGCAGAGGACTTTTGCTTAGAAAGATATCAATTTTCAAACATGAAAATGAAATTATAAAAAATATTTGTTTCCAATTGCAATATTCCACAAGAGAAAAAAAAAACTCAGTAAAATTAATTATTGTTCTGAGAGTTTGTACTTTTCTATTTTGTACATTCTTGGAATGGAAAATGAATTTGTCCATTGACCTAAGATCCAAAATTTCATTTATTTAATCTTCTAGAGCTCTGCTAAATATATCCTCAGCCATGTCAGTAGCAGTGTATGTCTATGGTTTTGCAAGTCATGCACTGCATGGTATTGTGTTACCTCAGTGCTATATTTTGAATCCCACACACATCTATTACTGTAAAATGGGAAAGTACTTTCCTTTTGGCTATGCTCTTTTAGATATTTCCTTACACTTGACTGAAACTCTCAAAGACTTGTTCTGTTTGTTAAATACATATTTATAATTTAATAATACATTCCAAGAGTGATCACTTAAAGCATCAGGTACCTGGAAGGTTTGCAGAACAAAGCCAGTACATACTTGTACACATTTCATGACCATTTGCCAATATACATTTTGCTTTCCTTCACCTATTCCTTGCTTTTACAGCTTAAAGCAGAGCTTTAGTGAGAAAAAAATGCTTCTTTTTGGGATCATCTCATAATTTGGAATCTTATCCCTTGTACTAGAGTGGCTGTTTGTCTCTTGCTGATTTTCCATTTCTTGAGTAGGTAGGAACTCTTTGTGTCAATACCATCCTATGTTCCCTAACAATTATTCTAATGCAATACAAATTATATTAAGGTTCTATCACTCCCAGGCTTTTATACAGGAAAGAAAAATGCAGCATTAATCACACTATTGCTAAACCTCAGAATGGTGACAGCAATATGACATCAAAAGAAGACAATGAAAAAGTTCCCCATTTCCAGGCAGAGGGAGGGGAAAAGTCTGTGGTATGTGATTATCTATACAGCTCATTTAGAAGGATATTTTGCTATTACCTGGCCTGTTTTCTCTTTGATACAGGCAAAATTCCTAAAGAAAACTGAAGTGGCCAAGAAAAAATAATAAAAATCAATGTGCAACATAGGACTGTGGTACAAGTCTTTTCCTGATCTGTATTTTAACTGACTTAATGAACTTTTCTCGAATCTCACTGGAATGTCTGCAGTCAGTAGGGGCTGTGCATTCACAACAATTTATGGCATGAAACAGAAAGCAGATGCCTTTTTGTGTGATTTTATGGACAAGTCAAAGTTTTACTGATTTTAGAAGAAGCTTACTTCCTGCTCCCCATCCTACCATTCCATAAACTGTCCCTGTCAATTTTGTGATATCTCATGCACAGGGTTATACCAGGTAATCAGTGGGACAAGAGGACTTTTCCCTGTCCAGCTCTGCAGGGCAAATTTATCTCTGAAGGAGAGCTTAATAATTTTTGTACATGAAAAAGGTTGTTTAAAATTTCTCAGAGTGGTTCTGGTTGTTAGAAGGAATTTTAGGAAAGATGGATTAGTGGATATAATGAAGCTAGCGACCAATCCAAAGTGTGCTTTATTCCTGAGGTAGATCTACAACCCCTAAATGCAACTGTATGTTTACAGGCGATACCTTAAAACTGAGTCACTTTTTCTGAGTAGGCATGGCTCCCAAAGTGAATACATTTGGCCTGAGTTTACATTTTTGGCCTGTGAATACATTTTGCCAGAGATGTGGCATTCTGACAGGCAGTCAGGGAAGGGAAACCCATGGCTTTCAAATAACAAAATGCCTGTTAGTAGTGCTGCTCAGGTTTTGGGTGGAGGTGAGGGGAGCAGGGTTGGGGTTTTATTTTCACTTTTGTATCAGAGAACGAGAATAATTCTCCTGAAGGATGCTCAGCAGAAACAATTGTGCTCATTGCAAGCAGTCTGAGCCAGGCAGGCACTGTATTTTGTTTTACTGGCAAGAAGCAGCGATGGCTCACCACATCTGCTGCTCCAGGAAGGGTAGGAGACTCAGGTCAAGCTGTGGGAAGGCAAGAGGCAGAATGTGGTCAGGGTGGGGATGCATCCTGGGAATCTCACCCAGCCTCTGCCAACTATGCAGCTCAGACCAGTAGCAAGGTCAAAGATTTGGAGACACCAACCATCACTGATGGTTTAATTTAAATTCACCCATGTGGGCGACTTCTTAGGCTTTGTGGGTGATTCACAGATAGATCACTATAGTCCAGGGGCCCTGAGATTAAGAACCATGAAATAATCTCTTCAGATTGGAAAATAAAAGCCTGAAGCTGTGTGAATCTCTGCAGAGATTGTGTTTCAGGACTCAGATTGCGCCAGTGTTAATAGTCATTAGTAAGCTCCCTGTAGGTATCACAAGAAAATTTTCCACTATAGAGAAGAACTAGCAAGGTTAATTTTTAGCACTGAGAAATCATCAAGAAAAAAATAAGTTGGCAAGTACCTGTAAACACTCCTTGTCTGCAGGTGAGATATTCTCAAAACACTGTCAGATAAAAAAAAAAGCACAGCTATGAGAGAGCTGCACTCAATTATTGCCACACAATCCCAGAAACTGAAATTGATTTGACCTGACTGTATAATTTGTGTTACTCTTCAAACACATCTTTTTCTCACTGATAACACTTTTTTTTGGAGTTTGTTCATCAAATTATAATTATTTTAATGTATTGAACCACAGGTCGTCAGTAGGTTAACCACAGGTTTGTGACTGTGATAGGCAAATAAAGCAAGTGCAGCAGCTTCCAGAGATTCTGCTGTCCCTGGAACTGGTTTGCATGAATGCTTGAGCAGAGTCTGGTCAGTACCCCTCCATTGCTGTGGCTATGCAGATCCTCACTGATGGGACAGTGCTCCATGATGGTGTGCTGAATCCCGGGAGTTACTGCTGCAGCAAGGAGACCTCCAAGTAGAGCAAGCACAGTCTGAGCAATTCCTTGTGAGAGTTTCTCTTCTCTCTGTTTTATCTTCTTGTAGAGTTTCTTTTAAATGTACACCGAACAGATAAGTTGGAAAGGACCAGACTAGAGATCACCAAGTCATAGAACAATAGACTAACAGAATAGTTTACTTTGAAAAAGACCTTCAATGACATAGATTCCAACTGTTAACCCAGCACTGCCAAGCCCACCCACTAAACCAGGTCACCGAGTGTCACATCTACATGTCTTTTAAATACTTCCAGGGACAGTGACTCAACCACTTCTCTGGGCAACCTGTTACAATACTCACCAACTCTTTAGGTGAGAAAATTTTCATAATATCTGATTTAGATCTCCCCTGATGCACTTTGAGACTGTTTCCTCTCATCCTATTTCCTTCCACTTGGGAGAAGAGATTGAGACCCTGCTAGGCCTTCTCCAAGGCAGTGCTAGAAAGTGAAAACCCAATGTTTCCCCCAAAATGGTGTAGTCAGACTTTGCTGCCCCTTTCTGTAAATATTTGCTTTGAGTTAAAGAAAACTCAGAAGAAATCTACAAAAACTGTTACGCTAAATCAAAGCAGTTAAGTACCTGCTTTGAGATATTTTGATTCACTAGCTGAACAGCTCACTGACTGTAAGAAAGTGTCATTTCAATAAGCATTTTAGGAACTCCAGGTGATCAGAATGACTTGGCTTTTGGTGTGTGCAGGCATGAAGAACATGGTCACTCAAAAGGGGGAATGTCTGGCTTCTCTTCTCTCATGGATGAAGGTCCTTGAGGCCCAAGACAAAGGTACATCAAAGCATGGGCAGGACATCAAGTACACGAGCACTGCTGTTGCCTGCAGTGGGACTGCTCCTGAGCTGGGGGTGAAACCAAAGTTAAATGCTTTCCTGGGCTTCTGCTTCACCTTGCACTTGTTTTTAAGGCATAATTTAATTTTTTTTAAGCAACAAACGATACTTCATGCTTTCGCAGGCTAATGTAACAAGACGGGTTCACTTTATACACTAAATTAAAAAAATAAATCTATCCTCAGTTTTCACCTGAATTTGACATTTCCCTTGTTCTCTTTGTGTTTAAATTTAAAAGTGGTAGCCTAAGGGAAGGCGTTTCAAGAATTCTGTGTTTATAAATGGTCTGTATTATATTTTATATATGTAGGCAGTAGCTATAGTCTTCCCTTTTCAGCCTGAGGGGAAAGCAATGGTTTCCTGCATGACAGAGCTGCAGCTCCTGTCTGTAGGCAGGTACACAAAGCTCCCTTTAACTGCCTGGAAGGAGCGGTGAGATGAAACATGCCCACTGATGGTTAACAGATCTGTCCCTCAAGACTGCTTTTCACTGAACATGGCATTTGTTTACACTCAGCTAAAGCTTTTAGCATTTTTGGGCCTATAAGAGGATTTGGCTGGTAGCCCTGCTGCTGATTGTCATATTCCCTAGCTAGAAACGTCAGTTACCACTTCTCTTTCTTCTTCCGTTCATTAAACTTTTTGTATATTTTCTCTGTCTTTCCCAGGAATTAGTGATGACATGTTCCATTTGCATATTACTGTAGTTCTTCCAGGGGATGTGAGTGCACACAGAGCTTGCAGCTTTTAACCCACTAGGGATTCGGGGACCAGGAGCAACATAATATCATCAGAATATTGTTTGTAGCATCTTGTGCATAAAAAAAACCCAGTGAAAAAATAAGAGCTGTTCAGCTGGAACTGAGTATACACACATTCTGCTTTTCTTTCATGACCTACCACTGAGCATTTTCTCTGCAGATGACAGGAAGGTATTTCTGGAAATCTGTCACAGTATAACTATCTGAGAGGAACTCTGAGCTAAAATTGTTTAAAAACTCCCCTTTTCTTACTGCATGGTGCTGAGTTGTCACACTGGCAAAGCAGCTGATTTCTCAGATTTGCCACTGAAGAATCTTCATGGGGTTGTTGCTTCACGCTGCCTGCCTGAGGAGTTACCATGAGCTGTCTCTGCTTCTCCTGTGCTCACATACAGGGGAGAAACACTCTTCCCCCTTTCCTTAGGTAAGACAACTTTCATAATACTACAGAATACTCTGCCATGCAGGGCTGAGACTCAAGACCACATAATTAAAACTTCAGTCATGGACAGATGATGTAGTCCAGCTGCTGCCGATTCACATTTGTTGGTTCCCACCCCAGAATGCTCCGTTCTGCCATTTTTTCTCCTTGGCTCATTCACAAGCCCGGAGTTCATTGACAATTATTTACACAATCAGAACTGAGGAGGCAGTAGCCTCAGGGAGGTGGGTAGGAGCAAGGAGCTGGGCATCAGTAGCAGTTGACTTAATTTGCCTACCATAACTGTCTTGGCTTGTTGCAACAATGAACTGGAGGGATTTAACCACACCAGAGTCATTTCACATACTTCTACCTAGCTAAAAATTATAAGCTTGTCCTAGCTCACAAACTAAGTACCTGTTGGTGTCTAGAAAAGAGACAAGCACCTCCAGAGGGAATTTCTTCTTAGATGCTTTCAGAGCTGCTCATCTGACTCTGTCTCCCTGGATGATAGTACAACCTATAGATTAGGGCAACTAGGCTGTATGGATTGGTCTGGAATTTCCAGGGATTGAAGAAAGCTTTCAAGATATTAGCTTGTCCAGATTTCAGTAGCATGAACTGATGCCCTGAGAGGAATACTGCAAGAGATTCATCTAGGATGTGTCCTCCTCCTTGATACGAGTCTTAGCAACTCTTATTTATTTCAAACCTGCATCAGGACAGGAAGATTTCTGCCCATCATGCTTCCTGACATGTTTGCCATTCCCGTTACAGCTGTTAATCCTGTGCTCAGAGTCAAGCTGTTGTATTGCAGGTGTGTAGAATAGACTACCTTGGAAACTTCAGGTAGTTAAAATCCAGGGAGATTAACTGTGGTATAGATATGGCAACACTGGCTTTAAAATGGATAGCTTAGAGAACAACAGCAAATAGCTCTAACAGCAGGGTTTTTCAGTTCATGCTGAAAAACCTGCCTTTATGAAAAATTTTATCAATCAAAACTCCATTCAAGCAGGCCTGCATCCACAGCAGTATCAATGAGCTACTCAAAGCCTAAGACTGTATCACACAAGTTACCTAGGCAGTAATGAAATGTGCATGATCTTACTCCCTGTTCTTCTCAAAGGAGACTTAGTCTTTGACAAAGGCTCTGGCCTAGAAAGGCTGTCCTTTACTAAAGACCCACAGTAACCCCAGCTCAATTTGTGGCTGGCGTTTGGCTTTTATGTATGATGAATTAGAAAGTGGGATGGTTCCTCCTCACACTACAGGTTTCATTTTACTCTTCTCTGTGAAAAATTCCTTCCTTTCAACCCACAGACCTGGAAAGCATTTCAAAGCCTGTCCTGTTCATGTGATAGTTTGGTAACTCCTCAAAAACTGGTGAATTTAAGAAGTTAAAGTTCCCCACGTTCAATTCTGAAGCATATCTCAGGACCACTTATGCTGTTTCCTTTTTGTACCACTTCTGGAATGTCAGAGATCACTTCTTTGGTTTTGGCTGGTAAAACAATGTAACTACATTTCTAATAATTCAACTGGACCAGCTGAGTACCTTCTCTGTCAGCATAGATACTGCAAGGAAAAACCCATACAATAAATTTTTTCTTGAAAATGCCCTACAGGACTGAGGTAATTTCAAGTATATATATATGCTTACTTTTTTCAAACACACGTTGTTTATTTTATTTTTTTTCTGTGAAGTAGTCCCTTAAACAAAGTCCTCTAACTGTTTTTTAATTGCAAACTGTTACGTGCATGCCAGGCTGTACATCCTCCTGTTATCCTCTTGACAGTCCAGTGAAATCTCTGCTAGACACACAGCTGCTGTGGGATCCAGTTTCATTAGCCACTTCCTGTGGCTCTGTGCTGTTGCTGGGGCTCTCAGCTATTCTTCTTCCCCTTCTTTCAGCTTGCTCCCCCCTCATTTATTCTCAATAGAGTCATATACTGTAAGGTACATCAGCTCTGATGTCTTTTCTGAAAAGTTTTCAAAAGAGCTGGCACTCTTAAAGCATGCAGAGATGAATGTATCTGGTTTCACCAAAGTACACATAATTGAGGGAAGAGGGAAGTTTCTGGCAATGGCCTCAGTTCCAGCAGTAGCAGGGCTGCATTTGTATCTTGCACGTCAGCGAATTATTTACACAGCCTGAAAGGGCACCAAGAGCATTGATGTAGAAGGGAAGGGACTGCCATAGTTTTAGAGCAGGGACACACAATTTCTGTGAAAATTCAATAATTAGAGCATATGCTGAAACTGGCCATATTCTGCTAAGATACTCTGCAAAGTTATTAAGTTGTACGCATTTCACAGAATGGAATTTGGCTAACTGTATATGAATTAAGTTGTTTGCAGTAGCTTGCTACCTTTGGATAAGGATGTTGTATTTGGTCTGTTTCAAATGGGGACTCTTCAGTGCAAATGGTCTTTTTTCATGAGTGCACAGGCTTAACCCAGTGGAAATGGATGGCTTGTCAATGCCATGTGATAAAGAGAGTAATGCTACTGATTTAACAGAAGCTTACAGCTGATAGGAATTTTCTTCTTTTACATTTAATCTTTCAAGCTGGATTAGACTTCTGAAGGAATGTTTTGCCTTGTGGTCATTTATTTGTCCTTTTCTCGTTCATTTATGAAAATTATTTATTTTTAAATGCACAAAATAGTATTTTATAGCAGATATTAAGATTCAATTTTCAAAACAGCCAAAGCTTCTAAGTATTTATTGGATGAAGATTTGGATTTGGCACATAGGGAGCCTCATGGTCTGAAATCTTTCAGCATTTCAACAGCCTAGTGAAAGTCTATTTCCTTGTGACTAGATTATCACAGTTAAGTATATGTGGCTTTTGTAGAAAGCACAAAGTGATTGTTCTCCTAACTAACTAATTTTCTCCTGCCTCCATGCTTGCTTGTGTAAGTAACCTTAGAGGAATGTTCAATCTCTAAGGGTAGGACTATTCTAGTAAATTAAAAAGGGCAAGGGATGTTCCCAGGCACTGTGCTTCAATTACATTTACTTCTAAATTTTTTAAAAGGTCCCAGGGATGGTTTTGGCTCACAATAAATATCCAGACATGATCTGAGGGTGAGAAGGGGATGGAAAGCCTTCCCAGTGGCAACCTGAATGCAGGGACCTCACTCTGAAGGGCAAGAGTGTGACAACATGAACCCAAGTACCAGCTGTGCTCATTGCCAGAAAGTGGTTCCAAGCATGTTTAATTTATTAGTTCAGATACAATTTGAGTGGTATTAAGGGTCATCTACCTCTTTGGTATTTGAAGGGCATTTAAGGTACCTCTCTCATTTCAAAGGAACTGATAATGAATCCGCAAAACCTTTGATATACAAAGACACTTAACCAAGTAAGCAATTCTCTGACAGTCAGCAGTGTAACTCATGGGCTTGAGGTCAGCTCCATCTTCATCGCATCTCTGGGTTGAATCCTGAAGTACATATGTGTGGAGCTGTCTGGCCTCATTGCAGTTGAATCTTCACAGGATGGTCTCTTGTTACATTGTGAAAAGTATCTGAGGAGATACCATTTCAGCCCAATTTCAAATATTAGGCCTCTTTTTAGTACAGCCATGGTCTCTATCCACAATGAAATATTTAGTTTCTGCCCACTTGTACAGTTCCTCTTTATCTAACCTACATGGTGTAGGAACAGGAAAAGGCACCAGCTGGTGCCTCATGTCACTTGTCTCAGGAGACTGATGACAGCACCAGTGTTGCCATCCAACTTAGCATCTTTAAAATAGCACAGCTTAGGGACAAAAAACATATAGATGACAGCTAATATGTCTGAATCAAAACTTGCATGTGCCATTCACACCTTAAAGATAAAATGGAAAAGTTGGTACCTTTGTCATTGATGAAAAGAGAGAAAGTTTGTATCCCTTATTTTTACCATCTGAAAATTACATCTCTGACCTAACCTAGCTTAGGTTTCATTTGAGAGACAAACGACACTAAAGACACCTCAAAGAGTGGTCTTGAAATGAAAGGCTCCTGAATGTACCTTGAGGTTGTGCATTAATTAGCTGATTTTACATAGCTAAAATAGAATCCTACCTTAACTCCTCACATGAGGAGTTTTACATCTTTCTGGAAAATAGATGCTGGTTCAGTCATATACAATGTATCTGGAGTCATATAGTGAAATTCTGTCGTCTGTGCTCATATTAGAGGAACTTAACAGTACCTCTGTGTTTAAAAGCTATGGCCTATAAAATCATGCAGAGATGACACACACATGATGACAGAAGCAAGACTTAAGTAGGCAGACTATACACAGAGATGGCTTTGCATGGTTTTGCCCACCACAAACATATGGATCACATATTCAGCATCAGCATTTGATATGGCATCATTTGGTGTTGGACAGCCTTTGTGCCAAACTGCCCTAATGACAATCTTGTTTTCAATGCAGGGCTTGGTTGTCTTCATTGTTGCTTCATAACGCTATGAAGTGTTAACAGAAACTTTGCCATGACACAAAGGGATTCCCAGAAAAATAACAAAGCTTTGTTGTTTATTTATTCACATCAAGCTCTGGATGTAGTAACAATTCCAGCAGAATCAGGGTAACCAAGCCCTCATTGCAGTAACTAAGCGATACAGCTCAGACCAGGAAGTGGGCATCTCGTGCTAGGATGGATTAGAAGGGTGTCTGAGAAATCTGACAGAAGATTTGAAAAGATAAACATTATTTACCACTTTTATCATCATTTATCAACAATGACAAACCTCCGAAAAGTGAACTGTAAATCTTGAGTCCCCAGAAGTGAAAAAATAAAATCCAGGGGGAAAAAAAATCTGGATTGCCTACAGGGAAGTCCGTTGGTCAGGACCAAAGGTACAAGGTTGCTATGAAGGGATTGCAGATGGACTACCTTTGTCAAAAAAAAGCAACAGAGTCTGACTATTTATTCAGACTAGAGGTAGCCCAGAATATTGTAAGCTAGTGTGGCATTGCTATGAGGACCAGGCTTGTGGACATCCTCAGTGCCATGCAACTTCTGTCAAGTGTGCTTGCAATAATTTCCATAACACCAGTTGCAATGGGAACAGACGGTTAGTTGCACAGAGGTTACTTGGAGTACCTATCATAGTAACAGGATACCAGTCCAGCCTGATATAGTAACAAGCACACAGTAATTAGTCTGGGTGTGAAAAAGAAGCCCTGCCAGAGTTGTATATCTTGACTATAAATAGGTGTGCACATGGACTTCTAGTACTTATTGAAGACATTTTACCTCTCCCTCTTTGGATTAAAACCATCAAGCTTTAGGAAAAAAATCACCAGCAACTAAGTCAGGCAAGGATTTTTGAGTCTAGAGACAACAAGAGCCTCAAAGTGGGAAGCAAGAAATTTAATTGCTGCTTCTCTTCTCCTAGCCCTTCCCGTTGAACAATTTGTCATATCTGATTGAGGCTGGCTGATTTTATAGTGCAGATGACAGGTCTAGGCAGGCAGCACTGCTTGTACAGTAGGACCAGGAGGAAAGCCCAGGTAAATCTGTGCCAGCTCATGAAGTTAAAACAGTTTTGCATATGAAAAGGAAACCATAACTAATTAACACCAGGCAGGTGGTCTAGCTGGAAAACTAAAATCCAAACTAGGTCACAAGGGAATATGGGACTTGGCAGATGAAACTGTAACTGAAATCATCTCCTAAGACCAGCCAAGTGAAAGCAGAGCCAACTACCCTGATGAAAAAATATGCCTGTGCTAGTCATTTCTGGGAAAAACAAGCCAAGGACAAATGACTGCAGCTCTCAGAATGAGCATGATTACATCTAGTCTTCAGGGCTTTGTTTCTAAAAGAGTTTTTTGTTAAATGCTGATCTTATTTGGTCAGATTCACAGTGAGATCAAAATCAGTTTTCATGGTGCTTTGAGAGAATCAGCAGGGAAGATGATTGAGGGTATCAAGTATTAAAACAAAGGGAAGGGTGTGAAATTTTATGTCAAATTTTGGTGGGACTTGGAGGAAGCAATAGACCCTGCTGAGTTATGAAAGAAAAAGCAGATACCAGCCAAATACAGAGCTGGCTATGTATCAACTACGGTATCAGGAACTGTAACCAGAACGGTGGGAGAAGGTTTTGTTTGGAGGAAAGAAATGGAGAAAGTGAGATTTGTGAGGTGAAAGATTCTGTTCTTTCCCTGAAAGTAATGACTGAACAAATACAAGCACAGCGTCTTAAAACTTACCACGAGTAGTGTATGGACTTCAGGAAACTGAACACTCAGATCACATATTCAACTGGTGGCCCTTAGGGAAACCAAAATGATTCCGTCCCCTCAAATTCCTGAAATGTAATCCTATGACATACCTAAATGTTAAAGCAGACTGATGGAGACTTACCCACAAGCTAAAGAAATAGGTGATAGATTTGCACTTTTAAAAGCTTATGAAAGCTTGCAAATGTGTAAGGTAACAATGTATACAATGACCCAGCTATTCCTGCTGCTGCAGGTAGATTATTCCACTCAACTCACTGTACCTGTGGTCAGAATATGTCTAGTTCTCCATGTGAAAATCTTGAGCTGTGCATTTAAAACACACAACAAATAGAGCCTGTAAGATCAATTGACTGTATTTTAATGACATTCTTTGGCAAGCAATTCAGTGAAGAGCTAATTGTAATCAGCAAGCAGAAGTAGCTCTTTAGCTTTAATCAGCCTCATGGTACCATTTATACTTCCTACTATAAACACTATTATGGTAATTCTATAACAATTCTCATTCATGCTTCACTAAGATCATGATTGTTCGGCTTTACACAGCAACACTCACACGTAGTCACTCACATATGTACAGCATTATACACATGCCTAAAATACAGAGACCTGGTCAATAATGGTGGAAACTACTGCTGCCAGGTTAAGCCCAGACATTGGCATGAAATCCCTGCCTTTCAAATATTTTTTCAGCCTTATTTAAGTATGTACAAGGCAAGGCACTTGGGATCACATTTTGCTTGTAAAGAAGGTCAGGGCCATGGAATGATGCATTCTGCCAGATCAAGCTAGAGTACTTGAATTAACTGTCCTCATTTCCCCATTGCCAGCTCACTGGACCTCCTCTGAGCCTTCAGATCCACACTATGAAGGCCACCCAGGGTAAAAGAGCCCAGATAAACTTCAAAACTTATCAATGTGGTTTGAGTTAATCCACTAGCCCTGTGCTGAAGCAGATTAGGAGAAACTCCCCATGCTTACTGCTGAGGCTGTGTTGGCATAGCAAAAATCTGTCAGGGTGAGTAACATCTTCTGGTACCACAAGGTTTGCAAGGTAAATATGTCATGAATAAGAGAAATGAGCCCAAACATAAAAACTATTAGGAAGACAGAAAAGAGAAGTGATTTGTCACAAAAGGCTTAGGAAACTATTTCATCTAGAAGACAGCAGCATGGAAGTGGAAAAAGTTAAGACTGGGAGGACATAAAAAGGGCAGAGCTGATAGCAGAAGTTAGAGCGGCAGCATGAGAATATATTTTATAGCTCTTAGTGCATGAGAAGGGCTGTCACGCTTCTGCATCAGACTGGGAATAGACCATGCAGGAGCTAGAATCCATTTCACCAAGACAAAGGGGAAGTTTAATCCCCCTTTCATATCATGTTCTCACTAATTAACTGCTAAAAAGACATTGCCCTGCTAACTTCTTTTCTTGTGTTCCTCCAAAAGTCTTCAGTTCATAAAAAATAAGCAATTAAAAAACCAAAGAAAAGACAAGTCTGACAACTGAGCAGCCAGAATCTCTTTTCTTTACACATTCTAGTTTAAGCAGTACATTGTCCTTCCAACAGGCAAGAATATTCTCTGAATGGGAGCCTAACCAGCTGAGTACCATTGTTTAAAAGCTCCATACCATCACAGACCTGCTGCAGTAAACTGTCTCCTCAAATCATTTGGGAGTCTTCTACAGTCTGTGCACAGAAGAATGACAGACTAATTGATACAGTCATCATAATCTCTATAGAAACATTTCTCATTTTCTTGAGGGAAACATATCTGAATCTGTAAGAACCTTTATTATTTATATTAAAATTATTCTCTTGGATAATTATCATATTGACTTGGGTAATTTAGACTTGGGCATTAAGTTGAAACCAAGCTATTAAGAAACCACCCTGAGGTGTTTTTTTTGTAAAACTTTTAATTATTGAGTTAAATAAAACATCAGTTGTCTTTTAATGAAATATGTCACTGCATTCAGCCTTTCCCTTGGGTTTACGAGGTGTGCTCAAATGAACACTCAGACACAGCTCTGTTATTATAATTTTTATATTTATAGTGCCAGATAAGTGCTTGTTGTAGTCTAGAGAGGGACAGATAGTAGTCTAAATACGCTTGGACTACTCAGCTATGCAAATGAATATCACAGGAAAAGAGGTTTTAGGAGAATGAAATGGAAGAAAGTCAGTGTTTGGCTTCCATGGAGCAAAGCTGATAGTCTCTCTTGCAGACTCACTGCATGGCTACAGGAGAAGGCAGCACTTTCATAAGAACAAGTGTCCAGCCTGGGTCACCCCAGCAAACCCTGTTCCCAGACCAATTGCAGGCAGGTGCCAGACCTGAAATACTCCCAGACTCCAGGAAAGGAATGCCCAGGGCTAGACTATTCCTCTGCCAGGGTGCAACTGCTGTTCATATGGCAATGAGCCCAGGCATACTGAGAATCCCATTATGGCTTTGTTGTGCATGCAGTCCAAGGGAAGGCAAAATGGCCTGGGAATCACATTATGGAACTTCACGAGATTTGCCTCAGATGCTCCCATCCCTGTCAGGGCACATGTTGACTGCACATGTTCAGGGCCCTGACTGCTGTCGGGGACAAAGGCAGCACTGGAGACAGCACCTGCTTTATGAAGCAGGAGTGGTCCTTGACAGGAAGAATCCTGTTTCACTGTCATAAAGCATCTTCTCTGTCCTTAACTAGCAGCACAGTGACAGGGTAACATCTTTGTTATCAGAGCCCTGCAAAGTGTTTTGTAAGCACTTAAAGTGAAGACAATGGGTACCCTGCAAGGGAAGCAATAGAGGCTTAGATGATACATGGCTTACTGCTGGACTTGGCCCAAGGCACACTTTGGGTGAAATCAGAGTCATCCCATTGGCCTCCCTGGGATTTGAATAATGCCAGTTTGGCTCCCTGACCACCAGGCACAGTTTGTACTGTTCATGCAGGCTATGTTGTTACCCTTTTCAGCTTGATTAGCTATGCCAAAAAATTGGAGGCTTGAAGGTTATTCTCTTTAAGAGGAGAAATTGATGATGGAGTCAGATAACTTGCCTGCAGGTCTCTCTGGCTGCAAGCCCTATGTTCCTAAACTCAGGTAATATTAAGCAGTGGGAAACAACTTCGGTTTTGGCCAAACACATTTGAGCTTTTGAGCATGATCTTACACCCCTTTGAGTAGAGGCACAGGCTTGTGTTCTGTTTTGAGAGGCTGCTATCTTTTCTTTTACACACTTCCACAGAGGAACTTAATAGTTCTTTTTCCAGCTTCCACCTAAAGAGGGGTGGCAGCTTAGTCCACTTCCTTCAGTGAATTCATGCCCACCTCAGTTCAGCCTGCCTGTTTCACTGTAACCATTCCTCACACCGCACGATTTTCTCTCTCCATTGCTCTTCCAATCAGTATCAAATTTTCTGCACATTTTGTGTATTTTATGCACAATGAAAATTAATAAAACAGGTTGAGCAATGAAATGCTAATGAATAACTACTGAGAGACTGCAGCTGTTTCATTTTAAGATGCTTTTAATCTCCATTACCATAGCCAACAACATGCTTTTCAGTGACAACGGTTACCAGGGCAGATGTATTGTCCTCATCACTAATGATAAATCACTGAAAGATCTACTCAGCTGCAGCATTGCTGTGAATGATCTGAGTCTACTGGTTGAAGCTCCTACACCAAAACCTAGGGGTCTCTGTGCAGCATCACTTTCAAACACTCAGATCTATGGAACTGTTCCGTGAAGTGACTGAAGCAGTGCAGCCCAGGCTCTTTCCGTCTTTGCTGGTCTGCCTGGGACACAGGGGAAAGTTAAGGCAAACCAGCTCAAGGTGGGAAGTACTGCACATAAATTACAGCATGCTAATCCCTTCCACAGATGCTCTCATTTAGGTGTAAAATGGTTTAAGGTTATTGAAGTTCCATGCCACTGGGATTTATTTACATTTCCTGTAGGAGGCTGTGGTTTCATGTTACAAAATGGACAACAGTGATACCAGCTTAAGAGAAATTTCCCCAGTTACAAAAGGAACAACAAAAATCCCCAAAAGACCCAAAGCAAAATATAGCCCAAAGTATTTTTAACTGATTTTGCAAACAGATATGTTCACCAAACTTATTCACAATGAAGTCACACAAATAGCATGCTAGAAGCTTTCCTTTTCTTTCTGATAAGGTTTGTTCTGGAAAAATTTATGTTTTATGTCCATGTTTTGCTGTTAGCAGTTAAGGATAATTCCATTGTAATCAATTTTGTTCAGTTCTGCCCTACTAACTAGCACAGTAATTGCAAAAGTGATTTCAAATAACTGTCTTAATTAGCTAAATATGTACATGCATAGTTAAGGCTGAAACATGAGAATATCTATTCAAAAATTTCCCTCATCATCCTGTACTTCTGCAAATCCTTTAAGTATTTGCACAGTTGCCATGAAGCTTAACACAGAATTAGTGAATAAATGAAGTCAGTGGACTCTCTGGTTTGTGGGGTACAATCCAAGAAGAATAAAGCTCATCTTACTGAGATTGGTGCCTTTGGTCAGTAGGGACCCTGGTCTGATAAACAGAAAATACCTGGGATTACAAGTGTCTGAAAGCAATCTTCTATCTCTGAGGCCTATGTGGAGATAGGAAAGTTAGGACCAGAAAGAGAAGGCTTGGAACCTTGAATGAATGTGTACAAAGTGGAAGGAAAGAGGGTGAGACCAGTTTTGAGTTGTAGTACTTAAAATCCCCCTAGGAGCTCTAGGAAATGGGACAGGATTTGGCAATCTTAGGAATGAGACCTAGAAGCAATCTCTAGACATGGGGATGGACTTCTTCCTGTAGTAGGAAAAACCTCAGTAACTCTACAAAAATGCAGTAGGAACTACTGAGTGGTACTGCCCAACCAAGTAAGAAACAATGATCTTTATTCTGCACTTTCCCGTGGTTGGACACACTGGATAGATACTGGCAGATCTGCTGTGGAGGTACCTGGGACAATTCAGAAATATTAATTTCCATTTCTAGTGAATGAGTCAATGCAATTCCAATGTGCCTAAAGTGTTTGAAACTCTTAAAAAATTTGCTTTCACTAAACCTATTGTCTATTTAGGATTACATCAACATTAGTCAGTAGCATTCTTTGAATAATAAACTAGAGTCCAGCTCCCTGGCAAAACTCACCTTGATCTGTATTATCATTTAGACCGCACCTGAAAACCTCATTAATTTAAATAAGCAATAGAGACTGAAATAAAATTCCATTCATGCTTAATTCTCCAATGTGGTTTTGAAAAATCTTTCTTCTTTAGCCAGTCTTATGTTACATGCTGGATGGTCTTTGCTTTGACCACCTCATAAAAAAAGGCCCATAAATACTTTCATGTGTTATTTAAACTAGCAATACTCCCTGAGGCACCATGCTTTTATTTTTAAAAATCCTTTGTGTATTCCTAAAACATTTCTAAACCAGTAGCAGAGGTAAATGTGTATTTTAACCCAGGCAAGCCACCTTCTGTCAATATCAGAACACAAATTTTCTTACTCCATGCTGATAAGAATAAAACATTTTTAGCAACTTCCGCTTGATTTATGTACTTCCCTTCTAAAAGTCAGCAATTTCTCATTATGAGTGTAAATAGCTGAAATTATTTTTCTTGACTAGATGCTTTCCAGAACAGAAAACGAACTCCTAGTATGCTATAAGCCACACACTGGGATGGTCTCCCTTTCTGCTTGGGAATGCTTTGAAAGAAGGAAAGAGGTATAAAAGCAGCACCTGGGATGGATGAGAGCTTGCCTGGAGAAGAATGTCATTAGTACAGGTGTGACTGTAGGCATGTGGAGCAGGTGGAGAGATGGGAATGCAAAATATCACCTGGCATAAGAGATGTTTTGTTTTCCCTGACTGATGACTATGGATAGCAGTAGAATTAAGTTCTACTGCGAGCAGAAGTACTTGTACTCACAACATGTGGGCAACAAAAAATATACTGATATATTGATGGAATATCACATTTTAAAAAATCAAATATATAGTCGGATTTAAACCAAAAAGATTAGAAATTACACAGTCAGAATAGGCATCAGGCATTTGGATAAACCCAGATATTCCAGAAGAGCTAGAATGGTTCTTCCACATTCCAGTTCTGCTCCCAATTTATCTTTCAACAGGCAAAGAAAACCCCAAAAAAAGGTTTTTTGGCTCGCAGCCTGAGCATACACTTGGCAATTTATAACCTATGAGTTTCTTTGTATTATCCTAAATTAGGACAGGAATGACATCATCCTGAGTGAGACAGGTATTGTCTTAAATACCTCCTTAAAACACCGAGGCTGTAGTGCCCCCACAAATATACTGACAATAAAATCAAGAGAGAGAAGATTTCTAGATCTTTTCCTTAGATTCTGCTGTTGTGATGATGCATTGGGTTTACATGGCAGGTAGAGGGGGGAGCCATGAGAGTGCCTTCCATGAGAAGCTGCCTGAAGGTTCCCCAAAATCTGGTAGAGCCACATGGTTCCAGGATGGATGTGTTGCTGGCCTGAGCTGAGTCAATGAGAGATGGTGGTAATGCCTCTGTGGTAACATATTTAAGAAGAAGGAAAAGTTATTGTGCAGATGTAATTGTGCTCAATTAAAGGAAAGAAAGGAGTGAGAATATGTGAGAGAAACCTCTCTACAGACACCAAGGTCAGTGCAGAAGGAGGGGCAGCAGGTGCTCCAGGCAGCAGAGCTGAGATTCCTCTGCAGCCCATGGTGAAGACCATGGTGAAGTAGCTGTGACCTTGCAGCCCATGGAGATCCATGGGGGATCAGATATTCACCTGCAGCCCACATCAGAGCAGCTGGATGCTCAAAAGAAGGATGTGACCCTGTGGGAGGCCCACACTGGAGCTGGCTCCTGGCAGCGACTTGCAAACATTTGGAGAGAGGAACCCATGCTGGAGAAAATTTCCTGGTAGAACCTGTGACCCTGTGGAGGACCCACAATGTAGAAACCTGTTCTTTATGGGCTGCATCCTGTGGGGAAGGACCCACATTGGAACAGTTCATGGAGATCTGTTCCCTGTGGGATGGACTCATGCTGGAGAAGTTCATGAAGAACTGTCCCTGTTGGGAGGGACCCCACTCTGGTGCAGGGGAAGGACTCTTCTCCCTGAGCAGCAGCAGCAGAAACAATGAGTGATGAACCAACCATGACACCCATTCTTCATCTCAAGAAGACAAAGCCCAGGAAGAATTCTGATTGGTAATAAATTCAATAAATATCCACAAGCTGCGTCTGTTTTGCCCATGATGGTAATTAGTGAGTGATCTTTCCTCGTCCTAATATCAAGTCCTGAATCTTTTGCAATATTTTCTCTCTCCTGTTGTGGAGAGGAGTGATAGACCATGTTTGATGGGCACCTGGCATCTAGCTGGGGTCAACCTGTCACAGATGGAATCTCCTTGGACACATGAAGATCAGCTGGTACAAGGGACAGATAACCTTTTTGTTCATGCAGTTCATGTCAGTGCCTGACAGGTCTTTAAGGTTCCCATTTCTTTAATGGATGAATTCCTATAAAAAAAATTTAAGTTTTTCAGGAGAACCTGCCATGCACTAATTCTTGCTGAGATGCATCACTAAGACTCATGTACAACTTTAGAAATAGCCAACCTGCTAGATACCATATTTAAGAACCAGATACCATATTTAAGAACAAATATCACAGAAAAGTGTCCACATGCTCTTTTTAACAGATGTTTGATCAAATGCTCATATTGTCAAGACTTCCTTTCACTTATCCTCACAGTTTTCAAAAAAGCAGACACTGAGGAAAGCAAAATAAACTGCCCCGATCCTTGTCCAGACATCTCAATTACTGGGTAGCCTATCAGGATTAAAAAAAGGAGGAAGAAAAAGAGGTTTATGAAGAGCTGAGAATTCCATTTAATAAGGGAGGGAGAAAAGTGGCATTAGAACTGGTCTAATAATACTGGATTTGAAGCAGATTTTTCTATAAAATTATTTCTTCCTCCCTCCCCCACACTCAAATAATTTCCTTCAAACAAAAGCAAACCTTTCACAACACCTTTACCATTCAGCTGCCACACTAGCCCTAGGATTCAATTCCAGTTCAAATGTGAAGGGCTGCTGGACTGTAATTGTCTGTTACACACCTTGACAGTAGCCAGCATGGGAGCCATGGTCAGGAGCAGAAGTGGAGTCAGGAGCTTTGCTTGTAAGAATCTTTCTCCTCCAGACATGTTACCAAATTCAACAAGAGATGAGGTTCCTCCTTCCCGGCAGAGCCACCACCCTTGAATTTAGAGGGGTGGGAGAACAGGAAATTTCATCTCCGTATATTTTTGTGGTGTGTTCACCAAGGATGACCATTTTCCTTACCTCTTATTGCACCCTATGCATCATTTGGAAAGCCAGAGTTAGGCCACAGTGGTACCCTCTAAATGGTCACAGAAATTCAGGAGAAGGAGAAGAGGGAATGTCTAAAACATCAAGTCTGTTTGACCCACTGGGATGGAGTAAAGAAAATAAAGCAATTGAAATAGAAATAATACTACGAATTAAAATGAAAATATACATACAATAAAATATGGACAGCACTGAAGCCATTTGACCCTTTTGTCTGTTGGAAAAATACAGAGTACCTCACTGTATCTGTACTCTTCCATTGTCCCAACACTGGTCTATGCATGATGTTTTCCTTACTAAGAGGCAAGAGACATCATATACAGCCAACAAGTCACTTACTTCCCATGACATGGGGAAATCAGAGGATGCAATCTGGCTGTCCTAGACGCTACAGCTGTACTTACACTCCTTCCAATACATTGCTGTTGACCCACAAGATACCAGCTCAAACTGGAAAATGTATTTCTATGAGGTGCATTGGAGGTCAACAGTTGAGAAGGATAAGGACTTTTTCGTGCTAGCTATATACACACTTTACTTTCCTAGGCAGCATCCAGGGGATGCACACGCTGTACAACTCTGCACAGGGTTCAGTATTTTAGCTCTGGTGCTGCATGGGCTCAGCTGTCCCTGCAAGAGCAGCAGAGGTAGAAGCGAAGATCCCCAGTTCAGAGGAGGGTCATACATGGCTGTGCTGCTGTCGGACAAGCTTGGCTGCTCCTGCCATGGAGCACTGCTTGCTCTTCTTTCCAGGGGATTGGTTAAGCCCCAGCCAAATTATGACAAGATATTTCAGATAACATGCACTCTGAAATGAATCACAAATGCTGGCATGGCATGCAATATGCTCTCTAAGCCAAAGCACATCTCCTAGCCTGGCTGATCCTTTCTCCCAGACTGCTGCCTGTCTTTTAATTTTTGAGAGACAAGTAATGATGTTTTTCCACCTGTTGTATTATTCAACCTGTTTTTTAACCTAGCCTATCCTGGCCTAGCCTTTTATTTTTAAAGATCCAGAATGGTTGTTGTACACCGTGCATCCTAAACTACTCTTAAATGAAGGAACACTAGAATGCTTGCACTAGACTGATGCAGACAGCATCTGGCAAGCTTAAAATCTGTGGCAAAGTAGCAGACACCACATGTTAGATTTGTGGGCAGAGGTTTTTACCATTATCATATTTGGTTTTGGGGCTTTGGTGTTTTGCAGCTGTCCTGGTTAGTGTTACTAAAGCATGGTTCTTTTAGATTTACTGTCCGTGCTGCAGACCTGAAGATTTGGGGAGTTCTGGCATAACTGAGCATCAGTGCTGGTGGATAAATAAAATGACTCAGTTGCACACATTCAACTTTTGGCTTTGTAGCTTCAAATCATAGGAGTGTCTTTCACTTGTACTTGTTTGCTTTCCTCTTTGAAGCAAAGAAAACTACAAACCACTGTAGATATATAAGAATACATAAGGATATCAGAGTTGGTTAGAGTCTGACTGCTATGGTTCCATAGTTAATTTTTTTAATAGGCTGTATCACTACCATCACAGCTAATCTGTGTTTTGGAGAATTGATGATTAATTTTATTTATAAACATAATGCAGTTGTTTCTTCCTGACATTGTATCTGTATCTGACATAAATTTTGCATGCTGTTGTTAAGAAGTACTGTAATGAGTTTGAAACAAAGCCTTTCTTCTATCCATAGACATAAATACACGATATTCTGTTTATTTTACCCAGGCTGCCTTTGGGAATCACTGAACATGAAGACAAAACAGAAAATTCTCCTTCAAGTGAAGATATAAAATGAATGAGACATGAGGCCCTGATATGTGACTCAGTGACTTGATTCAAATTTAATTTATAGGAATCCAACCTGGGTAAAAGAGATAATATGCCATGACAACAAGACACAGCTCTGCTATTTCGTGTTATTTCAGCATTACTACAACAACTGTGAACACAAGAAATTACTATTACATAATATCAAAAGACCATGGCCAATGGGGCTGAGGAATGGACTCTGCAGATTTATGAAGTAGCGCTGCATATGGAATAGCTTGAGCCCAGCTGTGGCAGACCAGGCCCTGCATACCTGGCGTTGGGGCTGGTAATGAGCAGCATGGGCACAGAACCATCTGCTGCTGCTCTGGTGCTCCATTCATGGCGTCACCTCTTAGAAAAACAGGTGATGGGTGGCTAAAATACTAATTTCTGCATAAACATGGAATCAAAACAGAGTATCTGATGATGGGTGAGCAGGACCCATGGTGGCCCTAGGTGCATTTGGGAATTCCACTGATACTGACCACAGTTGATGCTAGAAATGAAATCCAAGTGACAGGGAAAGAAGCACACAGGTTAGAGGTCTGGGGAATGCTTGTTACATGTGTTTCAGCATGTTCATGTGCCAGTTCTGATGCCTAGAGAGGCTACCTAGAACAGAGGCTAGACAGAGTTAGAGGAATAAAGTAGGTATTTATAAAAAAGACTTCAAAGGAAACACCTTGGGCAGCACAAGATCCTGACCGTGGCTCTGCCCAAGACGGACCCAAGATGGACAACTGGTCATGAGTTTTTATACTTTTATAAGTTTTGGTCTACTCACATACTGGGGTTAATTGTCCAATTACAGCCTCAGGTTATGAAGTCCCATCCTCTCAGATTGCTCTCCTCAATTCACTGTTGTTTTTACCTTTTGGGCCCAAGGCTGCAATGGTGTCCTTGGTTCTCAGGCTGGAGAAGGATGGTTTTGTCTAACTACACTGGGAAGAGAACTTGCTAACAATTTACATGAAGTTCAGAGTCAGACTCTAAAGCAGTACAGCTGAAAAATATGAAAGCTAAAACTTAAGGCATCACTTCTGCCACAAGAATACTGTATCTTTCTTAGCTTCTCTCTCTTAGTTACCCTCTTGCATATTAAAAGTGATATTTGGTTATTTAGGTGGATTAGAAAACTTAAAGGCCAAAATCCAAATCTCAATCTCTCTACCAAATTGTGGAAATAATGGGATTTAACCTCAGACTGCAGCAGTCCTTTATTTTGATTCAAAGGATGTTTGAAGGGGGTCTACTTTCCATTTCCATTTAGAAAGGAGCGGATTAAATTATTTTTTTCCATTTTTTTCTATTTTTATGAGACCCAAAATCTCCCTATACTTTAGACTTCTGAATGAACAGAATGTCAACTCACAAGTCTATGGAAGTGTAATTAACAGACTGATTTGAAGGAAGCATTCTTAGCTCATATTCACATTCATGTTACACAACGATGCATTTACAATGGTCTATTCTTCTTTTACATAACAATTAGGTCATAATTTCAAATAAGATTTTTATTTCTACAAAATTGCTGGCAATTAGTTTGTCATCTGGATAGTAAAACCATCTGTCCAGAATTATTCCCACCAGGAAACTGAGGGTTTAGAAATCCCATGTACTTCCACACTTTAGAACGATACCACAAATATTCACCAGAAAGCCACTGTCTAAGAACTAAACCAAGTGCCTTGTGGAACAGACTCCTTTTGCCAGCATGTTTTCAAAATTACTAGAATGGTTTTAGAAACCTGACCAGAGACAACATAACCATTCAAAATCCTGCCAGAGACCTACAAAAGGTTTGAACATCAGTCTATATTTGGTACAGATGAAAGAGTAATTAGAAGGCTGTGGAAAATATTAGTATCAAAACTGTAACTTTTTCTCCACATTTCAGGTGCATCACTCTCCATCTCAGAAGAGAAGGAAATGCATTATGTACTATTATGGAAGTGTCAAATAACTTCTGTCTCAGATGTCAATGTTTAAAACTTTGGTGTATCATGGAATATGGAGGAGGTCATTGCATGGATTAGGACAAAGTTAAAATGACACGAATAAAGTCATAAAAGATCAGTTTTTCACAGACAAATGTGGTAGAAAATATGTTAAAAAAACAAGAAAAGAAAGGAAAAAAGGAGAAGCATGAGATCAGTATCTTCTCTCAT
>NW_005054346.1:933582-955726 GCF_000277835.1 Geospiza fortis | reverse complement strand
CACCAAAAAACATTTCCAAGCAAAACATGACTCAAGAACTTAATAAAAGTCTCCAGTCAAAGCTCTGGCTTCAGGCTGCCACAGCACTCATCACGTTTTTCTTGCTCCTATTCCTCGTGGAAAAAAAAGAGCAAATATTAAGCAAAAAGGCCAGTAAGCTTTAAGGGTCTACTACAGTTAAAGACCTGCACAGTTGCCTATAACTTTAACTGAAACCAATGGGCAATCCAATGCCTGGAATTTTTAATAGACAATTTATCTTCAGGTTTTGATGGAAATGTAGTCTTTGACTTCAAGGAATCCCAATTCTGCTTATCCGTAAGAAAGAAAATCACAAAAAAAAATTGTTCAGAAATTGAATTTCTCAATTGTCATTTAACACACACCTGTTGCCTGTGTTAAGCAAGAACAGCCAAAAGTAACAAGGGCACCTTCACTCCCAAGAGGTACTAACATTGGCTCTGTTACCTTCTTGGCACACCCATCAGCTGTTTTGGTTCTTCTGCAGGGAAATGCCCAAGGACAATCAGCAGAATCTTCATATCTGCTGGTTCACACTGCTACTGGAGCAATGGAAAGAGGAATCGGGTGGCATAAGAGCAAGTATTTGAGAAATTCTGGACAAAAAGCTTACAGAACAGTGGATTTTAGCTGGACTATGGAAATATCAAAAAGAATGCTAATATTCACAAGAGCTGACTTTCCCCCCCAGCATAACTGTTGTTTAAAAGGGGTATTGCCACCATCCTAATTTTATTTTGCTGAGTTTTCCTTGTCTTCTAGAGAGCTAAGTATATAGTTTAGGGTTGCTTTTTTGTTCCAAGTCCCCTTTAAAAATTTTCTGTCTTAAAACAAAAGGGCTCCAGGAAGGCTCTTACCAGGTATAAATCTGTATGGTTTAAATTGAATTTCAAACTCTTGGTTTATAAGAAGGTATCAGGAGCAGTCTGAGAGGATTTACCTGCTGTGTAGTGGAAATATTACTGAGCAGACCCCCTGTGACCCCAGATTAGTGACAAATACCAAATGGCATGTAAGTAGACCTCTGATATCCATGATACAGATGCTCTACTGAATTTTAAGTGAGTCACATATAAATAATGACTGCACAGATAGATTTAGGAGCTGGAACATGAATTTAATGCAAAGTTAATAATCCCTTCTGGAGTTATAGCATTTCTTGAGGTAAAGGGGAATGTAATGGTTTTATTTCTATTCAGTTGCTTGTCTTGGTACTGAGAACTGCACTTGTTTACTCTGGAGAGGTGTTTTGCTGTTTTTGGCTGGGATAGAGTTAATTTTCTTCGCAGTAGCTTGTATGAGACTGTGTTTTGGATTTAGGCTGAAAACAGTGTTAGCAATTCAGGGATGTTTTAGTTACAGTGCTTGCACAGAGTCAAGGCCTTTTCTGTGCCTCACTCCACCCCACTCCAGCAGTGAGCAGCTGGGGGTATGCAAGGAGCTGGGAGGGGACACTGCTGGGACAGCTGACCACACTGACCAAAGGGATGTTTCCCACCATATGGCATCAGGCTCAGCATATAAAGATGGGGAATGAAGAATGAAGAGGGGGGATATTTGGAGCTATGGTGTTTTTCAAGTCACCATTATGTGTGATGGAGCCCGGCTTTCAGCTTGGAAGGCTGAACACCTGCCTGTCCATGAAATTGTGAATTAAGACCTTGTTCTGCTTTGTTTGTGTGCACAGCCTTGGCTTTAACTATCAAACTGTCTCCATCTCAACCAATGAGTTTCCTCTCTTTGACTCTTCCAGTTCTCTCCCCCATTCAAATGTGAGGGGAGTGAGTGAGTGGCTGCATGGGGCTTAGTGGTCTGATGGACTGAAACCACCGGCGGAAGGAAAACAGGTATTCAGTCCATCCAGTGGATTTTTCTGAGGAGAGCTAAGCGCACACTGGATTTGATGGTGTGAGCACATGCCTCAGGGACAGGAGCCCTGATTTATGCGCCAGCTCCCAGCACTTTCTGTACTTTGCATTAAGCAGCTACAGAGAAGCAAAGTGTTTTTGCTCTGCAAACGTCATCCTCGTATCCTTCACTGAGAGCCTGCACATTTGCACTTCTCTTTTCTTCCTCCCCCATGGAACTCCTCCAGCTCTCTGAGAGGATTAACAGCATGCAGCTCCCACATAGCTCTGGATAGGGTTGAAAACAGACCTGGCCTAAAGTCACCTGTATCCTGTGCAAGTACTCACTAATCACTAAACTTCTGCAGAGAGGGTGAACAGTGGGTGCTGCACAGGACACGGACAGATCCTGCCATGTTCCTTAGCATGAGCAGCCGCTGTCCTGCACAGGAAAGGATTCCATCCATCACTTTGGGGGCAAGATGTTGTGCCCAAGCTCCTGGTAAGGGCAGGATTTTGTGCATAGTTCTGGTTCCAGTAGCTGGTTTCAACAGCTCCTCACTGAGGCTCCCAGTTCTCTCTATGGAGAGCATGCTGGACCAGCTGAAGCCCTGGATGTCCTGCAGGTGGCCAGCCACAGTGACACTTAGCTTTACTGAGCCTGAGTCCTAACAACTCCTGGGGTGTTCTGTGGCACAGCCAAGAAATTAATTTGCCTTCCCAAACATAATTTTCTCCATTCTGGACAACTCAGCATTCTTCCTCACTCCTTGCTTTGCATTATTTTCTCCCGGATTTATTATCCTACGTGTTTCAAATCAATTTATGTTTTGTCATTTTGTTTCTAACTATTTTTCACCTTCTCTGCACGATACCATCTATCACTGCAGTCTCAGCTATTAAACTTAATGTGATATCTAGTTCTCACTTCACTCCCATGTCAAATTTGACATGACTTGGCAATGAATGAAATAAAGCGGACTGGAGCTTCCTGTGCAAATTATTCAACTCCCACTTTAGAAAACAATGCACCTGTGCATAAGAATGGAAACAGCACAGTGTCAAAGACCAGCCCTTCAGGAAGCAGCAGAGAGCAGTCCATGCAAAACATTTCTAAGTGAGGATGAGAAAAAAAACCCCAAGCCACAAATATCTCTTCCCAGCTGAGACGCTGCCAGTGCTGGTGAAGTGATGGGAAGGACAGATCTCTAATAGTATACTTGTACCTATGTCTGACTTCCACATCAACTGGCAACATCATATGGCTTCCATGAGAACTGGCATATGTGTATTTAGCTTTAGATAAATCCATATATTTTATTTTTCTTCTGCTGTTATTCTGTTACCATTAGCAGGAACAAACAGCCACTTAAAAACCAGAAATGGCACTATAGAATATTAGTAAAAAAACAACTAAAAAAATCCCCTGGTGGAAGTTTATTTATACTCGCACAAACTGAAATGCTGACAGTTACAAAGATGGATGATTTGAGTAGCCAAATGTTTATTTATCTTCATTTATCTTTCATAGCTGTGCTGGAGAACAAGAGTAAGGGGCATTTTATATTGGAAACCATTAACATAAAGTCACTTAGGCAACAGGTTCAATGATACACCATTTTATTTTGCTGTCATAACAAAGCTCAGCAACAAATATGCCTGTCTATATTTGTGTATCTAGCTATATATCTATATGTATGTATATGTATGTGTATGTGTGTGTATATATGCATATATATAGTACAGAAAAGTTCACACAGTTAAAAGGCTGTGGAGGGAATTCAGGGCATGTACTCCAGAGATTTCCATCTTTGCTGTGTCCTTTCTGGCACATGCAGGTGCATGCCAGTTCTACAGAGGCAATGGGGACAGGGCAAGAGTTTCAGGAGGAGCCAGAAGAGGGATGGCAACCAGTCCCACTTTGATTTACACCGCCCTCCCCTGAGGCCCATATTGAGCTATGTGCTGCTGTCCACCATGCTGCGGCCAACCTGCCATCCACACCATGAAGTTGGTGGGATAGGGTAGCCAAGAGGCTGTGGGACCTCTCACTGATCTCTTGTCCCATCAAATTCCTGAGCATAATCCTGAGAAGATGCTGGGGGCCCATCTAGGAGTACTGGGTGCTCCACTCAGTGACCCTTCCTGGTTACCTGCAGATCCTCTTTGCAGTTGCAGCCTTGTAATGCTCAATCCTCTTCTCTATGGTTTTTTCCAACCTGGGAGATGACTGTCTTCCCCTGGATTTTCCCATTTCCTTCTAGCCTTTTGCCTGCACAAGAGAGCTGGGCAATTTTGGTAGAGCCAGTCCCCAGCTAAGAAGAGAATGGCAAAAGTGGCAGCTGTGCAGCCTTCCCATTGACAAAGGACAGGAAGACTGGGACAGGCCTGTGCCTCTCCCTTGGCATATGACACAAAGAAACGTGTCTCTTGATATGCAGGGCAGAATTCAACACTGAGAGAACCAGAAAACTGAAGAAAAAGGCAAAAAATAATTTCTAACAATATTTTATTTGCTTGCATTGCAAGCATTTTTGAGACAAAGGTACCACTCACTGAGCATGCATTCCAGTCATGAGAGACATAAATAATAATAATTACTTTTTAAATTTCACTTTCTTGGCACTACCTCAAAGTTACATATGTGTTATTCTTAGAATAGAAACCATTACAGCTGAACATTTTTATCAGTGAGCATCTAAGAAATGGAAACTTCAAGCAGTTCTGACATGTTTCAAAAAGTGTACCGCAAGTTTATGAGCTGCCTACCTTATCTCCTTCACTCTATAGGACTCCTTGTTTTCATACAAGATTTTGATTTAAAAAGGGTTTTCATATGATGCTCCGTATAAAAAAATATTTTTCTGAGTATTTAGTTGCTCAGAAAGAAAGACACTGACTACAGGGGGCATTTAAGTGCTTACTTCATCACACTAATTTCCAGCATGATTGGTGCTGTGCTGAAAACATTTAATTCAGCTCTGGGCATGCAACTTCCATGGTGGTGCCAAGTATGTAGAAGCAGGTCCTTGGATTTGCTTCCATTTGTTAGGTCTCACTAGACCAGCAAGTGAGAGTAAGGAATAACCTGCTGGCAGCCAAGGGTCTCACTGATGGGCAGAGACGCAAAGAGGGATCTTCACCAGACCATGAGTGTACAACAAAACTATAAAACTGCTATAAAATGGTGGTCACTGGCTTTCTTCCCAATTTAAAGGGCAGCCCTGCTCTGTGCTTGGTAAAGTTAAATGCCAGTCCTGAATTCCCAGATGTTCAGGCCTGTTAAACCTTAGAGGATGGGACTTGTAGCCCTGAGTGAGATGTCTGAATGGCAGACTCATCCATTCATATGGATTGCTTTGGATGACAGAGGCACCATGAAGTTCAGGCATTTGCTGTAACTCAGAGACATTTCCAGGACACCAAGGCCTTATTCTGCACTGACCTTCTCTAGCTGCTGCACATAAGCAAAACAACTGCTGCTCATCTGACCAAGCCTTCTGTAAACTAGTTGCAAGTATTCTTTAATCTGCTTTACATCTCTGCTGGGCACCAGAAGGTGAATAATTTCTGTGTCTTGAGACAGCAAAGAGATGAGAGATGTCTCCTCATTCCCAACCCAGAGGGCAGAAATATCACAGACTTGCATACAAGACAATTGTTTAATACGTTCACAAATCAATTTTATTAATTTAAAACAAAATTAATGAAGAAAAATTCTGTACACAATTGTGGACACAACACACTTTTTGTACAATAAGGCCCAGATAAACTGTTGTTGTTTTTCAGTCCGCAAGTGACTAAAAATTGAAAAGAGCCAAAGAAAAAAAAAGACAACCAATCCCCCTGTCACTGTCTAATTTGCTTGAGGAAAGAAAAGGCTAATGATAGTCTCAATTCTAAAAACTATCCACAATGTGCTTTATGCACGTATGTGAGTCCAGCACGAGTTGCAGAACTCATACTGGGTAAAGCACACGTGCGAGTCTTGGTAAGATAAAAACCTCTCTGTTGGTACTAAGGCAATCCACAATTTTTTTTTTCTAGCAGCAATATGATTCCTCCCATAGAGAAGGGTGTTGATTTGTAGCTACATTGGTGCTCTGTAGCTTTGCAGGTAGCTGTTTCGAGGCTGGTGTTTTTTTTAAAAAAAATGAAAGAAGAGAAAACCAGAAAATTAATCACAAAGGTGAGGCTTCTTTTTAATAAGATATTTAACTGGGCCAAGGGAATTGGTACAATTCAAGCCAAAAAAAGTCAGACTAACAGTTTATTTAACCAAGTAGCTCAAAGCTTTCAAGATCAGAAAAGTCACAAATCACAGACAGACACGGTCTAGGTTTGTCCTTTAAGTTAGTACAGACAAAAGCAAATTTTAACTCCTTGGCGATAACCATTTCAGCATTTCCATTGCCGGCAATGGATGTTATATCTTAGGAAAATCTGACTCCTGGTGGAAGAGGATTAAAAAACTTAAATGTATATGAGCATTCTTGTTTAATTTTTCCAAAATATTCCCATTTCTAATTTCTAAAAATATTAGTGATGATAATTTCCTTCATTTTTGGATGAGACAAAAGCTATTCAGTACCAAGGTTCCAGTTTAAGTTACATCTTAAAATATATTTGTGTTCTTTCTCTATTACTTTATGGAATGACCTCCTAATTAATTTTTTAATACTCTAAGAAAGAGTTAATATGTTACCTTTAAAAGAGGAAACAAAAAGACAATAAAGGCCTCCTCTTCACTTGGGTTTTATCTGTATTTGCTTCAACCATGGGGGACACACAAAATCAATCTTTTCATAATCAGAGGGGGTGAGAGAAGAAAATGGCAGAGAAACAGCTGAGAACAAAACCCAATTCCTATTGACACTTGACATCCATGCTTTTGGTCTTGACAAATTTATCTAAAAAAAATCAATTATCTACATATTTATATCCAACACATTGATAAGGCACTGCACGAGTTTGTGCACATGTGGCCTCATTCTTCACCAACAAGGCATTACTATCTTTCAATAGCATTTACCTTAACAATATGTAAAAGAATCATTCATTATTACAAATTTACACAAAAAATTCTTCCTGTACATGATTGTCTCAGTGATGTACCTATTAGTTTAAATTAGACATATTTTAAACTACTCTGTAATGTGCTAAAATCAAAAGTAGTTGCTGTACCATAAGGCAAAGGCTTATAATAGCCTTTTATCCTATTATACATATCCTCAGTTATATGATGTCAAAATACAGTCTGTTCATAAATAAGTAAAGATGTACAGAGTACCCTGGGTATGAGAAACCAAAACGTAAACCTTCTTTATAAGAAAATTACTCCACTGGTATTTTGTAAAATCTCAGTCTTCATTGTGCAATCAAGTTTGCTGTGTTGAAGAAATTGTGTGTGTCACATTGAAGAGGCTAAAAGCTACAAAGCATTTGCAGGTCCTTTTTCTTTTCTTCACAGGTATGAACCTCTTATTTCCTTTTATTTTCTTCTTCTTTTTTTTTTATTTTTTTCCCATTTTATTTTTTCCTTCTCTATTTCTTTTTGGTAGCATATGTGGTAAAGATGAGTTGTTCAAACACTCGCATGGCTTATTTTGGTTGGGCTGGCAGTGCCGGAGCCAACAGCTGTTCTGAAGAAAAGGACTTGCTCCTCTGTTCACTGAAAGGGCAAGGGTTAACCCCGACTGCAGCTGTACGTCAACATGCTGAAATCACAGAGTTCTGTCGTCCAATGCTGACACAAGACACAGGCATCTCATCCACGGGCAGAAGGAGGCTCTGAGGTTTGAAAGTGCTGCTAAGCTGCTACAAGTACTCCAGTTCCAAGGCATGGTGAAGGGCCATAAGGTCAGAGTGGCTCGAGATCCTCCAAAATGGCATAGCATGCTGTGAACAGCACAGACAACATGAAAAATAACCCCAAGCATTCTGGTACTTAGACACACCCTTTGTCTTTCACGGGGATAAGAGAACACTTCGGGAGAGAGAAAAAGAGCTCTTAAAACCTCGAGTCCTTCATGTTTATGTCTGGTTCCTCTGACCCACCCCCTAAGCATAAATTCTCAATAACAGCAGATCTATTTACAATAGGAACTACAGCAAACACATCAGGAGATCATAAGGAAGGGAGGGGCTTCTAATCTCTTAATATGAAAAACAGATTTCAGAACACTGTGGAAGAAAATATTACTTCTGGAAAAAAAGAAATTAAATAACATACACATAAAGCATGTGGGTAGTTTCAGGAAGGAAACAGAAAGAAAATAAAGAAAGTGAAAGTGTTGTTTACTCTCAAAATGTATTTGGTCCTTGTAAAAAACTCCTCTTGGCAGAAGAGTTAAGAACAGAGAAATGGTGATTCAGAATAACTCATGTGTTGCTCACATCACTTTGAAAAGATTTTTATCCCAGTGGCTTGTATAACATTGGTCATTGCTAACACTGATCTTAAAGCATCTTTTCCATGTGGGACATTAAAATAAACACATCTTTTTTTCCTATTACTTGTAATAAAATCTGTCTGGAGCACAAATACTTCTGCAAAGAACCTGAATAAACCAAAAACACAAATCCCAGGAAAAAGCACAGATTACCTCATTAATGAAGGGTAAAAATCTGCTTAAGAACTACCTTCATACTTGAAAATGGGGGTTATAATGTCAACAAGAACTTTTGCATAAATTAAAAAATAAGAAAAAAGAGCTTTTGTCAGGAAATTATTCTCTAAATCCAATAGGAAAATAGTTTCAATTCAACAGTATTCTGAAGGCTAACACTATTGTATTCACCTTTTCATCGGATCAGTTTGTGTCCTGACATCTTTAGGAGGCAAACCACAAGCAATTAATTATCACATTAGCTTCTAAGTTTCCCAACCACTTTTATCTATGATTTTCCAAAGAGGCTTTCATCATCCTACTTCAGCAGCTCCTGAGTAAATTCCTAATTCCACTGAAATCAGTGGCAAAACTCCATCTCCTCTGTCACTTTTATTCTGCTCTCCTTTTTTCATTCTGGTCTTCTCAAATTCTAAGTTAGAGAAAAAATTTGAAAACAATGTTAAACCCACTGATTCCAGCTGCAAATTTAGTGTAATTTCTGTACCTGTCTGAGAAGGCAAAGACCTTAACACTCAGCCTATCACATCCTCTTTGATATAACACTCCTGATTAGAATGAAGATGCAATATGTATCAACACGTACCCACATTCAGAGTATGCCCAGCTTCTAGAGCAAAGGAATTTCCTCAGGAAGAAAACAAAATGACCCCTAAGAAAACACCATTGTAGCAGTTTCTGTTCTGCCTTGCTTTGCTCTAGTGTGTTAGAAAGCCTTGAGAAACAGCTGATTGAATTTCAGCTTGAAGATAAATTCATGAGTGATGGCTGACAATGGAGAGAACAAACCAAACAAAATCCAGAGACACAATAGAGGCATTAAAAAAAAAAAAAAGCTCATGATATTTCCAAAACACTTTTATAGATGGATCTTTTCCTTAAGAAGGAAATGGTAAACACTACAACATTTTTTTCCCCTACATCTTCAATCTGGACTTCCACGGTACTGTCTCTATGCTCCACCAACTACAGAAAGCAGATGCAGTTAGCTCACTCAGTTACAACTCCACGTCCCAGGGTCTTTCTTCCCTGTTACATTATACAGGCAGCCTACCCTCTGTGCTCTGTCAGGCCTGACACTGCTGCTTTCCAACTCACAGATTTCCTAAAGATGAACTTCTTGCATCATGTTCAGGAAATGAACCAGCAAGAGCAATACGAAATAAAAATTGCTAGTCATGCCATTCTCTGGATTTTGCAAAAGCTTTTGTGCACCTATCTGTAACTTAGGCTGCAAGATCTCTCTGGCAGAATTTGAAATATCTGATAGAGATACTACATCAAGCACAAAGAGTCATGGGTTTGTGCTTGCAGCAGGTCCACGCTGTGTTTGCCAGGTGACTGCACAGGCCGGCGATGCTCAGCAGTGCTGCCTCCTTTTCGTGGGAGGTGGCAGCTTCCCTCTTCTCTCTCAACCCCCTGTCAGGTGGGACACAGCTGGTCTCCCTGACAGCCAGCCATAGCTCCCTGCTCCTCCTCTCAGTCAGCTTGGCAGCAGGTCTGCTTTAGCCACTGGGCCAGGGAGGTGTAAACAGCATACCTGTGATGTGGCTGGCAAAGACTTTAGTGGACACCTGCCTATGCAAAGAGTCTCTGCAGAAACCAAGAGTCAATGACATGGATGCCCTCCAAGGTCAGGGAGCAAACCAATGAATAGGGAGAGCTATAGGAATAAATTCTTGGCTTCCAGCTCCCACTCCATGCAGCTCCAGATTTATACTGCTTCCCTAGTAACAACCTCAGCAGCACAGAGCATACACATAGCAGGCTGATAGAGCAGTTAAAGACTCTGATTGATTTAACAGAAGGTTTAGCTTCTGCTAAATCAAATTACAGCACCTTGTGCTAGATGCACATGTGCAATATCGAGTTTTGGATTACCCTGTTTATGGGTCAGCTGTTGATGGTCAGATTTTAAACCAAAACTGTTAGCAGTCATTATTTTGACCATATATTTCTAGCTCAAATTCAGTTAAGTGTCCTCTGCTTTATTTATGTCTGTCTGTCTGTCTGTCTGTGAAAGGAGTATACCTAAATTTACTCCATGCAGTTACAGCTGCGAAGTGTGGAATGACAATAGAGAATCTCATGAAAAAAGGAGGTTGTGTAAATCTCAGGATTATAATTATTTTCAGTTCTCCTTCATGTAGGTCTAAAGGCCAGCTGCGCACTCCTGAGAAATAAAGCATGCCAGGAACATGGTGGCTGCATGGGGCTGGAATCTGCTCTGATGTCCTCAGCATGGCTGAACGTGGCCAATTCAGATTTCTATCAGTCTGACCCTACACTACAGCCTTCAGAGCTGTGAGGAGGGGAAACAAACCTGATACAGCTCTCTATATATCTGTATGTTTGTGTGTATATATAGAGCCTCACGCATACGTGTTCATATATATGCCTGTGTTTTCATGAGGCATGTATGATAATTTTCACTCCATCTAAGATAATGATTGTATGAAACTAGAACCTTTAAAGTAACAAAATTATCATACAAAACCTTATCTATTATTCCTCTATTAACATGCATTGTGGATTCACAACTATTCAGCCACGTCAAAAGTGGCAACACACCCATGAGATGGAAGTACATTTCCTCTTGCCAAATGATTTGAGCTCATTTGAGAGAGCAAGAGATCCTTTGTATGTATCTGTACTAAATATTGCCTTTAAAAAGCCATCCCTGCCAATACTTAGCACACCCCTGTCATGCAGAATGCTTCTATTCTGAGCCAAGCAAGAAATGCTAATCTCACATTTGCTGCTGCGGGAGAATGGATGACAAATGCTAACCACTAATAAATAGGTGGTGAAACCGGATGCATTCGTATCTAATGGAACCCTAAGTCTACTATTTCAACATATTCCAAGTAAATATGAAGCATTTGTCTTTTAAAAATCATGAATTGTTTGGCAGATGATACTGAGTAATAAAACATCTATGAACTTTTAAATTATTTGATTTTGATGACAGTTTGAAATTAAATATGGTGGCAAAATTTTGGTTTTAGTGTAAAAAGCATAAAAAATGAAACTACAAATTTAGTAAGCCTAAGAATTAGAGTATTATTAAATAATCTAAGACATTAATCTATTTTATTTCTGAAATAGAAGTAATTTTATTTTCAGTGTGTAACTACAAAATGTACAAAACTTCAGCTATTTTACTCCACAAAATAGTGTTGCTATTAATACATATGCAAAACAAATCCATATTTTGATAGTAACACCAAAAAGTCCAGATTACACTTTATCCTCCTTCCTTTAAATGAATACATATTTATGCAAAAAAACTTACTCCTGAGATTTGTGATGGATTTGAATAGAAAACTCATCAGTTTTTGTCATCTTTCACGGTATTTTTATTGTATTCCTGCCAGATTTGCTAAGCGGCTGTCTTTACTTCCTACCCCAAACCTGACCAGCACAGTGTGACTCTGAGCTTAAAAGCAGTGGCATATTGGATACCCATTTATATTCTATTTATTGCTCCACAAAGATTTATGATTTTTCCTCCCAGGCAGCATGACCAATTTGGAGACAAAGGAGAAGCCCATTTGCCTAGGCTCTCCCGAATCACCTGATGTAAAATCCAGCTCCTCAGTGCAGAGGAGCCTTTGTCTCATCTCACAAATTAGAAATCCTTTGGAGAATTCTCCTAAGCAGAAAAACTCAGGAGCTGGGGTTTTTCTGTCTTATTAGTATTTCCTGAATGTGTCTCCAAAGGCAAAGGCAAAAGATGAGCACAAAACACAACAGAACAAAATAACCTCCAAAACCAAAACACAAAACAAAGCAAAGCAAAATGCCGAGACAATGGAGTCTCTGGCAGAAACCCCCAGACCCTTGTACTGAGAACAGCTGTGTCACCACAGTGGCACTCTGAGGTGACAACACTGGTGTCAGTAGCTCCAGAGCACCCTTTGGACTTTCACACTGGCTTCTCTCTGCCCTCCTCTCCCTCTTTTCCTGGGGAAGCTGATATGAAGGTAGCAACCTTTGTGTGAGCGAGCCCTGGTGTTACAGCCAAGCTCACGGGCTGCTGCACTGACCCAGAAGGGTTCGATCATTCCTCAATCCACAGTGCAAACATCCCAAGAGTTTAATTTTCTCATCAAATATTTTGCTGGAAGTGACAGCTAAACAAAGGTGTCAATATCATAGTTTGACTAATGCTACCAGAAATGTAACAGTGTGCAGTTTGCTGTGTATTATGTTTACTTACATCAACCAAAAGAGGCATTTTATGAACAAACTGTTTATCCTAAAAATGTTTCTCAATAAAGCAATGATCTTTTAAGTGGCATTAAGAAATTTTTATTATTGAATTTTTATACTAATGACAATAATAAAAAGATTTTAAAAGTTTCTTTTATATTCCTACCATTGTATTGACTCAATATTTTCCATGAGTGAAGGACATACATGAAAACCTTGTTTTATGATGAAGGAATTTATAAATTATTGGTAAATTATTTTTAATAATTTAACCTTAACTTTCTTACCTCCTAAGCTGAAAGTTCAACCTCTTTTTAATCCACTGAATGAACATAGAATAAAAAAAATCTCTAATTAAATAGGCTTGAATTTATATGCTCACTTGAAAAGACTCATTACAGTTTACATGTAAACCATGAAGTGCTGTCCAAAGAAGGTTGTACTGTTTATGGTCTAAATAGTGTAAAGAAACACACATATTTTAATGGCTTCACCTCAGGCCAAAGCCCTACAGAAAACTGCTGTGCAAAGGGTAACAGAAGACCTGTACCTTCTCTGGAGAAGGCCACAAAACCTGACATGCTGACGGGAAGCAGGGCAAGAAGGAACCAGCTACCAAAATCCAGGGGTAAGCATGACAATCGGGTACATCACAGGACAGTTATGCCACTCTGGATTGAGATGCTTTGGGTAGTTTTGGAGAGGCAAAGCTTCTGTTTTGTTTGTATGCTCACCAGAGAAGGTTTCTACTCCTGCAGGATGTGAAGGAAAAAACTAAAAAGGCAAATCCTGCATTCACAGTGTGAAATGGTGATTTCTTATTTGGTGGAGTAAGAAGCAGGACAAGAATCACAGAAGCATTTTCTTAAATCAGATTGATACTTTATGCAGAAAGGCAGGGCTGCTGGTCTACTTATTGACTTCTCTGGCATCGCTGCAGCAGATAATTTAATCCAGAGAATCTAACATGCCTTCAACCTGAAAATTCCTTCCACCAGGAAAGAATATACACAAGTAATTGCACAAAGGAACTTTCTATACTGCTACTCCTCTTAGCGACTGGAAAGGCTTTCTCTTATGCTTTTCTGAATCATGTTTCCTGTTGAAAAAAGCATTGGAATAGATAATGTTACCAAAAGGACTACTCCTGCCATTATCATATACAACACTATTTCACCGAGCAACAGAAAAGGAACAAAGAGAAGGAATTTTTTTTGCCCCCTGATCTTAAATACAGCTTTTAAAATGTAATCATTTGCAGCGGGAAAACATTTCTCTGCAAAGATGAAAGGCATTTCTGAAGGAGAAAGGAGCAAACTGTTCCCGCCAGTCCGCCAAAGGGATATATGAAACTGAGACTCTGCAAAGTGCTGGGACGAGCCGGGAACCTACCCGCCAGGCTTCAGGGACACAAAACCCAGATTTCATGAAGCAAAACCAGTCAATGGTTGTTAAAACGCCATGTGGACTAATTAGTTTCACTTCTCCAATTTAGAAAGTCACAGTGGAAAGAGATAGAAGTATCACAGAGAGTTTTGTGGTGAAAAAGCAGCTGTGTAAAAGCAATTTATCTGTGAAAGGAAGCAAGAACAAAAATGCCCATTTTCCTGCTCTTTCTCCTATTTTTCAAATAGCCAAGGTTATGCCTCATTCCTCCAAGCAAAGAGTGTGTATCTGCAGACTACCTAGGGTAGTTTTGTTAGCCAGTCTACAAATAAAGTCTATTATTTGTGAATGGGAAGTGTTGCTTTTTATAAGCTTAATTCACATTGAAAAAAAAAGTGAATTTTTCCCTTCTCAGTGGGAAGCAAAAAATAATAGACAGTCAAATAGTATCCTCTGCTCAGTTATCTGAGATTATGAATGCATGCCAAGCCACAGGTTGTTGTTTGAATGAAGAATCAAAATTATGGACACACAAGAAAACGGAAATTCCTGTCTACCTACTCCAGTCCTACATGTCTTTTTAAGGTGTGACATATACGTGTTTCATACAGTCAAACAGCATACTGCCTTTGATCACTAAGAATCACCATATTTTGCTTACATTCATAACATCCTATGTGGTATTTTGGGTTGCCAAGGAAAACAGAACTGTTAGTTCTTGGCACAAAAGCCAGGGCCCATTTTCTGGCCCCTTTTTGAAATGCATCAAACATACATAGTTTAATGTGTCTTTTGGAGAACAGCAGGGCAAATCATTATCTATAGCCTTACCTGGTTTTCTACTAGATAGAGTCAACACAGATTTTATAAGGCAAAGATATCCAACCTAAATGTCAGTGCATGCTATGCCATGCTGAAGAAAAGACAATTTTCCAGACTCTTGAAACCAACTCTCACCAAAAGAAGGTCATTACCTTTTTTGCTCCTTGTTCTTCTTCGACACCATCTCCTATAACAACATACACTACTTTTCTTCCAAATCTTTGAATTATTCGCTCAAAACAACTTTCCTTTCCTGAAAGAAAAAGATCAGACTATTCAGGGTAGATGGTGATGGGATGTCATCAAATAAATAACTTTTTAGCCTGGATCTCCCCAACCCTTGGAATTCTTAAGTAGAGCTACAACAATGAGAAGAGTCTGTCCCTCAGGATGGTGTATCAAGGCTGGTTGCAGCATAAACAGCATACTAGAGGTGCACAATATGACCTTTCTTGTCTCATTCCCTAATATGACACAGGTTTTGTGGGGAATTTCACCACCAGGAGAATTATCTACCATTTGTTTAAGACTAGTAGCATGATTTGAGTAAATTGATTGAAGCTGAGTTGAAATTCTAGCTTTTTCTCCAAAATCTGTGGCATGATTAATCACAGCTCCTAAAACAGTAGTACCTTGACTTGGAAGGCCATTCAAAAGATTAAGATTTAAAAGCCTGTAATCCAATACATAGGCCATGTCCTTGATCCTGCACTGGGATCCATTCATATAGGTCCTTCCTTCCCTGCACACACCTAGGGAAATGATCTCAGTGCTCCAGCCCTATGCACAAGTACCATAGAAACACAGAAATGTTAAGGGTTGGAAGGGACCTTAAACTCATCTATTCCCCTGGCATGTACAGGGACACTCCCACTGTAATAAGTTATTTAAGGTTATCCAAGGTTATCCAGGTCTTCCAAGGCCTTGCCCCACCAGGTCTTGAACACTGCCAGGGTTGTGGCATCCACAACGTCCCTGGGCAACCTGTTTCAATGCCTCACCATCCTTACAGTTAGGAATTTCTTCCTAATAGCTAACCTACGTTTCTTCTCTTTCAATTTGTACCCATACTGGAAAGTTTCAGGTATGGTACTGAGAAGACAAAAGAAAGAAAAACCCTAAAATTGGGTCTTCTCAAGTGTCCCCATTATGAAAGGTCACTTTAGTCTGGCCATGGGACATGCTAACCAGAGTGTCTACAGCAATGGATGGAAAAACTGTGGTTTATAAAATAGTTATTTCAGCTAAAGAAAAATAAAAGCGTAAGAAAAAGTAGGCTGGAAATTAAATGAAGTTTTCTAGACATTAAAGAACCCAAACTACTTAATGATAACATTTAACAGTAGCACCAGGGATAAGAAACCTCCAACACTAAGTTGAAACAGTGTTTGAATATTACTAACCACACCATGTTACAAAAATCTCATGGTTTCCTGTGACAGTCACTGACAGAGCACATTTTACCAAAACCACCCTTCTATCCCATATATGTGAAGTCACAAGTGAAGATTTATTAAAATATGTTTTAATTAAAATGTGTATTTAAAGCATTATATTTCAAAGCTATAATTTACTATAAAGTTTTGATAGAGGGCACTATAACTTTTATATTCAGGAAAATTTTTAAATATTTTATGGGAATGCTTGCAAATTTCTCTGTAAAACTATGAAACAATTTTTGTTTTGTCTTGTTTAAAAAAAAATCAAAAATATCCCACCATTTGAGTTTGCTGTATTATACTTAAGATACTTGAGTACACACGAAAAATGTGTTCTTGTAGCCCACAATTATGAGGGAATCTGAGACAGAACAGATATGTCATAATCACATTAAAACTACAAACACCATTGCCATCTGGTCTGAGGTACTTCTACATACTCAGAATAACATCTTTTATACTGAACCAGAAAACAGAAATAAACATTTGCCTGGCTGAAGCTTATTACAGTCAGTATGAAGAAACTTAAATAATTACATTTTGCAGCAAAACATTCTTGCTTCTGGTAAATTGTTTACCAAAATTTTCTCTGGAGCCCATGAAAGCAAATAAGCCAGGGCTTACCTTTACAGAATTTCTCCTACTGCTGCTCCAGGGAGACTTCAGTGTTCTGTACTTACCACCTATTAAAAACCCTTCTCAATTGCTACACAGCCCCACAGTTTTGAGAAATGATGAAAAAAAAGCATTATTTTTAACATTTCTTCCTAACAGAGACTGTACCACTGTTAATAGAGCTATAAAAAGCTTTCTGTGCTGGATCATCACACATTCAAAAAGCACTTTTAGGATGCTTTAGCAATGTTTCATGAGGATCAGGTGTTACGAATCTCTGTATTTGCTACAGTGAAAGCAAGTTAGAATTAAATATAGACTACAATAGCTTTTCTTTTTGGAAATACAGCTTTAAATGTATCACAACATGATGAAAATAGCTCACCTATTTTAGTTGCACTGTAAATATTCTCTATGGGAAATACAACCCCTAGTCCGTACAACAAGACTTTTGCCAGAGCTGGAATTAGCTGAGTAGTTGTTACAAGAATGTTCACACAATTTGTCCTACAGAAGAGAAAATGCAAATATCCTTTTTTAACAATACAGAAAGAAACCAAAACAAAACAATAGAAGGAAAATCTTACCCCTCCCATCAGAGCCCCTCAACATTATTATTACCACTTAAAAAGAACATTTTTTTTTTTACCACTGTATCGAGGAACAAGGTGCAGCACGGTCAGATCAGAATAAGAAATGAGGGTAAGGTCCTCCAGCTTCAGCATTTTGCCCACCACACCAGACAGCCTCTTCCAGATCATCCTCAGACATGCTAGAGCTTCCTTCCTACTCTTTATACTCACCTCGAATGTATGAGGGTGAGTGCTTTCAGTGCAAGTGTTAACCAAGAATCTGTCAAAGCTTCAATTTCTGCTCTCAGTTGTAACCAAGCCTCTCTTTTTGCTGGACCAAGAAGACCTGTGGAGTAGACAAGGGCATGTCTGCACTGGTATTAAGCAGCGCTCTGTCATTTTCCTTTGCTTTCACCAGCTCAGACAATTTCCTGCACTCTGCAAACTAAGCAGCTCACTAAACACTCCTAGAAAGGAGTAGAAACCAGTTCCTCCCATTTACCACCTAATAATCCATGTTTGTTAGACACTACAGAGTCACTTGCCTCCAACGTTGTTTTTGTAGGTGTTGTATATTTCTTTCACTCGTCTGTAGCGGAAGGCCAGTTTCCGCATCCAGTCCACCCCTCCGCGCACGCCGGTGGCCAGGCACAGGTTGGCGCTGGTGGCAGCCGCGGGAAAGCCGTCGGTTCCGAAGTTATACGTGCTAGGTAGAGATAAAAAACCCCACGGATTAATAAAAGGCAACAGGCTGCACTGAACCACCAGCTACCCACTTGGCTGGGTTGCAAAGAAGACAGCTAAAAGAGAGCAGGCTACTGTGAGCATTCCAGCAGCCCATCCCTCGCCCAGAAAGGGATTTGCAAAGCAACTTTTTATCTTAATGAGTTCTTCTGTACCTTAAGTCTTGACCGTTGTCATCCGAAGACACGTCGTCAATGTGAACCTGGTCGCATTCCTAAGATGACAGAAAGATTTTATAATTTTCTTGAGTTTGCAGACCTTGACAACAAAGCTATAAAAAAAATCTATGACCAATCTAGTCATCAGGGATATTTTTAATTGTGGAAATCAGTAGATGGCAGTCTTGTTAAAACAACTATTTTACCTATTCCTTGTGCTCATTTCTTAGAATAAATGCACACCATCATTAGCTACTACTGTTAAATGGCTTTCCAAAAACACATTTTTGTGTTTAGAAAGGAAAGTGGTTAAAAACAATTAGCATATGTGTTCCATAAACGTTCTTGTAGCCTTTCAGGTACCTTAAAACATCATGCTGCTCAAAGCTGACTCAGTCAGTGCATAAGTGTAACTGAAACCAGACATTTTGGTAAATGTAACATATTAGAAAAATTAAACCTGATGCTAACCGCCAATGAAATTATGACCTCTGATTGCTGTTGAGCCACACACCAACACAGCCTGAGGCCAGTGTTTCAGAGGAGTGCAGATGAAAAATCTGTTCCTAGTTTGCCATTCATTTGAGAGTTGTGAGTTTCCTTCTCTCTCTTTGGTCTTAGTGCATGAAAGCAGCATGCAAAGATGAAGAAAATCTGAACAGAAATACCCAAACCAAACTATCTTTCTTCAGCTGCTTTTCTGCAAACTAACACAATATATTAAAAATTAGCTTTCTCCATCACTAAATTAAAAATTGCAATGTCTATCATTTATCCACAAAAAAATCCATTAAAACATTACTATTAACATTTTAACTGTTGGCAGGAAAACAAATAAACCTCTGACACTTTAGATCAATATCAATTCAATGCTTGTAACAATAAGGGATTTCAATTATTTTAATAATTTCCTCCTCTCTCTCCTAATGTGAAGTCCTATAACAAGTATGATCTATTTTAAAGATGAAAATGCTGCAATTCTTTATTTTTGTGTTGCTTTCCTCTGAACAAATTTTTCTCTCTCCATGGATTTGTGAGGAAGGGAGGGAAGATAGAAGTGGAAAGAAACTCAAACCAGCTGTTCCCTAACAGAATTAAAATCATGACCCTCAACCCTTTTTCTAAAACATCTATTTTCCAGCCAACCCTCTCCCAGCAAGCAGCAAGCTCCAAGGAGGAAAAGACTTTGACCCTGTAACCTTCTCCTCCTCTCCTGAGGTCAACAACCTCAGATAAGAAAAAAGCTGAAGAAGCCTATGTGGCCTCACATGGTGGCTGTGGATTCTAGATTTTTTAAAACATTGGTTTACAAAAAAAGCCTCAGAACCTTGAAATGTTTTGAAGAACAAGGTGTGGTCTTTTGCACTTGTACAACATATTCTTACTGTAATGCTTACTCTTCTGTATTTTATGCATAGGTAGCTTGTGCTAAAGAGAGAGGTAGGAGTGACAACCAGCACAGGAGAGACAATACTAGATTTGCTCATATTTAACCAGCATATAGTGAATTTCCCCCTTAGGCAGACAAAATGCAGTAGATCTACAGACACAGCTGAAACTGCAAGTGTGAGCATATGCTGCCAGGCTTTGAAAATCAACTTGGCTGAAAAAAGAGCCAGAAGCTTCTTCAGCAAGTTATCAAATTCACACAATTTTTTACTGTTTTTCTGTTTAAAACCTAGAGTAAATGCCCATCCAAATGCATACCACATTAACAATTCAAATATGAGCTGAGTATAAGCTAAAGAAGCAACACCCTCCTGAATTCATTAGTTTCCCACTTTAGTTACTCTTCTATTGCTCAGTGATTTCTCCTTCCCCAGCTTAGAAACTATGAATGACAACTGCAGCAAGCTGCTGGAGAAGAGGACTCAAAATAGAAATCTGTGAAAAAGAAACTTTTTTTTTTTGTAACCACAAAACTAAAGGAAGGAGTAGAAGCTCATCTTCTCAAAGGAGCAGATGGAAGAAGGAATAACTCAAAAAACTTCCAAACTCAATTCTCTCAGGGAAAAGACAGAGGAAGGAAGAATGAGGCCACTACATCTTAGATACCACAGTTAGAGAGAACCTGGGGACTTGGAGCTTTAATTCACAGTGCAAGATCTTGGGACCATCACAAGCCTTGGATCATGATATTCTCCCTTTCTGTCTAACCACTTCCATGGGTACGTAGAGAGAACCGCAGTGATACATTAGAAATAGAAATTGTAGCATCAAAAGAAAGAATTATTTTGGAGAGAAAAGCCCAGAAAATAAATCCCAGACTAAAATCTGGTAGGGCAAAGGTATAGAAACAGTGTCAAGAAAGCAAGAAAAAGGAATAAAATGTCACAAGCACCAGAAATTTCAGACAAAATACTGACTATAATAAAAGAGAGATAGTGTCCTCTTTTGTCAGGAATAAAAGAAGGAAAAAAGGCAGGAAGGGAACAAAGCACAAGAGATACATGTTATAATTTGGAAAGGATTAAAGCCCAGTGTGATTGACACTATGTTACAGCTAAAGGGAGGTCACAAACAGTGCACGACTGTTTTGTTCCTTTTGAGTGGCAGGGCACGGCTTTGAGGCTAAATGTGAGCTTTGAGTGCCCGGTATTTTTTCACGCTGTCTAGCTGACTCAGACTTTGGGCTAATGAGTGATGGCTGCATTTTTCCACCCTTGAACATGGTGAGGAAAAACATTCATTTAGCATTTGCTCTTTTAGCAGGGAAGTTATTGAGGAGTAATTCTTCAAAGAAGCCAATTACCCTCCCATCATTAATTGATGTGGTCCATTCTTCCATCAGAACCCCTTGCATTTGTTTCCACCTGCTTGGTTGGTGTGGAACACTCTATTTGTGAGCCACCTGAGACACTGCTCAGTCCTCTGATTAGCTATAAGCAAGCACACACAGAGTCAACAACTTAAAATAGCAGTCAGCTCAATATGCACCACAATCAGGGATATGGTAAAACTGCTCAAAAAATAAAGCATGCCCTTCAAACCAGAACATTTCCCCAAAGGTGTATATATACTCATAGACTCTAAAATCCTCGAGTACTTCTCAGAAAAGCTTCTGAGAGGGAAGCTGACTTATAGCTAAATGGCCATCCAGAAAAAAAAGAAAAAAGTTTGTTTGCAGGCGCATCATTTCAAACTTTCACAAATGTATTTGACATTTTTGTAAAATTTTCATAGGAAATACAGTACTAGAATTCTCCCCCTAATTCTCTGGCAAAGCGATATCTGAAACCAATACTGAGAATCCCTGTAGAAACACTGTTATTTATGCAGATGTATTTTATTATGACATGATCAGTTCAGCAGTCAAGTCCAAAGCAGAAAATGAAAATTGTGGGATTCTCTTAAAATAGGCTGAATTGGCAAATAAGGAGCAAAATATCCTGTGGCTTACACATAAAGCCTATGCAGCTAGCTGTGTTTTGCTCCTAAACGTGTTGACCTTGCAGCTTCAGTGTATCCAGTTTGAAATCTTCAGGAGGAACTACAAGTGCTAACATGTTTGTACTGAAGATTTGTATTTCAGCCAGACAGGCTGAGATGCAGCTCTGCACTTTCAGATCAATCCCTGGAAAGCAAAATGCACTTGGTATTGTTTAGAAATAACATTTTGAGGGAAAATGGGATTGTCAGCATGTGTAACCTGGCAAATCTACCAATAGTAGCTTAAGAAGTTCCTGCCCATGCTGT
>NW_005054346.1:926511-933325 GCF_000277835.1 Geospiza fortis | reverse complement strand
CTGCTGAGCTTTCCTCCTTCTCTTCTCAGTTTTTGTATGACAAGCCAAAAACTCCCAGAGATGCTCCACAGTCATCATTCACAGCTCTTAAAATGCCTGGACCTATGTAGCCCTCTGGAATCATTCCTTTAAACTAACTTAGGATCTTTATAAAGATTCATATGCAAAGCATTAACTTATGGCAGAAATGTTCTGCAAATATTTATATTACTTTGCTCCTTCACTACCACCCGTCAAGTTGTGTACTTCTGCCATAATTATGTAAAATATGCTTCACTACTCAACTTACTGTAGGAAAATTAATAACAATAATAATAAAAAAAGAGATTAAGGCTGTTATAATAGTTCTCTTATCCGTGCCAATACTACATGCCAAGTCGAGTGATGCAACAGCTTAGCATGCTGATCCTCTACATTTCTGTGTTACAAAACTAACAAAAATAAATCTAATAATTCTGCTGCCTTTGAATAAACACTGACATAAGGTAACTGTGGAAAAGTCTGCACATTATAGAGAGGAATAATGTGAATAATATTAACACAACCTCAGAGGATGATGAAGTATTACAGTTTCAAATCTGCTGATTGTAGCTAAAATACATTTCCACATTTGGTTAATCTGCTTAATTTACTGTGAGAAAACTAACACCACACTTCCAACTAATTATTCCAATACCTTAGTCTGCAAAGTCAAATGAGCGAGGGGAAAAAACCCCAACCAACAACTACCCTTCAGAATGAGCTATTTTCATTTTGCCTTTACATCAGCAGGCCCATTGAGACATCCTGGAAGCTGGCCAACTCACAGGAAATGATTGCTGGGATTCTCTGTTCCTCTCATATCTGTCATTACACAATTATATCCACTGCTTCATTTTCCCTACTGAACAGTAGAGAAATTTGGTCATGTACATGTGAGAACAGATCTAGCAAAACAAGTTAAAGATGCAATCCTTTATAAATGTGAAGTATCTGTAAAAAAAAAAAAATCCCCAAGTGTACACTGCTGTGATTTTAATGCAGCTTTTTATGACAGCAGTACCTCTGTTTATGTCTTTTCCAGCAGTTGTATATACCCTTTAAGACTATTATCTACTCCACAAATACTCATCACTCCTATTAGCCATCACAGCGTGCTTCTTTCGGAATCACAGAATTACAGATTGTCAATTTTTTTTTTTCCAGGCAACACTTAGGTATTTCAAAGCTGGGGTGTGAATGCCCCATGCCCCCATCTTTTTACTCATAGTTGTGACCACATGCACCAACACTATTTGCCAGCATTCACTAAGCTTTAGGAGTCAACCTCTGTTTTCCACTTGACTAGAAGGACAAAATCCCTGGTATATCTAGGTTGGAAAATTGAACGATGGCACATCTACATCCTCTGTGTGTGTGTGCGTATATTTATATATTTATATATATATGTAGTATGAACTGTACCTAATGCTTCTCCACTGTACTTCTGTGCTGGCTAAATACAAAAAATCCTCTGCACTTCCTTTCAAGCCAAGGCAACAAAGGCTGAAGTGCTGAGCTCCCTGAGCCATTGCCGCGGAGCGCCTGCTAAGGCACAGCACAAACCCACGTGAAAGAGCAGCACTGCTAAGGCACAGCACAAATCCACGTGAAAGAGCAGCACTGCTAAGGCACAGCCAAACCCATGTGAAAGAGCAGCTACTGCAGTTCACAGCTTCTCAGCGCTGGCACTCCATTGGCAGGACCTGTCATCTCTGTCTAGCCTGCACTTTGTGACCCTAACATTTTCTCTTCTTTCCCACCACAATTATTCGGTGCTGAAGAAAAAAGGTGCAGATTACCTGTGGGTCAGGCACAGGATATGAGGAACAAAGAGAGTTCTTGAAATCCACTTCTTTCTGTCTGACAATTTGTGGATGAACAGTCAAGGAATTAAATTGGGCTGTGAAGGCTTTCAAAATGTTCCCATTTTAAACTTAAGACTATAAAGAGAGGCTTATAATGTAAAAAAAGCCCACAAAAACCCTACCAAAACCCACCAAAGCCTATCGTTTATTGTTAAATAGAACATCAGAACAAAAAATTAGTTTATTAGCTATATAAACTATTATATATTATCTATATAAGCTGTTATAAACACTACGGACTAAGAACCGAAATTATTTGCAAACTCTTTTTCACAGCCAATGACTTTAAAGTACTCCCCTGCACTGAACATGTAACCCTTTTATAGCACAAAATGGATGCCATTTTTTTTCTAATAGAAAAGGTGATGAAAATCCTATTTTGCCTGCTCACATCCAGAAATGCATTTGGATCAAATATGATACTCCTAAAGTAAACAGTGTATATTCCAAAATAAAGGTCTTATTCTGCAACTTGTGTTTATTGAAGTAGCTATGCAAAAAACAAAGTTTACATTTTCATTTCAACTACACCTTGTAACTGGAAGAATCTAATTTAAAATAAAACATGACCTAAAGAAGTATCTATATGGCAACTGCAGTGGATAAAGTGTCTCTCTAAAAATCAGTTCTTGCTCCAACTCTGACAAAGTAATTTGTTCTTCTTTTCTGTTATGTTATTCTATTTCTGTATATTTTGCAGGAAGGGAAGAGGAAGGAAGAAAGGAAGAAAGGAAGAAAGGAAGAAAGGAAGAAAGGAAGAAAGAAAGGAAGAAAGAAAGGAAGAAAGAAAGGAAGAAAGAAAGAAAGAAAGAAAGAAAGAAAGAAAGAAAGAAAGAAAGAAAGAAAGAAAGAAAGAAAGAAAGAAAGAAAGAAAGAAAGAAAGAAAGAAAGAAAGAAAGAAAGAAAGAAAGAAAGAAAGAAAGAAAGAAAGAAAGAAAGAAAGAAAGAAAGAAAAAAAGAAAGAAAGAAAGAAAGAAAGAGAAAGGAAGAAAGAATTTTACCAATAGATAGAAACAGCTAAATAAAACTCAAGTGAATCTGCTTGAAGGGTGTGTTTTATTCCTGGAGAGAATGGTGTTAGGTTTAAAGTGTCAAATTAACTGTATTTTAAAAGGCCAGCACTTTGCATGTGCTTTCACATACTTTTTTTATGATATGATTCCTATTATCTGCTAATATATATTTTTGCAAAGAGAAAAAAAATTCTATGATTAATGGGAGACAGTGAAAATGAAATATGAAGATATTTTAAGGAGAAAAAAAGCCATGAATCTCATCAGAATATAATGAATTATTCTCAAACTCATTAACTTGAAAGTATACTTTTAGGAACATATACAATTTGTTGAAACAATACACTAAAGATTGTTAAAATATATTTAAATTTTCAGGGACCTAAAATTAAACTTATGAAAAGAATGATTTTCCACAAAAGCCTTAAAATGTCTCATTTCTCTGGAAACAAGGGGTTCATGTGGAAATTTTCACAAGATGACCTAAGCTGTGTCTTTCAGTTCCATATGACCAATTAATTCAAACTTGCAGGGCCTTGATGCTGTTGATAACCTTCTAAATGCATGTGTTTAAAATGAAAGTTGCAATACTTCGAGGGAGTGAGTCTTCCATCTTTGTAATTGTCTACTAATGAGACAAATCCAGGGTTTAAAATTCTCTCTGCTAACCTTGCCAGTATGGACAGCAAAAACATTTTCTTCTATGGGCAGCCTGAAGACCTTTCCACAACACTTTGAATTTTCTCTTTCCTTTTCTTTCCCACTCCCAGTGTTGTGGGGCAGTTGTTGGCCCTTGTGCCGCTGCTCAGTGGCAGAAGTGGGGAGTGAGCTGATCTATCACTGCCTTGCCCAGCCAGAGAAGAGGACAACAATCCTTTGTCAGTGTTCTAAGAGTGCCAGCTAGAGAGACGAGTTTTTGTGCCACCTTACAGCCTGTGATGGCTTAACCCCAGCTGGCAACTCAGGGAGAAGCAACAGAAAGGTGAATAAAATGAGAAAGTGATGCTATGGCACGGTAGGTTTCTGGGTATTTCAGCTCAGCTGTACATCTGCAAAGAACAATCCAGGTGATCCTCTTGAGAAAGGAAATTGTATAGGCTCTGTTTTTAGTGGCACCTAGCATGAAGGTACTTGTCATTTGCCATGTGAAAGAAATTAAATGGTTAATAAGTTGCATAAGCCTATAGGAATGGTCTTCTCTAATGAGCAAGGAAGGTATTTGTTATTCTTTGTAGCTCTAATGCTCAGGAACTGCAGCAGCACATTCCACAACAGCCAGGCATCTTGCATTTCAGATGGGTTGAGGCTTTTAGCTGTGTTTTGCACACACCAGCAAAGCCACAGTTCTGCCTGAATGAAGACTTTGATTTTCATTTTTGTTCATTTACCTACAGCTACATGAGTGATGTAATTTAGTCCCACATTCATGAAGTGGAACTTGATAAACTTTCTGCAAGTCACCCATGGTAGTAGCATCACAGATGAGAAACAATTTCCAGTCATTCCCTCACACACATATTAGGGAAGACTCTGTGCTGTGATTTGTATTTCCTTTCTTCTCTCTACCCTTCCTTCCTGAACTGCAACTGAGCTGTTCTTGAATTGCTGCTGTGGAAAATTAAATGCAAATAGATGGGCTTTGTGTCTCAGTCTGAATGTGCAAAGGGAACTGCTCTGATACCTGCTGGAAGGGAGTTCACAATTGTTGAAGAGTTCCTTAGAAAGTGAACTTGTCTTTCCAACTCTTCATAGAACTTACAGTACTTTAAAAATAAGTACTCTTTATATCTCTAAAAAATAAATTTAATGTTGTTAAAAGCTTTTGGAATAATTACATTTGGCTTACCCAGAACTCTCTGTTGATGAACTATCAGAAGTTGAATCACATGCTTCTCACAAAGCATCCCTAGCCACTATTTGGTCAGGAGGTTCCCACTACAGACATTGGGAGGTGGTGAACTCTTATTTCAACCAAATGAGAAAAGTAATTTTTGAATAGATATTCCTCTGATGACTCCACTCTGGGTGACCAAAGATTTGTTCAGCTGCCATCCTTATGGTATTTGGGGGTGGGAGAAAAATAATTCAGTCAGCTCTGTTTGAAGCTTTCCTCTCCCTGAAACCATTGCTTGGGTCTCACCAGGAATAAGGCTTATTCAATAATCTGTCCTGTAATTGCTTTTTTTTTTTTTTTTTGAGTCTGACGGCCCAGAAATCTATTTTCAGTATGTTCTACAGTCCTTTCTATGTATGGTGATTTTTTTCAAGAAGTAAGCTCAGGTGTTTCTTATTCAAAATCCAGGTAACCAATGAGGAAATGAAGAGCCAAAGTTTTGCTAAGACTTTCCAGGATCCATCCTCCAATCACAGCCAAATCAGACCCATTCTGCCAAAATCACATACGTGATTTTTTGCCTCAAGCAAAACAGATATTTCTCACAGCAGTAGAACTAGACCTAGAGGTCTGAATATGAGCTTCTGTCCATTGTTTATTGCTAAATGAAGGTCATCTGGCAGAAACAATCATGAATGATTACATTCAACAATCACCAAGAGCTGATTCCACTTTCAGCTCATCTTTAACTATTTTACTCTTTTGAAAACTCTTCTCAAGCAAAAAGTTTTTCTTTTGTTTTTAAAGTATTTCTATTGAAGAAACATTTATTAGAATTTTAAAGAATGCACACGCTATTTTTCTATTCTGAGAGAATGTGATATGCAACTTTCTAAGAAATTTATTTTCTTTGGCATCATCTTGGTCAACATTTACTTTTACGCTGGTAAACCTATCCCTTCATCTCAACAGTGGTTGACCTCCACCTATCAACAACACAGTTGCTTCATACTGGATTTTTTTTCTTTTTTACTAACATTGACACATCTAGGTTGATTTTCTTTCTTGCTGGCACATCATTGGTGATCCCAGCACAACAAACCAAATTCATGCCATAAGGAAAAAAACAGGTTTTGCTATGCTCCTAGACAAGTTTGCAAATGAAATATTTTAAATAGAACTGGGGTAGTAGTCCATGAGAAAAACAAAGAGCAGGAAACACTCTAAGGAAAGCTGTCATGTTTACTTCTTGAAAGAGCTGCTACCTTTTTCATTAAAAAAAAACCCAAACAACCAAACAATACAAATAATAACAACCCCTTTCATATTCCAACAACTTAACTTAGGAATGGTGGAACAACTAAAATCCACTAAGTTGCTCTATGATTGCAAGAGAATAATTAAATTCTATGTAACTTTAATCCTCATTTTGAATGGAAGACAAACCAGCTCTACTGGTGGTGCTGCAGACTTAACCAGTGGGTTAATCTTTTCAGCATTCTGAAAGCTTATCACAAACCAAATGTAAATGGGATAACTGTTAATACTAAGTTCATCAATATTTTAGTGCATTCTCCATCACAATTTTCTTCTAACAGTATCATTTCAAAAACCATAAATACGTAAAAAATAGACAAGTGATACAGGAAATAATATTGTTTACACAAATTATAAATAAAGTAAGTCATTATAAAATTACATTAAATTCTAATACAGCTATTTTTTCCTGTCTCCTGAATTATTTTAATTCATATTTACCAATATTTTATGTTCTGCCATGGACTTTGGTATAACTTTGAGGTAATTTTACTGATTTCTGAGGCATTTTTTCACACCCCTGTAATTGAAAGCCTAGAAGCCTCACTTGCTTTATGGTCAAAAGAAATGAGCTATTAAACAATACTCACAATCACAGGTAACTTGTTTTGGAACAGCAGCACTTAGAGAAGCAATACTCTGATTTACTGTTGTTCTGATTTCTTCTTTTTCTATGGGTTACCACATCATTTTGTAAACATAATTTGTCACCAACACCAGCCAGAGTTCTTTGTAGCTACTTTTTGCCTTTCTTTCAGATCTGT
>NW_005054346.1:889847-926501 GCF_000277835.1 Geospiza fortis | reverse complement strand
AAACTACTAAAGAAGAATTTTTCATACTGACACCAACTGTAGTCTTGCTGTGAATAACCACATTCCCATAAAAATCATTCCATTTATTGCAAAGTTGTTGGCAGACCCTAGGAATAATAGTCAACTCAGGAAACCTTTTATCCTGAAATCACACAGCTTAACCCTTTGCATGACCACACGTAGTTCATACATAAAAGCTATATTACCACACTGCTATTTAATTTCATTGTAAAGGCTTTTCTGGTGTCAGCAAGGTTTTAAAATTATTTTTTTTTTACAATACTTCATTTAAGTAAAATTTAAATAATAATTTTTTAAAAGACTGAATTTGAATTATCCAAGCAGTATTCAGGGTTTTTTCTCAGTATATATTGTTGTATTAAAAATTAGATACTTTTTCCCAATACATGAAATATTACATACCATTTGAGTGTGGTTTTGATTATAAAGTAAAAAAACATCCATACAAAGCTTTTTTGTTTTTTCTACCCTCCTATAGCAAAGAAAGATTTATGAATTTGCAATATAATTAAAAAAAATAGAAATAAAACCTGTTTGCTTTATGATTTTTTTGTGGAAGATACTTCTGCTAGTTATTATATTTGCTATGTTAAATACCAAACTAGTGGAGATTAGATTCAGGAAAGAGATTTTAGTTCTGTTAGTTAATCCTCTTGACAGTTTGGGAGTCAGAGGTTGTATTGCTTGCATTCAAATTTCTGTCTGAATTTATTAAACTGATGGAACAAAAAAAAGGTGGTGTATGTCTGTTTTGTTCTGCTTGTAAATCCTTGTTTGTAGGTAACCACAGCTTGATTTATGCTTTATTCATTTGACCAAGGCAATAATGGGAGTTTTGGACTTGTGAACAACACACCTTTGGGGAAAAGGTTCCATTTTGTCACAATAAATGAATTTAAATATTTGGATTTTTAAACTTTTCAAAGTCAAAGAAAATTCCTAGAAACTGTCTCTCTCATGTTCTAACCGCTGCTACAACTGTCTCTCCCCCTTGCCCAGCAGTGCTAGGGAAGCAGTGATTCCCCTGTGTATCCATACTTTACATTCCCAGTGTTAATTATACAAATATGCAGAAGAAAAAGATGAGATCTTTCCACTGATTGAAGGGATTTTCTACAGTCCAGAAAGCATCATTTGCTCAGATAAAGCTGATCTTTCTCGTGACAGCATTTCAGCTGAGCCAGTGCTCAGCAGTCTGCTCCTGCTGTCAGTGAACACGCATCAACTCTCATCTCCTGCCTGCACAGTGCCACAGGTAACCTTCGCTTAATGCCTGGACTGACTTAAAAAATAAAATAAATGCTCCATTCCTTCAATACTTCATTGTTTCTTTTGTTAAACTTTTTGTCTACAATTTTTTAAAGTCCTCGTTAAAGCCTCATGCTTTAACAGCACACTTTAGGGTAGTTTTAGTCTACTATAGGATCACCCAGCCTCTTGAACATATCTAAAGAAAAAATTTATAAATGCAATTAACAACAGTCAAATCTGACCCTAAACCACAGAAAAATAGAAGTGATACTGCAATGAGTAAAGGAAATAATGCTCTCCCCCTTTCTTTACAGTTTCATTAGACCATTGAACTGGATGAAATTCAGATAGAGGCCTTATTGTAACCACACTGAAACAGTAGAAATCTCCTGAGACTGTGAAACTCAAACATTTTGGGAACCAACTTCAAGCACTCTTTTCGTGCTTTTAAAAGAAAATGAATGAAAGAAACTTCTTAATTTTTTTCCCTGTGGAAACATTTTAATATAATTGCTACCAAAAACCCCAAACAAACAAACAAACAAACAAACAAACAAAACAACCTAAAACCCCAGCACAGATATGTTTAAAATTCATATGTATGCATATTTTCTTAACATTTAAACTTCAATCTCAGCACTCACACATAACCACACCAGCGCAAATGGCTTTCGTGATATCAAACAACTTGTAAACAGCTCTGTAAATCCATGCCAAATTTAAACCTAGGCTGACAAGACTGATAGAAACAACCTACCATGCATATTGCTAACATGCTTAAGCTGTGGTTTCAAACCTTTGTACTTATGTGAGGATTGTGTAATGTACTCACCCTGCAAAATAGCATGTAAGGATGACACCTAGTTTCACCTAGCTTTCCTAAAATAATTACATTACGCAATTTTCAGAGATTAATCCACTCAAAAAAACAACCTGAATAATTCAAATATGAGATTTTAAAATGGTTCCTACATCAATCAGGAAATATTTTTTCTAAAGGTTGACTATTACACTCTCTTCAGTTTGCCTTCTGAGTTTTTGTATTGGAAGAGTCCAATGAGAAAAAAATAGCTTGCCACAAAGTAGTGGAATCAGCACAAAATAACTGCATTACGTGAATACAAAGGGCAGGCTGGGAAAGATATTTGAGTGTAAATTAATGTTGATCTTAGCTGGAATAACTTGCACTCTTTAGCACTTGCAGCTGCACCAGGGACTTCACTGGTTATATGAGATTTTACACATCTGTCAGCTTAATCAGAGACCAAAACACCAAATCTACTGTTCAGGAATGTTATTTTAATTTATAAAACTTTTTTGATTGCAAACTAATAATGGAATACTTAGTGTTATGAACAAGTCTTGACACCTATAACAGTAGATAGGATTTTGTTCAGTGTTATCAAATTAATAATATTTAAATACAATGTTAAAAATAAATTGTTCACATTAGTTCCATGAAATATTAAAAGCCAAAGTGAAGCCTCTCTACACCAGAATAAAAGGAAAACAATACCATAATTAGTACATTAACTGCTTTTACTGTTAGCATCAATGATTTATTAATTTATTTGACATTACTGCTCTATTGTTTCAGATAATTCAATTAATAAAATGAACTTATTCAAATCTGAAGTGACAATTCTGGCACTAAGGGGCCTTCAGGATGAATCACATTATTACCTAGTTTGGATCTAATACGATGAACCATCAAGCAGTGTATCATATCTGTGCTTAGGGAATGATTTGCATTGTAGAAAAGCTCTGTGGCACATATCAGCAACTTTGCAACCTCTCAGAAATAAAAATTCATTAAGGGCATTTTTTATGTGTCAGCAATATAATATAAGACAGTATTTTGAAACCTGCTAATGGTTGCAAAGTTCTCAATCTGTTACATTTCTTGTAATGAGTTTTGCATCTCTTCTATCAAGTCTTAGGCTTTTTCAAACAACTTTATTGTTTTATTACTGACTGTAAGGAAATTTTCAAAGTGCTGTCTCATGTCCTTCATTAGGTAGCAATGTGCACGTTGCCTTTCAGAGCCTGCCTCTGCAGCCCAGCACTGAGCTTTCTGCTGCAATTGAAGCTGGCATATGTGCGGTGGATCTGGGATTCCAGTATCAGACCTGCCTATACACAGCTTTCATACAGGTATTGCAATGGCTTCCAGGTGCCTTACCACTGTCCTTCAACACACTATCTCCTGACCCAGCTGATCCTAAATCTGCTGTTTCAGACTCTGCAGAGCCTAGCTGTAATGGCGAGGTACAATTGCTACCTGGAAAGCATGCCAGCATTTGGTATTTTTTTTCCTGGGAAAGGGACAAGAATGTTAGCTCTGTCACTGGAAGGAACACCTTTGAATATCTAATTTGGGAAAAGACATAAACAAAACATGTTTTGGCATTTTGATAGAAATTACTTTAAGTGTACCATCATGGAGATGGGTCTCATACCACTAAAACCTAGCGTGCTGCCTACCGCAAATGTTTTTGCACTAGCATGTATTCCACTGACAAGTAGGCTGCCATCCAGAGGGACACTGACAGGCCTGAGGAGTGGGCTAATATGAGCTTCATGAAATGCAATAAAGTGAAAGGCACTAGCATGTATTCCACTGACAAGTAGGATGCCATCCAGAGGGACATTGACAGGCCTGAGTGGGCTAATATGAACTTCATGAAATGCAATAAAATGCAAGGTATTGCAGCTGGACTGGGACAATCACCCATATCAGTACAGGCTGGGTGATGAAGAGAGAGAGTAGCTCTGTTAAGACTTAGGGATTCCAGTGGATAAAAACCCGTGGACGTAACCTGCACCCCAGAAAGCCAACAGTACACAGGGTTACACCAAAAGAGGCATGAAGTCTAGCTGAGGGAGGTGATTTTCCCCTTTCCCCTTTTCTGCCCTGGTGAGATCCCACAGAGAGAACTGCTTCCAGCTCAGGGCGTCTCAGCACAGGAAAGAGAGGCAGGCTGTGAAGTCAGCCTGAGAGAGCTGGAGTTGCTTAGTATGGAGAAGAGAAGGCTCTGGGATGACCTAATTGTGGCTTTTCAATATATAAAGTGGATTTAGAAGAAAGATGGGGACAGAATTTTTACTAAGGTCTGTATTGATAGGACAAGGAATAAGGGGTAGCGGTTTGAAAGAGGATAGATTCAGATAGGTACATGGAAGAAATTCCTTCCTGTGAGAGTGGTGAGGCACTTGAACAAGTTGTCTAGAGAAGTTGTGGATGGGGATTCCTGGAAGCTGGACAGGGGTTTGAGCAACCTGATCTAGTAGAAGGTGTCCCTGACCATGGCAGTGGGGTTGGACTAGATGATTGTTAAAGTCTCCTTCCAAACCAAACCAAACCTTTCTGGGATTCCATGAAATGTTCTATACTATACGGGGCAATTTGCATGTCCATGTATTTCTTCACAAAGCATGCCTGCCTAGCCTTTAGCTGATTTATACTACAGCAAAATCTAGGTATCCCAAACAGAAGCCCTGGTACCAGCTGACTACATGGAATTCCTACTAGCTACTAGCTCCCAAGTACACATATCTGAAACACTGCCGTGACTAGTGATGACTGATGCCCTTCTGCTCTAAATGTTGGGGTGTTTTTTTAACCTGTGACTTTAAAAATCAGACCTTACCTGAAATGTATGAATATCTCAAACTGGAACAAGTACAACTTACAAAAATCATTAAAAACCAAACCAAAACAAAACCATACGAAGCAAGCAAACAAAAACAAAACAAAAAAATCTCCCAACAGTAGAAAAGAAATTAAATACAACAGAAAACTGGAAAGCTTTCTTGGCTGACTATTTGCAATTTTTTTTGTATGTTTTTTCTTTTCCCTTGTTTGAATACCCATATTTCCTATTTGTGCCAATAGAGTGAGAGGTTGTGCCAGTATGCTCCTGAGGACTAATATGTTAAAGAGACCAAGGTAGAGCTTTGTTAGAAAGCCAGCTACAACTGCACACAAAAACAACTGCTATAATCACCAGACCTGCTGCTTTTCTCTCTTGAGTACTTTATGACAGAATTATGATCCTTGTATCTGTAGATATCATCCTTATCATCACCATGATGAGAAGACTAAGGTACAGCGAGGAGGAACTACAAAGTATTGGCAACCACAAACACAGACCTTGTGTCCTCTCACCTACATAAATGTTTGTAAGATATGCTCTAGACAAGTGATTAGTACCTAATGCCAGCAACGGCTCACCCTGTCAACATTCAGAGGTTGGAGTACAGCTTTAGACACAAAATGACCTTGATCTGATTTTTATTTTGTGGAGAAGTTGAGAAAGCTTTTCTCTCTGGTAATGGTGTTTCACAATCCTCCTTCTGCACTTCCTTGGTCTGGCTGCAGCTCCCCCAACTCCTGTCACTGATTGTGGATCTCTATAAATCTAGGCAATGTCATACCTGCTGTGTCTGTCCAAAGCTGGCTCCATGATATTTCTACAAGGTGTGGAAGAATAAATGATGGACTTCTACACTGCTAATAGTGGCCAACCTGCTCTCCCAGCTTGCTTTGGAGTTTGCTCAAAGTCTGCACTTAAGAGATGGCTTGCATCCAAGCACTTCATTTGTTAGATTATTTGAATCTAGGACCAGATGTGCTAAAATGCTTTCAGAAAGAAGAGCATTTTACCCTACAGTGGTCATGGTTCTTTGAGATGTGCAATAACCTGCATATGGAAAGCCTGATGAATGCAGTAATGAATTCAATTACAAGAATTATCATAATGCCCAGAATCCCAAATCATCCTTTGGAGTGCTACTGTGCTAAAAGTTACCAGTCCGAGTCTGTGGCGTATTAAAGGAAATGATTTCCCTTTCTCCTTCAGATTAAAGAACCAGAACATATGGCTGTATTGCTTCAAAGGCATTCCTACAGGGCACTGTGTGGTACACTGGGGACATAGCTGTGTGCATGGTCACTGAAGGACCTGAGAGGAAAGTCACTTAGTCTCCTGTGGTGTTACTGATACCTACAAAGGAGAAAATTTCAGGCTGATGAAAAGAGGATATATGTCCCTGTCATGACAAAAGGTCTCCTTGAGTGCTAGAAGTGATTTATAGGGTACATTTGCTTCCAGCAGCAGGGAGGCAGCCAGATTTCACCTGTAAGAATTGAAGGCAAAGGCCAAAAAGGAACTAATGTTCAAGGAGCTCTGCTCCATGATCAGGCTTTATGGATGCTGTCCTGGGTATTAGTTGTTCCCTTTCTTATCCCTGAGCTCTGACAATGAGCTCCCATCTTGGAAATCCCTGTAGTGCCAGGTGTTAGTGCAGAGTGTATCCCCATCTGCTTTAGTGACACTGGAGTCTGCCCTGCAGTGTGGACCTTAGAGGTCCTTTATGTTCCTTTAGGGAACAGAAGGGCTCAGCATACTGCTGGGTGTCAGGCATCTCCATCACATTTCAAGTGAAAAAGCTGTCCTACACACAGTCTTGAGCTTGAAAAGGAATAGGAGGGAGAGGTAGAGTTGATAAATACTCATAGTCTAATGACTGGGGGCCACAAAAAAGAGCAAAACTTCCACATAGTAAATTATAGAAGAAACAATCCACAAAGAGCAGTTTTCATTTAAAAAATTTTCTAGTTAATTTCTCCCTACCAACTTCTAGATTTGAGTAAATTCAAGCTAGCAGTTACAGACTTGCAGGAAGGATTTATTGCCCTGTGGGTGGAGGGAGGAGGTTTACAAATCAAACAGAGAGCATGAGAGTGCAGGAACATAAATGCTGTTTATTCTCTGCTTTAAACTGTGAGAATATGCATCTGTGGAAGACAGCATCTCAATGCTCCATTAAAGCAGGAAATGTTCCCATATGTGTAAAATGCAGGATTTGTAAAATGTCTCTGTATTAATCTAACTTTATTTAATGGAGTGAAGAGGCAGAGAAATGGGCTGCTTTTGTCTTGCTCCTTGCTGCCTGAGGACTGGCTAACCTTGGTGGTGGCAGGTGGGCAGGACAGAGGAGTGAAGGTGCTGCCTGGTAGCCAGGCTGGGCTGGGAGCACCTTGGGCACTGCCTGCCCTGGGCTGATGGGCCAGCCAGCTGTGGTTAATGACAGAGCTGCATCTTATGGAAATCATGTGCAACTCCAACACAGGCAGCTTTCCAGAGGGATCCCTACACAGAATATGCTAATGTGGGTTCATGAAAGTGAAGTAACACCCCATTCTTGATGTCATAGCAGTTATGCAGCTCTTTTTAACATACAGAAGAGATTGTCCTCTGAATTTTTATCAAACATAATGTAATCCAGACTCATAAGCTCCCAGCCAGCTCTTCATCTATCTCCAGGCAATGCTCCATGCACTCCAGCATTGACATCCATTGACACAGAGAGTTACAGGCCCTCCTTGTCTACCCTGCCTGTCCTTCCTAAACATTCTGCATGTTTTTATTCCAATGCTCCAGTCACAAGAGTCATCCCACTGGTCTCTGCAATGCCAATAAGATCATAGACCTGCAGGCATGCACACGCCTCTAACTCCTCTTGTTTACTCCCCACGTTGTGTGTGTTTGCATAGAAGCACTCAAGATGGGCCTGTGATGAAGCCAACTTACTGGCTGGAGTGGCTGGAATTCCTTTGTGCTGTTCTTCAGGTGCTCTTCTGCTGACCTGTGATCCCACTCCAGACGCTGGACACCTATGGCTGCCACAGATATCAGATGGGTAGGAGTGGGATGGATTGAGGTTCCTCTCCTCCAGCAGTCCTCCAGTTTAAAGAGTTTAAACTCTTCCTCAAGCCTATGACTGAAGATGTTCTTCTCCTCTGACAGATGGAGCCAATCAGCCCCACCAGACCAGGTTTCTCAAGCAAGTCCCATGCTCTAAAATACCTGAATGTCTCTCTGGGGTACGAGTTCTGCAACCATTTGTCAATTTGCCAGATTTGACTGGTCCTTTCAAACTCCTTTTTTAAGGCTGGGAGGATTGATGAAAAAAACTACCCACACTCCAGAATCCCTTACTGCTGCTCACAGGGCACTGTAATCCATCTTGACTGTTTTTGTTTTCTCAGACTTTATCACTGGTGCCCATGTGAAATAACAGCAGCAGACAGAAGTCAGAGGACTGCATGAGGCTTGGTAGTCTATTGGTGACATCCTGTCTTGGGGTCACACCCCAAGAGAAATACCCCTAATAAAGGCTCTGGCAAACATCACACCTCTCTAAAGAGCACCTGATGCTGGCAAATGAGACTCTCAGAAGTGAGTTACCTACTACTATCACCTCTCTCCCTCTCTTAGTTGCTGTCATTGTTATATGGGGGGGCTATGGGGTCAGGCTCCTTACTCAGCTCCAGCATCTCTCCTGTGTGATGTGTCTCTCCCTTTCAGTCTGCACAGCAGTGAAGCAGTTCTGCAGGGGCACCTCAGGTTTTGGGGAGGCGTCTTCCTCCTGCAGGTCCTTGCTTACATTCTGCAATGTTATTGCTCCCCCTCCCTTCTGTGTGTGCCAGTGGAGGAGGTTTTGGCTGTTTGTCCATGGGTTGTGGGTCTGCTGCAGACTGCACTTGGAAGTAGCTGTGCAACCCCACTGAACCAGCTATACAACTCCTTCTCAGCCACCCCAATGCTATGCAGTCTTCCTGCTGCCTCCTGCAGCTCAGCCACCTGCCACAGGAGCTCCTCTACCTGGCACACCTTGGGCAGGCAGGTCTGCTGTCCTGTCCCTGCCCCAAGAGAAGCCTCTATTCACTTTCTGCAGTGTGAGTTCTGCACTGCAGTCTTGTCCTTCATCAGCCCTGCCTGCAGGGAGGCATTGGCCACTGTCAGGACAGATGGTGCAGATCCCCCATCAGAGCTGCAGCCTTTGCCCTCAGATGAGTGCCCACCATTCTGCCCTGGGAGTCAGGTGGGACGAGTGCCCCTGACCTGTGCAAATGGCTACAGAATGGTGCTTGGCTGCTGGTAGACTTCACATGTCTGCACTTGGTCGGTGGATGTCCCTCCTCTGCGTTGTCACCCTCACTGCACACCCTGCCAAGCAAACTGCCACACCATGACCGGTCTGCCTGCCCTGGCCACGTACTCCTGGCCACAGTGCTCACTAGGGCTGCCTGCTTTGGGAAGAGGGATTGGCCTCCATTACTCCTGGCCTCACACATGCCAGGAGAATAAGTCACTCTCATAAGAGCAGGCGGTTCCTGGTGGAGCCAGGAGTCTCTGTGCTCTCCTAGGGCTTCCCTGGCTGAGGAGGGAGCTCACATTCCCTGTGAGCCACGGTCCCCTGCTCTGCTGTAGAACATACCTGCACCAGAGCTGATCACCTCTGTGGATGTCACATCTCAGTCCTATCATCAAGTTGCTCATTTCCCTAAAACACTGGAGCATACCTCCTAAAATACATAATATGTATAATTGCTCCATATGCACCTTTAAAATATTATACCTTATTATCCCTATCACAACATAATCAGCATGCAAAATCAAACACTATTTTCAGATGAGATAACTGTGGTTCTCTTGAGGGCACTACATCAATGTAGTTATTCCCGCTTGCACACAATTAAAACTCAACTATAAAACAGAGAGTATGAGACATTTACATAAAAAACTTCAATACTGAAAACCAAAAGCTCTTGTTTGGAAACCCAAATGCAGATTTTGGAATCTAAATTTTTAGAACATTGCACTATCCTCTACTATTTAGCCTAGTACACTTCTATAATTTCATTATGAAATTACTGCTAATGCATGAAAATACTGTTTATTATGGTACTTAGATTGAATTATACATAAGTAAACATTAATATTTTTCTTTTCAGTATGTTGAAAATCTTGTCATATCCCTTTGACATGCTGTTAAAGGAATATCCCTAAAGATTGAAAATTGTTTGCTATTACCTCACTTTGGAATTAATTACTCCAAATAAATCTGTGAAAAGTGAAAGAAATAAGCAATTTATTTTATTTTTTCCAAAGCAATAAAATAAGAACTAGTACAAGGGTGCAAATCTAACTGTAGTTCACACATCCAGAAACAGAATACTGACTTCAAAGTTAGATAGTGAGATCTGACCAAATTTTTTCAATGAGTTTGAAATTTTCAATTACAAATATTACTATTATTACATAAAGAACAACATACATAAAAATGGATTATTCATTTACCTGGCTGTACCCCCTACTAAATTCAACTGATACACATTGGCATCGGTTCACTTTAAACAGCCTAAAAATTGACTGCCAAAGTTCAGAATTTAACCTAATAACATTGCTAAATCTCCAGGCTGAGCTTTGAAAAGCCAGTTAGGTCATACATAAACCAAACTGTGCTTCAGACATCATTGCTGCAACTCTGCCCTTTGCATTCAAAATGTTCAATCAGTCTTCAGCATTTTATAAGACGAAAAAGTATTTTCACTTGGATAACAAGAGAGCTACTCTGATTATAGAGTTTTCTGGAATGTTGGATGAAAGACTTTTTTATTTAAAAACATTAACTTGTGGTATCTGGAAAAATGTGCATCATAGGCCAAAGCTATGACAGATGATTGCCTGCCTTTAAAGCTGCCTCTCTCTGTGCCAAGAAGGGTTCCCTCTGAGCCTGGGTGAGACAGAGGGCATCAGCTTTCATGTCCCCACTTTGAATTAAGCCTAGGCTCAAAGACACATCTACTCTGTGGGTTAGATATGTTCCAAATCCCGCTTTGCCGTTCTTCATGCGACAGCTGGGCATGGATACCCAAGCTCTGCACCTCACAGGCAATGTGCCTACAAATGTTTTCAATCCCAAGAGCCCAGATACTTGTGCTGATGAACTGGAAAGCTTAGACCTGAGCTAGATCTTTCAGACTCTGTTCTTCATCAGTGAGAATAGATGCTTTAAGCCTGAGGCATATCCAAACCAAACTGTCCACAGTTTTGCTGGAAGCCTGTCAGGCTGTGAGCAGCCTGAACTTCCAAACCACCAAGCAAGGACTTTTGAGTTTCTGAGATGGATGTGAGGAATCCGTCCTGAGGTTACAGCCCTTGGGAAACTGGCAGGCCCTGCTAGTTCAATGGTGATGCTCACAAGAATGACAACTGTGGCTCCAGGAGGACATGCTCCTTCTCCTTCAAGAACACCACATTTCTGTGACATGTTCAAAAAACTGTGTCACTGCTGGTGAACGACATGTTCAAAAAACTGTGTCACTGCTTGTGAAAGCCCCAGTCTGTGATGAGGCCTAGTCCTTACATGCAGCTCCCCACAAAGTACAGGCTCCCTTACACACTTTTACTGTGTGCTCTGAAGGCCTGTCTATGCACACTGAATGTGCTCCTCAACCCTTGGACAAGGCATGATCCTTCAGACTGGAGCTCATTCTCCCCAGCCACAAGGATTAGGGCTGGTGTACAAGGACAAGCACACAGCTGCTCGCTCCTGGGTGCCTCAATGTGTGAGGAAGGCAGGCCAGGGTATAGACACCAACTATTGCACTTTCAGTTTGGACATACAACATAAACTGGCTTGCTATGGTGGAAATGCAAAGAATCAGGCTTAGCAGTGAGCTCCTCTGCCTCCATGAACCAGCAGCTGTTTTCTCATACACAGCTTCAAAGTTCTTGAGTGAACGAACTACTGTGTGTATTGTTAAGGCTGCAAACATGTCTATTAGCAGAAGATAATCTGCCACCCCTAACATGTGGTTGATTCGCTTCCATTAAAGTCAGTGAAGTTGACAATCCTGTATGAAGTAACTACATATCTGGCTCTGCATGGCAAATGAAAACACACTGAACTTTATTAAATATACTTAAATACAGAAAGAGTAGTACTCTTTCATTCTGCTCTGGTTAAAATGAAATATAATCAGAAACAGAGTTGAAAATAACTAGCATTGTTATATTTTTAGATAAGTCTGAAAAATAAGTCTTATACATGCAACTCATTGGTGCTTCTTATATCCAAAACAATACCTTTAAATACCACCTTAATGGAAGGAAATGCTACTTTAAAATTTAAAGAAACCAGTTATTTTACTGTAAGTATAAAAATAAATAAGGAATGGAAGAAAAAAAAGCATGTTCAATAATTTCATTACATTCTAAGATGCCAAATCATCTGTGAGTGGTTTCTTTTTAGATGAAAAGAAATCAAAATATAGGACAGATGTTGGACAAACCACATTTGAGGTCTATCACACACTGGCATTTTTCAAATTATTTTGGCTCATCTATTGAATAAGGTGTATTTTGCTTGATTTTGAAAAGGGAAACATCAGGAAATATTTAAAGGCCAATTGCTGCCAATTAACTTTGATCAGCAAAAGTTGCATTTGAATCTTTTAGATTCTTTTGCTGTCTGGAATAACACACTATTCTAAAATCTAGCAAAACAACAACTTGATGATTAATGTGTGTTGGCAGCCCCACCACAAGCTTGCTTAACAGCTGGATTTTAAATAAACAGCTGTCTTCACTATGATGGGAAAGAAATCTGACTGTTTTCGTGCTTTTGCGTTATTAAAATGTGATCAGAAATTGTTTTTATTCCCTTTTAAGATGAAACAGCCAGGCAGTGACAGTCTCTTTCAGCAGTTTGGAGAGCTTTGGAAGGATCTCCCAAGCATTGCCAAACCATAGGCTGTGTAAGCTAAAAAATACCTTGGCAAGGCACCCACACCTCCTCACTGCAGGCAGAGGGACCCTGGCAGAGAACACCCCGTGCCTGCTGCAGGCACAGCAGCCCCAGGAACAGCCCACAGACAGCCCATACAACATTTATCATGTCCCTTGGGGCTAAGGTAACACTTGCCCACTGTGGGATGTAAACAAGAAATCTGTACCCAGCCATCAACTGTTTATAGAAGCTGGAGTTTAATATTTAATGGCCTGTGCAGACTATTGAATTCTGTATGTTTATAGGCTCCTTCGGTGTATCCACTTCTGAAACTTGTCTACTGTCATCACAAGTGCTAAAACCTGTGAGGACAAAACTCTACCATTTAAACTGTAGTAACCTTTGGAAGCCAGTGCAGACATTTAGTGTAGATATTATTATATAGCCTAATGACTAAATGATATAGCTATTTTCTAAGCATTTCTGTATTGAAACTCTGCAAATAATTGAGAAAGCATCTAACAACACATAAAACCAGACAAATATTAAATAATAGATCATCTCTGTGTGTTTTAAAAGAATGAACACTTACTTCTAAATCGTTAAAGAATAGATGTGTGTCCGCCAAATTGAAAATCATCTCTTCCATTCGAAGTCCAAGGGACACAGAAGTGGGAGGATCCTTAAAGAAGAAATTAAGCAAGGACACCATCAATACTGTGCCTAACACACATACCCAAACACAAACTGGAGGAACAGCTTTTCAAAACATACTACTTGTATCAAATGCAACATCTGCTTTGTCAGTTTCAGTTCAGTAACTGCCTTACCCTGTGCTACAAAACTTCCCAGTAACACTCAAAAATATGCCTTAAACTCAACTGACTCCTTGATTTTGCAGTGGGACTTCTGGGGTCCCCCTTCATACATCTCTGGCACTGGCTCTTTGCTCTCTGTGCAGAAAGGGCAAATCCATTTCACCTAAAACTTCTCCAGATTCTACAACTGTTCACAAGTTTTATGATCAAGTAGGGGTATGATAATACTATTGTTACTCAAAATAAACTGGTCACAAATGGCAGGATTCAGCCCTGGGAATACCTAGTGACTTAAAAGCAAAGAACTATTGATGTTTTATTTGCAAATGGTAATTCTATTTAAAACCACTCCTTGATTGTCAAAAAAGCTTTAATTATGTTTCCAGTTTGGCCCACCCATGCAGAGTGAACAAAACTATTGTTTGTTATTAATACGTAACACACTTTAACTTCTCTACAGAAATTACCGTAACAACTTACTCCTTACTGAGCTAATAAACTCAAAAAGCATGTTCAGCATTGTGGTTACCAAATGCATTACAGATGTTTGTCTTGTTTTGATTTTTTTGGTGTTTTATATATTTTCAATCTGAAAAATCGAAAACAGAGCCTAATACATACATTTGATATAGAGTTTCTCATTTATAATGCCAAGTCTATCCAAGAGAACAGGAGCATGAGTTTGAAAGAACAAGTTATATTATCCCATAACAGCCTCTATTAATAATGTTAGTTTGTTAGGAATTATATTTTAAATAGAACTGAAGGAGTGGCAACCCATATTTTACTTAAAATAAGCTAATATTCTAAACTTGATGACAAGCCACAGTTAAAAAGCAAGAGATGCAGCCCTTAGTTTCTTTTTCCACCTCTAAATCAAATTAATAGATGCTTCAACATGATCTCTGAACTTTCAAACATTTTTCTGTAACTACTGGTTAAAAAGGCAAAATGCGTCACTAGTGAAGAGCTGGAAAAGAATGGTGATTTGGCAGCCTGTTTGCCTTCTGGAAATGCCAAAACCCAAGAACTGCTATCCAGAGAAAGAATTTTTGAAATTTCAAAGCAAAGCTACACTGAGCAGCCAAAACATCTATTCTTGAACTCACATCCATTGAGAGCAAGTTTTTTAAAATTAAAAAAAATAGCCCGTGTAACTGGGGAAAAAAATTGCATCATGCTATTTTGATTAACTTTGCCCTTAAAAATAAGTCTTTTATTTAAACTGGCACAGCCAAAAAAAAAAAAAAAAAAAAGGAATATGTGGCTTCTTAGTTCAAATGGAAACACTTTGAAATATGAACAAAAGTATTCTGTCTCTCTGTTTTAATATTGCTCTATTTGTAGACCTATGCCTTCCTCTACTTTACTTTTGTAGGCATGTGAGGTGGAATGCAGGTGGTATTTTCTCTCTAGCTGGGGCTGAGGCTTCTTTTCCCGTTTACATTTCTGCTTATCTTTGTGCCCAGTTAGCAGCTCATCATCCTACACAGCTCATCGGGCTTCTTTTTTTTTAAACAGACAAAGATTTCTGTTGTGCCTGAGCAGTAACAGAAGACACCTCTCAGGAGCCTCTGCTCTAGTTATTAAAGGAATTAGATGGGCTAAAGGTCTAAGATGCAAATGAAGATCACTAGCTACATCTTGAGTATCAACTACTAATGCAACAAGGCAGAAATAATTCCCTTCTGACTTCCATCCCTAAATAGGAATATCATTTTGAAAAGCAGAATAAATGGGGAACAGAGCATGATACTGGTTATGAACTCATTTGACTCATTTTGCAGCCAGACTAATGGCTGCAAATATATATTTTACATTTCAGTGTACACGACTTGCTTTTATTATTATTGAACAATTTTATCACATTTCTGAGTCTGTAAAAAGGGGGTTTTGGCTGTAAAAAGCTTTCTACCCATTTTACCCAAGGTATTTTTACATGGCAGAAGTAAAACAGAATGGTTTTCTCCAAAGTATTACTAAAATAATGTCATTTACTAGGTTAATTTAATTAGGCAGAAAAAATGTAAGAAACTCATTGGCACCTACTGGAAGTGTCAGATTAAATAAATCCAAACTAAATGGATTGCTTTTCAAAGAAAGTTTAACTCCTAGTTTAAATACAATATTTTTATATAGGAAGTTCTACTTAACACAAAAACTATGTTAAACTGTGGCTCTCGGTAGCTACATATTCAACAGAAGCAAAAACCTTATCTGCATTAGCATTTTAAATATCTGTGTAGTCACAAACTTGGAACTACTCTAATGAAAAGCACAAGAACCTTGGTTTAAAGCATCATAGTATATCAAACTCTGCCATCAGACATTACAGTGGCGGCTGTAAACTTTAAAAAAAAAGACGAGGCTAGAACAAGATTTTAAAAAAATAATCCCATACCCAACCTTCTTTTGCAATTTTAAGCCACTAATTGCTAACTAATTATTGTGAGGTGTCACACAATGAGTAGGAAAGCTAACAATCTCTTCTTGTTGCCTGGGATTTGCAGGTTCAGTCAGTGTCTTTTCAGGTATGGTCAAAATCAGGTACAAATCTCTGAGGGAGGTACAGTTTGACTAAAGAAAAGAAATACCAATGTCAAACTGCTTAAGTAGGCCTTTTGTTTTGAATACTGGCATTGGAGCCAAAACACTGCCTGTATGTCATTTCTAAATTCTACCTACTTGATTTCTTTGTTTTGTGGAGAAACAAGAAGCTGAAAAACAGGAAAGTTCACTTTGGGTACCAGGCTTATTTTCCACTTAAGCCTACAGGTCACAAATGAAGGGTTAAGTGAAACCAGGCTTTGTTTTTCTCTATCTCTAAAGTATATTAAACCACAATAAAATAGCTTATAATTTAAAGGAAAATTCCTTTAAAACCTCTGCATATAACTGCTTTCACTGGGGATGGAAATGTATGTAAAGACCACAGTATTCTGTGCCAATGCTGAGATATATTTTCACCTGCTCCAAGATCTTAAAGGGCTCCAACTTTTTCCAAATGCCAAAACTTAATCAGCCCTAATGTCAATTAAACTAACTGGTAACTTTATATTTGATCAATACATCTCTCTCTGTACATAGTTAAAAAAATCCAAAAGCAAATGAAAATGTTTTGGGTTTTTTTGTCTAATCTTCTGGAAGGGCATATTCTTAGAGTTTCATACATTTCCATTAAATTAACTAAATTCAAATAATCCTTAAATAAAAATGAAGTGCTTTATGGAGTAATTTTTGCCATGACTGTGTAAACTGAAAAATAAAGGTGTTATTATGTTACAACAAAACTGAAGGAAAAAAGCAGGAGGAAAATAGAGCACAATAGCATCTAAAGGAGAGCAGGTGATAAAAACAGATGCAAAAGTAAGGAGATACAGAAAAAGGTGGCACAAGGAAGAAGTTAGGAAGAATGAGGGAGAGAATTAGGCAAAGAAAATCAATCCCTTCAGCAGCAAGGCCAAACATCATTCATAGTCATTCACCATGAAACTCGCTCAGGCATTATGAAAAGAGCTGAATGCCAAGTTGCCAAATCCCCTATTATTTAATTAGAACATTTTTGTTTGTTTGAAGATCCAGCTTTTGTATTTTAATGATTATGTGATCACCCTAGATTTAATTTTTTAAAAGGGCATTTCTAGCCCTCACCATAGCTCAGATTTTTAAGAGAACATGATGTTGGATTGCTCATAAACAAGAATACAGGTGAAAAGAACAATAATTCCCCTCAACTTTCCTTTTTTTCAGATTAACTAATGGTCTGGATTTCTGATTTTAAAGGTCATTAATCAGAGGCAAACCCTCTTTTAAAAACATGCACCCTCACCTGACACAAATAAACCCTAAAATCCTCATGTTTTAGCATGTTTGCCTTGAACATTTGACATTGTCTTTCTCTAACATCCTTGGAAATTACTAACTGTTGTCTGAAGCTGTCAATAGCCCAAGAGAAATTCTGATTTGAATGAAACTTAAGAAAACAAAACCAGAATGGGACAGTTTCATGACATCATCTGGGAGCCACGGACAGGCACGTTGCTACCCCTCACCAAAAAGATTTCCTATTTATCCAAAGATTAAGCAGCAATGCCATCATTCCTCTCACCATCAACAGCTGGCTGTCATTTAGCAGTGCAGGAATATTGTGCCAGATGCCATGAAACCAGAGCCAGCTTGGCAAAAGCTGCATCTTATGTAAACAGTGCCAACAGTGATAGAGCTGCAACCAGGAGTCAGCCCCCTCCTTGCAGCACACGTATTTATATCTCTTTGCAACTGAATGCCAGCCACTTTCCTCAGCTTCAACAATCCAGCAATAAAGTGTTTATGTTCAGGTCCTAATTAATGAATCCACTACAGGGAACTAGTAACAAATGGAAAAAATATGCTCACATTAGTACTTCTATGGCAGTGACTAATTAATTAGGCTTTTCCAGCGCTACTCTGCTGGCCAAAAGCCAGTGGTGAGATTCTGTTGTCACTGAGCTTCTTTGTGAGCACTGGGACTTGTTCTCCGCATTCTTAACTAAATTGTCATAGATTTTGGGATACCACACAAAAGCTGGTTTTAGTTTAAGAAATGGAAAACAACTTTTCGTAAATATTTAATACTCTTCTGTAAGTGCTTTTTTCCATACATATCCATACAATAATTGTTGAAACATTTAAGTTCTAGTTTCTTTTTGCTATCTAAATAGAAACTAACAACACCTAGGAAACCAAGGTTACTGAATTAACTAAATATAAACTAACAACACCTAGGAAACCAAGGCTGCTGAATTAACTTGCTTTTCTGACATACAATGAAAAAACTTAATTATATTCCTCAAGCAGGTACACTGTTATTACAGTAAACATTTCTGCAAATAAACCTTAACTGAACAAGCAAGAAAGGTTGCAAAGTAGTATTGCTTTAGGTTTGTATAGTGCAAAAGCCTATTGAGAGAAACTCAGAACCTGACTCAGGCACAGACTGAACTGGAGGTAGCTTTGCCCTTCACTCATCTGGGTGTAGGGTAAAACCTTTTAGTGCTAAATAGAAGCTTTACAAGAAGACACAGGCATTACATGAAGCCAGACAAAACTATGTAGTAGTTCTTTACACGTAGAAATTTTTAAGGCTAACAAAAAATCACATTGCAGTTATAACTCACAGGAGGTGAACATAAAAGGCTATAACAGATTTTAGCACAAGCTGTTAGCTTTCAAGTACAATCCTGACAAAAAGAAGTTTGATCTCAGAAGGACATTCCTTTCATAAAATGTCCTTATTCACCTAAAATCATGCTCTCTTCTGAGAATTACAAGGAAATCTGCTGTCTGTAGACATATTCATCAGTTCAGTTATGATTTATAGACTGTGCATAATATAAAGATTTGACTCATAAGCAGACTTTTGGAAACATCAGTCAATATTTAGTTTAAAAAAAATCAAAGATAAAAAATTTTAGACTAATCTGGCCATGTCCAAAAAGAGCACAGAAAATCCATCATAGCAATCATTTCTGGCACTCTCTGAGAGGATGCAGATCTTTGCAGATTTTGATTATATCAACAGGTTTCAGACAACCTGTATCTACAAACCAAACTTCAAGTGGTCAGACTATTAACTTGGAGTATCCCAAGTATCAAGTATCCCAACATTATTTAAATATGTACTGAATACAAGAGCCGAGCAACTGCAAAGCCTGGACATGTGAAACAGCTTGATTATTTTTTTGTCTTGTAAGGCCAGTACCAGTTTGCCTCTAAAAATCAACTAATATTCTGGTATTCCTTGTGCATCAACCATAAGCCAGCAAATATTACTGAACATTTCCATCAGTTTCTTGACACTTACCCTTCCATATCTGTTAGCATAGGACCCTGTAAGCAAGGAATGGAAAATGATGATTGTCTCATCCAAATCCCAAATGAATACTCTCTGTAAAAAGAGAATCAAATCAATGTGTTCCTTTGTGAAGCTAATACTTGAAATGGAAAGTTAAAATTTGAATCATTAAGCACAAAAATGGGAAAATTGTACTGATATGGTTGCATATTAAAACCATAGCTTCCCTGCCATTTATTTTCAAAACAAGTTTTTTTTTTCCAGGGCAGGATAATACAATCTGTTAGCTTTTTACTACAATTGCTATTATATCAAATCCCTCTATTAGAATAGAATTATAGTATAGTCAAATATACACAGAAAATGAGACTGTACAATGTAATTTTTTGAAGTTTGATGTGAGATAGAGACTGAAATAAACAAAGAGAAGCATCTGAAAATTAAATCTTTAGGGTTAGAATTCTGTATTTCTGCAAGTCTTACCAAACAAAAGCCTTACAAAAATTCATGAAGTGCCCTTGAAAATTACCTTTAAAACCAAAAAAAAGCAGATTGCTGCTAAGCACTTTATTTCCCTTAGCTTATGTTAATTTTAATGCATTTTAGGCATCTTAAGAACAAAAACTATGAGCTTGGATGATGTATGCATAAAACTTACGGCATCAGTAAATAATTCTTTTGCTTAGAGACAATGGAAAATACATGTTTTAAATTTGTCTTCTGACCACACACAAAATGATAACTTAATGAAAAATAAAGTGTTCAAATACAAACATTTAAAATCCTGGTGAGATGATTGTATTTTCCATGATGACAAATGGGGTAAGCTTCTGGAAAGGAAAAGTAATGCAGTGAGGACACTCATAGCTGGGGTGTGTCATTGGAGATGTGTTCTCAACATAAACCATGGGCCACTGGGAGGAATGTGAACAGGGCATGGGAGAACAAACCCCACTATTGTGCCAGAAGCGTCTCTTGTCCAATTGAAAACCTTTCTTTGCCTTGGGAAAAGATTGCTCCTTTTTTTTCTTTTGGGTTTTTTTTTTCCCCATTTGGTTTGTTTTGGTTTGTTTGTTTGTTTGCTTTGTTTAATCAAAAGGAGAATGAAACACCCAGTATTTTTCCAAGGAAGTAGAAGCTCTTTCTGAAGAAGATTCGTTAGAAGAAAAATCCTATTTTCTATGAAAATACTGTTAGGAAAAAGAGAATTTCAATGACACTTTATTTTAGATGCATAAATAACACTTTGTGCGAAATAATGATAAAAATAAAGTTCTGTAACAGGCCAAAGACATTTAATATATAGTACCTCCAGATCAGAGTCGGGTGGTGGTGAAGGATTGTTGTTTCTTCTGCCACGTCCACGTGATTTCCCATCTGAGCTCCGACGCAATCTATCTGAGTCTGAATCTTTAATGGGGGTGGATGGACTGTGGATTGTGCTGTATTCTGTCACAGTAAAGAAAGAACACTTTTACTCTGCAGTTCAAGGTTCAGAATGTTCAACTTACTTGCTCAAACCCAGTCCTAACTAGAAAAATTTTCTCTTACTAGTCCTAACCAAAATAATTAAATATAAAACAGTAAGTGGTCATATTGATTCATAAATGAATTCAATCTAGCTCAAATTATATGTAAAAAGAATGATAAACTATTTCAGTAAATGCCTATAAAAGACTTAGGAGATAAAAATTAATTGCTTCATTCCTTCAATTATTCCAAGATTAAGCAAACAATTTTAAGAAATAGCAGTTTTTCATAAAACAACATTAATTTAACTCTAGCTTTTTAATGTTAAATACCTTAAATGCTTTAAAATAACTGTCATGGTGACAGGTAAGAAAAATCCAGCCAGGTGTGAAAAAAACCCAGATATATATAAATTGAAAAATTTTCCAAGACTCTTTTAGATTGCTACATTTCAGCCAGAAGAATAGAATTATTCCAAGATATAGCATAAACCAGAATATTTATTTTCCTATGGCAATTTAAATTAATAAGTGTTAAATATGCATCAATTATGACGATGATATTTCTAGTATTTTTCAAAGGCCTAATCAACACTGAACATTTCCAACGAGTACCTTCAACACAGGATACAAATCTTTACAAACAGTATTGCATGCTAATTATTATGGTCCAGCAACATTTATTTATAAGAATATTTACTGGTTTTGAATAGGTGCAAAAAGAATGACGATTCATGTAGTTAATTACAGCAGAGTTTTTCTGAAAACATGCAAATTTGAAGATATTTTGCTACTCTTAACATCCATATACTATATCATAGTGAATGCTTGTACATTAACAAAGCATACACTGAGCATCAGTTTTCCTTCCCATTAAGGGAATTAGCAGTACCATAGTCCTTAGAAATGCAACAACACATTTTTAAATCTCTTTTGAAAACTTCCTTTCATAGTCTGAATTTCACAAATACTTTTATTTTGATGGTCACCATGATTTCTTTCTGTTTTTCCTAAAAACACTACTTTAGTGAAGGCAGCTGCAACTTTTATGTTTCTCAATTTTACTACTCCGTTAATATTAACCACTCTTTAGAGTTCAGTAGATACAAAATTTTTAATTTGAATCTGCCTACACCACAACATTCCAGCTTGGACAGACAGGTATACTTCTCACACAAGGGATTCTCTCTCCTAGGAAAACATCCTGTTGAGGTCAAAGGTTAAATTAGGGAGGAGACTCTGGACATCTGTGTAACACCACATATGCACAATTACTCCAAATAATAACAGTTACTTGTGCTGAATGAAAGGAAAAGGTCTTGAAATTCTCATGCTCGGCCTTCAAATCTACGCTTAATGAGAATTAGCATAGCTCACATATTTCACCTCATATATTTACCTAAATATTTCAGACTACATCGAACAAAGCAGAACAAGTTAAGATGTAACTCAAAGTTAAGCAGAGAATCTTCTGAAAACACTTGATCTATACTAAATCACCATAAAATAAACAGACCAGAATTTCTTCAACAGGTATACTGGTGATATGATGTTCTAAATATGTACTTCAAAACTTAGATGTAATGAAAAATTGCATTTTCTATTGACTAATTTAAATTTCAGCTGCCTTTGCTCTCTGACACTGTTTTTAGGAGTTTGGCTTTAGTGCCCAGTTTTAGAATTTTTTCTTACAGACATGCTATGCCTAAAAGTTTCAAGAATTAAACTTGCTGGAGTAATACTAAAACGAGTAGGGAACAGGTGAGATGGAAAGAGTATAAACAAAACTCCATGACAAATAAACAAACAAGGAAACCTGAACGAGAGAGGACACAGAGCAGGGCATGGTGGGGGCAGGGAAGAAAATCTGTGTGTAAGAGGTATCCAGCTCTCCATCTTTGCAACACTTCCACTGATGAATACTTCATTCAAAATTTTAAACACAGGTCTGCAGGTTTGGGTGGAGGCTCATTTCTATTTCCTCTTCACAGGTAATCTGTCTGGATGCACCAGACTGTCACCTGACAGAAAAACTCCCAACCGTGCCTCAGGACCCCTTCTTTGGACCACTGTACTTCCCAAGAAAATTTGTCTGTCGTGCTCTTATGGATCTCTCTAAGAAATCTCTGCTGCTTGGACAGCTGCACCATCAGAACATACAGCTTCAGCGTTCATTACAGCAGTAGAAGTTTAATCTGTGAAAGTGGGGGAAAAATTACTCTCTTCATTGTATCTGCATGCATTTGAAGACTGTTCACAGATCCCCTTTGTTGTTAGATTAACCCTTCCCTGTTAATCTTCTTTGCTAGGCTCTGATTCTCATTCTCTAGAGTCTCACCAAACTGGACAAAATAATGCAAAGCAAAGCTTGACTTCCTGAATGTTCTGCAGGCTATCCTCCCCTGGACACCACTTGACTGGAAAAAATTTGCATTTTCTACAACATTTCCATAAATATTAGATTGGGCATTCCTAGATCATCCTCTGAGGAAGAAGTGACATTGAACTGGTTGTTTCTTGAAGACTTGGCCAAACCTTGCACATGACTGAGCAAACAACACTGCTGATACCTGCAGCTTCTGAGTCTACTCAGGAGATCAGTGTTACAAACAGTATGACAGATGGCATTAACCAGTGGGGGAAACATGACATTGTGTGCAAGAAACTTTTTCCATGTACGCGAAGGGAAGCCTCTGTGTGCATGGCTGTGTCACCAGCTCAGTGTCCAATGGTCACTCTCAGGGCCTCATAAGGAAACCCAGCTAAAGAATTCAGTGTCCACCTGAGCCTTGAGCCTTGACAAGCCCAGCCCTCACAAATTCTAGAGAAAGAAAAACAACAGTGGCTGAGGGTATTCTGTGTGCCACTAATATCTGGAGTACTGAGAGGGCTCTGCAGGGAAAGGTAGAGCCTGGAAGAAGCTGCCAACATTCCCTGTCCCACATTTGTGCAGTTCATCATTCCTGCCTAAATGTATACCTCACACCTGCTCCTATTCAGATCACATCGCCATTTTTTGAGTTCTCATCCTGTCTCCAAAGGCCTCACAGCCCCTCTCAGCATGGTGTCATCTACATATTTAATAGGCAAACACATTCTGTTCCATCACATAGTGATTAATGAAAATGTGGTCTGGTGCTAGGCCCAAGGCAGACACTGAGGAATGCTGCTGCAGCCATCCCTCTGTTTTAACAGTGAGCTCTCACTGACTCCTCTCTGGACATGATTTCCTAAACAGCTTTTTATCCTTCTGCTGTAATTCCTGCCAAACTGCCTTAGCCTAGCTTGCTTTTAAAATTGTTAAGTGAAAAGATTTAACTGGGGCATCAAAAGACTTGCTGAAGTCAATTTACGTAGCCACAAATCATGTTATCACTATTGTCATTGCTCTATAATCATTGCTAAGAGAAGGTTAATTTGTTCAACTTCAGCTGACTTCATGGTACCAGACAGACTTTAATACTAGCAAAGTGAAATGATGATTTTTCTAAAACACTGAATTCAATTTTATCCTGTCCTTGAGCATCACAAACCCAAGTAAGTGCAGGAGAAAACCCTGCCCTCCACATAATCATGAGCAGAGAAGAGGGTGAGATCCATCACCAGTCCAACAGAAAAGCAAGATCACCAAAGGGAGCTGGCAGCAGCCTGGTTAAACACAAGGAGTTCAGATAAAAGCTATGAGATTTGTACACATTTTGCCAAAAAAACCCAACCCATGCCAGCATTTCAAAATCTTACATGGGTTCAAGAGGGGCCTGAAGACATCCCTGGAAGTGAAGCATTCAGGGGTGCTACAGCTGCACTACATTAGCAAGTTGGATCTGTGGGATCAGGAGAGTGGCGGCAACGACATCAGGCTCTGCTGGCTGTTTCTGAGAGGTTATTTCAGTGCAAGTGCATTCTGATCTGAGCTCCTGGGCACTCTCAGAAGGGGCTGGAGCAATTGGGAGCTGTTCTGGAGGACATTTTCCAGGTTAGCTTTGACTGGAAGGACTCCACTTGGGTGCCGTAGTACTGCTCTTCTGAGCCAAAGCTTCACACCAAAAAAGACCCTACTCAAAATTAAAATGCTAATGCAGGCACACCCTAAACACACAAACAATAGCAGGTCTGGAAATCCCCTGAGACAAAAATATCTGGGATCTGGAAAAGTGCTTAGGGCAAATCTTACACAAGCCTAGTCTGTCTCTGATGCTCCTGGGGTGCCTGCTGATGGCCCCTGCAGCAGGCAGGGTACAGCCTGCTGGATCCATCAGTCTAGACTGCCAGTGCAGTGGCTCTGTGTTGCCTTCACAAATTTTTATTAATAGCAAGAGTTAATACACATTTGTATTAATAGCAACTGTAGAAACAGTTATTCTTCTGCATCCATGGACATACACATCATTTTAGATCTCCCTGCTATAGCAACTCTCTGCACTTTGCTGCAGGCAGACACTAAATTTTATAGTTTACTTCTGCTTCACCCTCTTCTAAACCTTGGATAAGTATAAAAGACTCATTGTTGACTTCTACAGTCATCAAAAATATTTTAAGCCTAGATTCTGTAAATATCTTGTTTTCCAGGTATGAGTGGTACTCCCCTGCTTCTGACCTAGTAGCATACAGTGACATCAAGCCTGACAAAAACATAACTGTGAGGAATGAAATATGTTTACATTCTGGCCTAATTAAAATACATGAACCAGACTGTATCAGGCTTTCCTCTCTACTTCAAGGCACCATAACACTGCAACTTGACATGAGAGTTCATCAGCTTATACTTCTCTGTACACATCACTCTGGGCAGTGTTGATGGTTTTGTCACACAGGACAATTTTTCATCATCTCAAAACTAAAACCACCTTGACTATTTATGAACTAACAGTACAGCTGCAGAGAGAGCATTTGCAGCACCATATTCTGTAAGTCATTTCTGTTTGTTATGAAAATCCCCCCACAGTAATTGCTGCACTTTCTTACTGTTGATTTAGGTGGACAGCAATAGTGTTCAGTGACAAATCTGGGCAAAATGGCTATGCCAGAAAGCCCAAAATCAAGTGTGTCTCTGGGTAAATCCACCTGGTGTGTGTGTGGGTAGAGCTTCTGCTGCTGACAAAGGCATTGCAAATTTCATCAGACTGTTTTCCTACTACACTGAAAGGTTATGCAAAAAAGAGTAAACATACATTATCAAAGTAATCATATCTCATGTCACAATGTAAATCACATGGATAAGGTGGGTCCAGGGTACTTACTACAGTCAAATGTCTCTACAAGTACCTACTGTGACGGTGGTCACAAGGGTGTTTGGGTGAAGGAAGAGACGTAGATCTTTGACTCTATTACAGAAGACTTGATTTATTATGTTATGATATATACATATACTATACTATACTAAAAAGAAAAAGAAAGGAGAGTTTCCAGAAGCTGCTAGCTACTTCAGAATAGAAAGTAAAGAATGAATAACAAACCAGCTCTCTCGGACTGTGTCCAAGAGATCTCAGTTCTGGATTGGTCACCAACTCTAAACATCTAAACTGAGCCAATCTAAGCAGACCTGTTACATTCCACAGCAGCAGATAACTTATTGTTTATGTCTAGTTGCTGAACTTCTCAGCTTCAGCAAGAAAATCTTAAGAGAAAATTTTTCATAAAAGAAATGTCTGTGACATACCTACGTACAAAATATTTTCAATTTAGATTGTGCCCAGATCAATGGCTCCCCCTTAAATCTTATACTTCATTTTGCCAGTGTTATTTCAATTCCTGTGTACCAGAATAAAAATACAAAATTCAAGCAATTTGAATATGTCAGTCTCACACTATGATTTTCTTACTTTTGCATAATTAAAGTTTCCTTTTGCATAAATAAAACTAAACACAAATTCCATGAGCACCTATACAAACTTCTACTTGCATACAACTGGACCAGGATTAAACAATGCAGCAGAATCAAGTGTATTGGTGGATATTCTTTTTTTACTTGTCTATTAAAAAAATAATACTGTATTAGCAGTAAGTAAAAGCACAAATAAATATTGCAAGAAATACAATAATGCCTGCTGTCGGGATCACAGAAGTATATCTCTAGTGCTGTTTTGACAAAATGTCAAAATCTTCACTTGAAAAACAAATTTAATGTTTGTATATTGAGAACTAAAAGCATGCTATTATAAACTTGACAGAAGCTCTCAACAGTCTGTTAAAAATAGTGGCAAAAATGACTATTTATTTCAAAGCCTGGTTGAGGTTTTGATTTAGTATTGCATATTTAAAATAATGACAGAATATAATATATAAGAGTATTTATAAACTATATATGACTACAACTGACAGTGGTCCAGATTTTTGTCCTCCAGCATTCTTTATTGAAGAAAAAACATGAAGCAATCCATAACAGACCAGTAATACCTGTATCCTTGCTAGTTATTTCTTCCTTACTCATTAGTTCAGTTTTCAAACAATTTGAAATCATTGTTACTTTTAAGCCCACCAAAACCAATGATAAGCATCCCAGGAGAATAATCATTATGAGAAAAGCAAAACCAGTACTGCACTTTGCCATTCATCATTGTATCCAATTTAATTTCTGTTTTTACAGAATTTTCTGTGATTTTCCTTCCTTGTATAATATATCCTCTAGATTTACTCTTCATTTATAATTATGAAAAAGAACAAACTTTAGAATACCAGAAATGTACTGCAAATAGAGCTGCATTTCTTTCCATATAGGAAAGAAAAGTTGTCTATATAAACTATTTACCCTCTTTCACTTTTCTGTCTCTAATTTATTGTTATGAAACATGATAAGAAGAAACTGTAAAAGTTGCTTTCCCTTTTGTAATACCAAAGATGATATAGTACTCAAGGAAAAAGAAGTTTAGTCTTTAAGAGGAAAATAATGGCCTATGTCTGAGACCAAGTTTTGCTGGCTGGCACAGTCCTTGTGAGGTTTTTAATCTGCATTGTGAAGTATGTGAGTAATATGAAAAAAAAAACCCAAACCTTCCAGTAATATATTAAACATGCTTATTACAGAAACCAAGAAAAATGAAAGAGATTGAATCTCAAGAACAATGCAAGTCTCTCTTGTGAGAAACACTGTTTAATAAATTATAAATACATCATCATATGAAATAGAGGGATAAATTCAGCCTTCCTGACTGAATAAAAAAAATATTGCACAAATCAAGATCTTTTTATTACCATTTGTGATGATGGAGTTGAAATATTCCAAGAGAAAATTATTATGGCTTTAGAAAAGGTAGTTTTTTTCTATATTAACTCCTAGAAATAATGTTATGAATGTTACACTAAGAATTTTTGAGCATCAGGGTAGGCATAGTGGATGGGGACATAACTCCATCTCTCCAGGGTAGGTTTCAACATTGGCAAACAGCTGGAAACTAAGTAAGAAAGCATAAAAAGGACAGACATCCACACAGCACTAATTCATCCCCAGTCTCCAGTGATCTGGTGCATCAAGAATTTCTTGTTGTCTCTGTAAATTTAATATTTGAGCCTGTCAAAGTTATGCTTGAACTGGCATAAACTTTTTGCATCCACAACATCCTGCAGCAAAGAGCTACACAGCTTACCTACATGGAACATAAAGAAATACTGCTTTTGTTCACTCTCAACCTACTTCAATGAATTTAAATATTGGAAGGGAGAACAAATATTTGCTCATTTATCTACTTCTATTTCATAATTTTAATTCTCATTACTTCTCTTAGATATTATAGCTTAGACAAAAAATCAGCAACTTTCTGATTACATCACTAAGAAAAATACAGGCTTTTGTTCACAAGAAAATAACATTAATTTCTATATCAGATTTATGGATACAAAGACTATAAACATTTGGGCAATGAATGATTTTATCCTGACTGTGGTACAAGAAAGTTTCAAATCCTGAAAGCAAAGAGAAAGAAGAAACACTGAGGATGGAAAATCTCAGGTTTTTCTGCAGGAATTCCTGCATGTTCTGGATTGCATGGCAAAAACTTTCAAATTTAACTAGTAACCGAGGAAAATCATAAAAGGATTATTTTAAATTTGGACAAGGAATCAAATATATTTGAAGTGAAATTATCTGAGATTTCTGAGTTGGCAAAACTCTACTAAAAATGTCACAAGAGCACATAGTTACTTTCTCCCTTACATATTTTTCTTACCAGACTCTTCTGTTTCACTTTTTGGCCCAAATTCATAGAAACCACCTATGTCTGTCAAATTATTCTGGTGCCTCTGTAAAGTCTGAAGGCTGTTCTGTGCTTGTCCTGGCATAGTTCATAACCACATGGATTACATGTTTTTTTTTTAAATATAGAAGATGTCTAAGGATAGACAGCTGCAACTCAGCAGCTGGAGCCCATCCTACAAAATGTGATGGCTCTGCACTGCTCCCCACCATCCCTCATATGAAACATTCCGGTTGTGGTAAAGAATCAGCAGCCTAACTTGAGCAGATGTGGCAAAACAGCCTTCAGAAATTTTACTAATTGTAATAAAAATTTGCTGAATTTGTTCTTTTGTTCTGTGTTTTTGACTCAACTACTAATTTCCTTTTGTTGAATATGCCTTCCACTTGTCCCCACTCCACCAGCATTCTCTTCCTACATGTTGATCCCTCTTTTCTTTGAGCCCAGCCTTGCTTTGTCCTGTCGCAGACATCTTTTGTGAAAATACTTTTCTTTAGGATTTTTCCATCTGAGAAGCTGAACCCTCAGAAACAAAATGTAAACAATGGTTATCTGCTGCTGTGGAATACAACAGGTGGATCCGTGATTGGTCTCGTGTGGATGTTTTGATTCATTGACCAGTCATGGCAGAGCTGGCTCTCGCTCTCTGTCTGAGCCAGCTGCTTTTATTATCATTCTTTCTATTCTATTCTTAGCTTAGCTAGCCTTCTGAGAGGAAACATTTCCTTCTATTTCTTTTTAGTATAGTTATAATGTAATATATATATCATAAAATAATAAATCAAGCCTTCTGAACATGGAGTCAACATTCTCGTCTCTTCCCTCACCTGACAACCCCAGTGACCACTGTCACATTGTCCTCCAAGCAGGCTGTGCATGAGCTCAACTGAGGGTTAGCAATAAACCTCGACAAGAAAAGAGGACAACCATTTACTGTCCAAGGAGAAATGGCAAGCACAGCACTGGATTCACTGATGGTTCCTTCCTTCCTTTCTACCAGCACTGAAGGTGAGGCAGCAGAAGATTCTTGCCTAATTTCTCCTTAGGAAGCCAGCACTGGTATGTCAGCCACTTTAAACTGCTTTCACACCACTGGAGACGCTTTGGCATCTCAGGATTAAGACTGTTGTTAAACTGAACTCTATTTAGAAGTGTTCATCTCTCTCCAGGCAATACAGAAGGAGCCTAAATGGGCTTGATCCTAACCTAGCTGCATAAAGAAAAAAACTGCATAAAGAAAAATGGAGAAATTTGGCCCTAGACCTTCTGCTGATTGCAACCACATTGATGGAGATGACTTTCATCAGTTCCTCCTAATAGAGTGGTCCACAGGAGGTACTTTCCTAAATGTGTCTCTGCCTCTGGTAGAGGCAGCTAGCCCATGATAACCCCATAGCTACATTAAGAGTTGTTATTTGCAAACTGCTGGAAGGAACAATTTCAGAACTGTTAAACCACTAATGTTAATGTCTTGGGAAAAGAAATGGAAGTCCCAGCAATGCCAGAGGAGGTATGCACATGTCTGAGAAAGGGCTAAGCAAGCAGTGGTAGGGCATCATGGATGTGCAGCTTTCAATACATGAAATAACAAATTAGAAGAAGGATTAGGTGCAGAACTCATCCATGAGAAAGCTCACCAAATTATTTCAAATTTTTAGACAAAACTGTCATAACAAGCATATGGAAGATGTGAGGGAGAAAATAAAGACTTCTTAAAAAGGAACTGAGAAAAGTTCTGTTCAGGCTTATAGGGCACAGAAAACTATTTAAATAGGAGGACAGCCTTTAAGCCACTAGCCACTAAGCTTGAACTTGAGAATACTATACCTCCTCTCTTCATATGCACATTTACTGCAGCTTTTAGGAAGTAAATGCTATAGTAAAGATCAATTACAAAAATACATGCAAAGATTTTGCAAACGATCAAGACACAGATGATACAATGATTCAATTTTAGTATCTTGATAACAGCTAAAACTGCTAAAACAGCTAAAACAGCTAGGGTTTTGGGCTAAGAGGACCTTAACTGCTTCCAGTTTAAAAAGAAAAGCAAACAAAATCACAAGAAAACAAAACCAAAAAAATTTTAAGAAGTGAAAAGCAGGATAATTATGCAGACATCAATATGCATCCACATCTAAATGCCACAGACCCCAATAAGCACTCATATATTTAGAAAGATTCCTTTCTCAAATACAGTGCACACACGTGACCTTGTGTATATAAATGCACACACCAGCTGTATTTTCTTCCCTGCTTGCAGCAAATGTCTCAAAAAAGACAACACTGCATAACATTTTCTTCAGGTGCACACTCATGCAGAAAAGCAACAGAGGCCTAGAAAATTGTAGTAAAATTTAGCACTGCACATGGAAGATCAGACCCATCAAGTGCTTCAAGAGAACTAAAACCAACCTCAGCCCAAAAAAGCCAGAAACCAAACCACTTCATACCACTGCCAAATCATAACTGCTTCTTCCTGCATTACTAAGAAACACATCTGCAACCTTGGAATTCCTCTCTGACAGACTTCATACCTCTGCCATCTACTAATGACTGACACACCTGATCTTTTTAAAAGATGGATTTTAACTTTTTTTAATAATGAGAAAAGTATTTTTCACCCCTCCTTTCCAAAAACAGCTGGAGTAGTTTGGCATAAATGTTCAAAAAGTATCTCAACTAGTAAAGGACTGCCAAATTCCACCAAGAAAGGTAAAATGACTGGGAAAAAAGAATAAGCCACTGAAAATCTTTTCTTAAAATGGAAACACTTGTGCAATTTCAACTCTCCATTGCAAGCATTATTATGTCCTCTGAAATAAAGAACTCAAAAGCTCTCTTTCAAGTAGACAGTTGGGTTATGGTTTGAAGGCCTCTTGATTTTAGTTTTATTTAAGAAAAATCAAAGGGGTTATCTTAATGAATACAGAGCTTAAAAGCACCAGGTTCTTGCTCACTGTAAAGACTTATTCATACCCTGCAATTTTTAACACACTTTACAAATAAATACAAACAACTTGCATTCCAGATAAGCTTTAAAACTCTTACTGATCCTCTTCTTACTTTACTCTATTTTCTGTTAAAATCTGTCCAAGATATGCCACAGGCTCAGGATTAAGAAATAATAATAAAAAAAATCAACAACTACACAAAAAAAATCCAATTCAATCCCCTTTCAACTTACAAAAACGTGCCTCATAGGGACCATAAAATCCATGTAATTACCTGCTGCAGGATCTGTAACTGCTTGACTGGTGATGCCAGATGGTGGTTCTTGAAGCTGGTATGTAGCATTTGTGGAGGGTGTCGTAGGGCTGGTGTTGCTGTTTGTCATGTAATGTGAAGGGTATGGTGAGCTGTTATAATACTGTGCATATTGGCCCTGGCCAAAACTGGGATAGGAGGGATATTCCTGCAAGACAAAAAAGTAACTGAGTGGTCCATCAAAGTTTTGCTACTTTTCAATATAAATTCCAAAATATAACTACAAACACATGTCAGACTTTGAGCACGTATGATTCTTGGACTGGATGCTGTAGGATCTAAAACTGTGAGGCAGCAAAATGAAATCTAAATTGCACATAATTTAGTATGTCTTCTCATACAAGCAGTTTATTAGACACACTGCTGAAGATGTGTGAATAAGAACATCAACCTCTGACAATTAGCTCTAAGATGACAGATTGAAGAAAAACATTTATAAACATTTTAGTTTAACTTGAAAGATGACAATTTCTTTCAACAAACTATTTAAGAGCTACATTTTTTCAGCAGATGAGAATTCTAAGTTTGCCAAAGTTTGCTGAACTCCTATTTACAAATTTACCTGCTGTGAACTATTAAATCCAGTAGAATTTGTGAGTGAATTATTTCCTGCATATATTCCTGATGATGTTGTAAAACTGCTGCCTGAAATGAAAGGAAAAATTATGTGAATTACTAAAACAACATATTGGAAAATAACTTCTATCACACAATTATATCATAACATTATGGCATATTTGTAATATTTCCCATATGTTGACTGATTCAGCTCTACAACATGTTAATACTTAGAAAGTGATAATTCATAGTTCTTACACTCTGTGTTTCATTATTACAATAAAAAAAATCCCCTTGAAATTTAGACTGGAATTTTGGACTCACCTCAGGTCTAATTGAAAATTCAGCTATTGCACCCCTCTGAATAACACCCAGCACTGTGGAAGTAATGAGGGTTTCTTTACTTCTTTTTTTATTTTTCTTTTTTTTTTTTTTTTTTTTTGTTTGAACAATAAGGGCAAGCCTTGTCTCGAGAGACACCATCTCCCCTCATGAAAGCCTGGTGGCTCTGTTTCTCCTGCCACCTTTGAGAACTGTGTCCTCTCCCCTCCCTGAGTCTCAACCCCTCAAAGGAGCAGCAAAAGCCATAACTCCCTGCTCCAAACAGCTCAGCCCCACTGCAAAGCCATTAGGACTCACTAATCGATCAGAGACAGCCTTGGGCTGCAAACCTTTCCTCTTCTGACAGAGTGTACTGGGCATGACACAAAAGAAAAAAGTACCTCTCTGAAAAGGGAGACCCAAGACGGAATTTAGCCCAGAGACTGAATTACTGCCTTCATCTCCCTCCTCCAGCTTTCATGAGCCACCAAAAATAGACAGATGGGGCTCTCTAATACCCAACCTGAGAAGCTGTTCCACTAAAAGGGCAGCAACCCCCTTTCAGCTGTCTTGCCCTGGCAGGCTGTAACCCAGGAGTGACACAGCCACCAGCTGAGACATATGGATGCACAGGGTGAAGCTACATAAGCCACCACAAAGTCTGTAATGAGGCAACCTATTGAACTCATCCAGTAGGAGAGCACCAGTCAGCACAGGTTATTAAAGTGCACAGGTTGTTTACAGCCTCCCTCACCACCAAAATCTGCCTCAGTGCAAAGATATACAGAGACTTGGGAGTTAAACAGGTGAGCAAAAGAGACAAGGAGGGATGAAAATCAACAGGGAGTCAGACACACAGACGCACCAATCCTCCAATGTACCTGACACAACTCAATTAATAACCAAACCCAAAAAGAGGTTACTCATTGGGAGAAGCAGCATTTCTTGCAACTCCAAAGAGGACAGAATGCAGGCAGGGGTCCATACTTACTACAACCCCTGAAGGACATTTGTCCTTCAAAATGCTACTTACTTTTCTTAAATAAAAAACACCAGACCAATAGATATTGTAGCTATGAGAAGTCAGAAGGAAAAATATTTAAATGTTTCGACTGCAAAAGTTACTAAAACCACAAACAAGTTAAGTCTCAAAGAAGTAGATGAGAAGTTCAACAGCAGTGGGAGTAAAGGATGAAGCTTTAACTTAATGTATGAAATGACTATAAATATTTATCTTCTATCTTCCACTAGTGCAAAATCTCTGATTGTTGATAGATGCTACTAATCCTGTGAACTAAAATCAGATTACTTCAGCAGAAGAGTTGACATCCAAGTTTAGCAGATAGTACAGATAAACAGTACTAATGAGAAAAACATGTTTTAAATTTAATTTAAAATTGGAAAACAGATGTTATTTTTTTTATTGTGACAAACACAAAATCCAAAATACATCTGAAAAGTATTTTAAATTGCAATTTGAAATAATATTTTATTTCTAATAGTGCTGTGGCTGGAAAAATATAAATCACTGTGTCTCTTCTTATTTCTATAGTTTTTTGCAGATGCAGTAATACATTCAAACCCAGGTTTTAAAGGCACACAGTTTGAGCCACTCTAAAAAGATATAAAAGGCCTCTTATAAGTAGAAAAAAACCCAGACTTTGTTTGAGGAATATATTATCTTTTCTCAGAAAGTTTGGAAAATAATTTGCAAGAGCAAATGAGAAAAGTAATTACATGCCAGCCAGCATCTCTCCCTCTCAGACAAAGACACACACACACACTAACATGCAGATCTCTCTTTCATCTCATGGTCAGCACTGGCTTCTATGGAGGAGGGGTAAGGGTCTCCCAGACCGTAACAAACATGAAGCAGGTTTCGCAGAAACAGCTCTGTGGGCCACCCAGAACTACAGGCCTGAAGTTGTTTTTGAAATACTCCTGATTTTGCAAATTGGTTTTTAAATATTCAGCCATAACATGGCATAGAGCCGCTATCCTGCCTTATCCGAACAAACACAAAAATAAGAATCACTACAAAACATGCAAGATTTACTGCCCTAAGTTGGCTGGCTACATAGCTTTAAAATGTGATAAAAGCTGTAAATTGCAGGTCAAAGGTCTATTTTGCAAAGAGCTCTGACCCACATTAAAGCTGGGAATCCCAGTCAGCATCGGAAGGCGGCCGGACCCTGCTGGGAGTAGGGCGCGCTCCAGGTGCGGGGCGCGCCCTGTGCCGCCGCAGGCACGGGATAAGGTCCTCCCCCGTGTATTGGGACAGAAGCCCATTTGCCTTCCTAGCTCAGTCTCCTTGCCATGGGCTATGTCTATCATCAGGGTACAATGTATGTGGCAGAAGTTTAGTGCAGCTCTCTTGGGAAAGACTCAGACGGCCAGATGGGCTATTTAAGCTCAAGGTTTCTTCCGTTTGCTTACAATGTTTAAAAATCCTTGGCAAACTCCCCCTTGTTGTCCTAGTAACTGCTTAGCCATCCAGCACAATATTTTTATACTGTACAATAATAACCAAATACCTTAACGTTTACTTTTTTACGGTTGAATTCCCAAACCAATGCGATAGTTATGCTCTATCATCACAGCCTCGGTAACTAAAACAATGCTAGTGCTCATCGCAGGTCTAGCACCCTTCCAGTGGTAGGGTACTCGGGTGGAGGGTACAAGCCATGCTTTTTATCACAATCAAAGAAGACCTAAATAAGACATTTGCAAATGGAGTTCTTTCCTTGCTGTTTCCCCCAGCCCTTCTCCACTCCATTTATCCTCACTGTGCAATCCTTATAAATCTGCCAATATAGGAACAAGGGCCCATTCCCACAGCCATTAGTCATGTAAGTGGTCTTTCAACATCTATGAAGCAACTTATATGAAAAACAGCTTAAGGAACACACTCATTAAATAAAGTAAGGGGGAAGGGGGGAGAGGGGAGTGGGGAGATGGGTTACAAAACTGCCTGAGTCCTTTTGTCACCCTCTCCCCTATGCACTCCCTTATTGAGATTATAAATTTGTGACAAACAAAAATCCAGTTACCAGAATAAACTTAGCAAGGAGTCACAGGCAGCAATTCTCCTTACAATTTTCATAAGTTGGCAGCCTCTCTCCCCACTATTGTTCGGTGACTAATGATGCTGTAATTTTAGCAGGGTCAGGAAAAGCACTGGGTTTAATTGGCTGCACACGCACCGCGAGGCAGCGTCTCTGCATTGCAGGCAGACATCCATCCCAGGGAGAGGAACCAGAATTAACTCCAAAGCTTTGGAGCACGAGGTAACCCCAGTCAGGGAACACGAGCAGGACAACTGCAAGGCCACTAGGAAATCCCCT
>NW_005054346.1:860912-889837 GCF_000277835.1 Geospiza fortis | reverse complement strand
AGCCGCTGTCATGTAACGCTCGGCTGCGGAGTAGGTTGTGGGATCCATTATCTCCATTTAGCAGCTCAGCAGCTGCACGCAGGAGATGAAGAACAGCTATTGCAGGCTATGACAAGGCTGGGGCTGCAGCCTGCCCATATACTGCTAGAGGGAAAAGGGAGAATAAACTCATTTTCCTCTCTGGAGGTTTCTGCACAAACAACTGAACAGCAGCAGCAGTAACCCCGTCTTCTGTCATGAGACTCAATTTTGTCCTTAAATAATAGTTGAAATTATGAATAGGTTCTCCTTCTGAAATCAAATCAGGAAAGAGAAACAAATGTTCCTGTTTACTTTCAACAGCTGTTCAATCAAAAGGAAGAATTAAGTCAATTTAGAGTTGTTTTAAATACACAAGTTTACTTAATGAAAATATTACAAAAACATATATTCTCATGTGTAGTACAGACATATATTGTCAAACATTTAACTGCAAGAAAGACCTGTTCAGAAATGTGATTCTTTTCTACTTAGCAACTAACAACTCCTCCAGTCCTTTCATTTGAAATATTCTCCTTATTTCCAATCTTATGGTCTCTTAGGTTTCTGTAGAAGCCCAGTCCTTCCCTCACCCACAGATTGTGCTGTTTATGAGCACAACAGAAAGGACATACACACCACAGGGATGCTCCAAGTCTGACCTGTGGCTCTTCTGCCCAAGCCCGACTGTCAGTGATCCATTGACTTCCACAGGTGGGCAGCTCTCAGCCCAAGCACAGCACAGCTAGAGCACAACCCAGAGTAAGACCCCCCTCCCCTCTAAGCCCTGTAGACAATTCCATCATTAAATCAATGCTTCTGATTATTTTCCTATTAGAGCTTCCCAACTGGGTCATCTTTAACATATTTCTTTTTGCAGAATATTTTAAGATCCTTGCCTCTCAAAGTATACAGATGAAATGCTTTCCAAGAAGTTACTGTTCCATCTCTTGACAACTGTCACCCTTTGCTGAGCTTGAAAATTCTGATCTTATACAAATTTTGCATATAGCAAAGGAAAAAAAAAGCAATGTCCTTTATGGCAGACTCTATGTAGCCTATTGACAGAGTCTAGGCTTTGCACTACTAATGCCAGCATTCACATTACTTACAGCTTTCACTTAAAATTTTCCAAGCACTCTCTACATTATCCTTTGCTGCTCCCTCTTCCCTCCCTCTGTTGAATGAGTTTCCCATAGACATCTGCAAAACTATTTCCCTGTCCTCCCTAAAATCCCTTTTTATTGACATCCCTCTGCTTGAGATCTTTCAAAAAACACCTTTAGAGCTGTTAGATAACCAGCATGGGGTGCCAATTGTTTATTATACATAAGCTGTGTCAGCTTTATAGTTTCATTAGGCTCTTCTGGTCGGTGGGTTAAATTTAGCCTCCAGCTTCTATGGACTATATTTTTATTTGCCTGTAGAAGTTAACACAACAGGATCCCAGTATATGACTGTGGCATGAAGGCACTACTGCAATAGAAATTATAGGCAGCCCAGACATGATTTTTCAATCACACTATTTCCTAGCAACTGTGAATTATCAGTTCCTTAAAAGCTGAAATGTTGATTCAGAAGTTCATTTTAGCTGCTGCTGGCAAGCATTTTGAGCTTTCTCCTACAGAGAGGTAGGATTTTTGGAGGGGGGAAGGTGGGTGTGGAGGTGTGTTTGTTTGAGTTCTTTTGTGTAGCTGCCTGCAGAAAGCAAAACCAGTAACCTTGTTTGCTTATATTTACTTTGATGAGAAGATCATCACTACTCAGCATGTAGATGAAAATCCATGCGCTACTCTGGTCCTGTCCCTCTTGCTTGGCAGAGCACACTATAGATCAGCAATATTTGAGATGTCAGATGGTCACTTCTGCCCTATGGAACTACTCAACATACGGTTCAAAAGGAGATTAAAAAAATGCAACAAAAAACATCTCTCTTGTGTCTGGGCAAAGTACAGGATCAATACCCTTAAAGCTGTGGAACAAAAGCAAAATCTTATTCACTTAGTCTCTGAAAGCACTTTTGCCTCAAGACATTTCATGGAGTGTTTACTTGGTGGCACACAGTTTAGACTGAGCTTGATAATATACAAAAGTGCAAAACTTATAAAAAAATGTGGTCCATTTCTGTGATTGAAGACTTATTTCAACAATTCCAAAATCACAACACACCTGATATCTACTGCCAAATTCAGGGGTGAAATGGCCTGCAGCAGACATCCCAAAATAACTATTTCTGGTAAAAAAAAGATTTTTTAAAATATCTGTTAAGTGTGAACAACCCTGAACCAGGCACAACTAGTGACTTCTCAATACAGAAGAGGGAAAAGGAATTGGGGGAACAAGGTGGAAAGACATTAAGTAAACTAAACAGGCAAGTACAGCTAAAAAATATAATTGATAATAATAGCCTGCACATACAAAGACCTACAGCTTTTAAATAGACTTCAAAGAAACAGACTTCAATCATTACTTAGCTACCTCCACAGCTGCAGTAGGTATTTTTATCTTCTTCTCCCTCCTCGAACATGCTCAGGTGTCAAATTATATTTGGCACTTCCTAAATTCATAATCCTGTCACGTTTTACAGGACTAGCTTCGTCTCATTCACTATTTGCTAAACAATTACTATTCAGAGATCCATTTTTTTGACTGTAACAACACTAGAATATTTCACTATTTAAAATTTAATGAAGCAAGGGGTCTTCTAAACTGCTGAGAGCTGGCCTGTTGCTCTCTCAGCAAAGGCAATCATCATTTCATCAACAACTGCAATAAAATCAGAGTTAAGAGCTCAAGCAAACATTCATTTTTATTTTAGGAATACAACAAAATAAGGAGGAAAAACCCCACCACAGCATTAGCTGTATCTAATTAATGGTAATATCTGTTTATACAGATACAGACCTTGCATCTGGTAGCTATAGGGAGCCTGTCCAGGTTGAGGTGTGCTAAAGCTGGCACCGTAGCTGAGAAATCCTGTTTGTCCAGGTGACTGTGACTGTGCCAATCCACCTTCTGTCTTGATGCCTGTCCACAATGCACCTAAATCAGTTAGTGACAGCAAATCTATTTGTTCATATTCAAACAGGGATGGAAAATAAAATCACTTAATTAACAGCCATTTTAACATATACCTACTACTGCCTGACAGAACAAATATTGAGAGCATGCACAAATTAATAAGGTAATGGCAGTCTAAGAGCACACTGAAAACTGAAGTTCGCCAGGGAAAGGTTAAATTCAAAACTGCGTTTCCAATAACTGCAAAAGAAATTTATACATGAACAGGAAGTTGCATTATTCCTTTTTTCCTTTCCTGCCAGAGGCAAACTTTTCCATATATTCACGACATTACACAGAGGTAGATTAGCAACTTTATATGAATTTAATGAAGCATAGCATAGCCAAGCTCTCCTGCCATCTACCCATTAATGACATAAATGAAAATTGCATTGTATATTATTCCTACATGAAAATCACACAGCTCCAAGAATGGTTTTTTTTTTTAAGAATTAGAAGTGGATAAAGAAAACTAGCAGTATTAAGTGCAATGATGATTTTTCAAAGGTAATTAAACATTAATTTAGTTCTTAACAAATAAGCACCTAAGAGACAGGAACTATTCCTGAAGCAATCTCCTGAACTGGGAAAAACATAGCAGAATCATTAATCTGCACTGGCAGACAAATCCATTACACACCACATTATTCTCTCACTTCTAAATTTAGTTATAAAATAATCCAAAGTCTGATCAGTGAATGACTTGCTGCCCAGTGTCAGTGATTTTTCCCTCAATTTGTAAGGCAATGAGCAAGCAAATATCAGCAGGCAAAATACTGAGGAAATGCACACAATTCAGCCTCTGTCTCTTAGTTTTAATTATAAGGTTGTCCCAACACGAACTACCATTTAAAAATAATTATAGCCAAAGTAATGGAAAAGTGATACAATATTCTTAGGTTTCACTGTGGCATTCAGTGATAACTCATTGTTCAGAAACCAACAATATTTGAACTGGATTTACTATGTGTGAATTAGTAACATTCATTTGAAAATTACTGTTAATCTAAGTTCATTTCCTGGTTGGATTTTTCTTTAGACAATATTCAACAAGGTTTCAAGGTAGGAGTGGGCCCAGAAATTAATGTATTGGCAAAACTTCAAGACCTCCCTATATACAAATGACAGCATATTTTCTACCATCTAAGTAATTATTTTTCAACTGTTGTCATTAATTAACCTCAATTCCTTCTGCCAGACCTTCTAACTGCTGAGCTAAACCTGTTTGCTTGTTTTTCCCTGATGCTTACTTGATTCTTCTGTTTCATGTTACAATTAAAGCAGTTCGAATGACAAATCTCGACACCTCATTTCCAAGGGGAAACTCTTGCTGTGGATGGCTTGGTATCAACAACCCCTATTTGTTGTCTGTTTAAGGACTTCTGAAATGCTGATTAAATATGGCTCAGAGAAAGTTTAAGTAAATCAAGCATTAAATTTCTAGTCTAAATTTCCCTTAGCAGTCTGATCCAACTCTCCATCTCAGACAGAGCAGGAGGTGATCAAAAGCAGCAGTAGGAGGATGCCACTTGAGTGAAGACAACTTGGCAACGACATGCCCTTTTCCAAACCTCCATGCTATGAAGAGCCTTTCATCTCCTGGGACTTACTCTCACACTTGCTCTCATCCCCAAAGCCTTCACTCATCAAACCTTGATGCTCCCTTCTCCCAAGTCTAAGGTACTCAAGGAAGTGGGAAGGGACAGTGACACAAGAGGACTTCCAGGATCTGGAAGGTAAGGAAGTTGGTAAGCAAAGCCTTTGCTAGATGCTGGTGCTGGAGCAGGCAGGAGGAAAGAGCTCCAGGAAATTCTCCAGCCTCCTCAGGGGCTTTGCAGATGAAGCAGAGCCAGGAGCCCCAGGGCAGCAGCTGTCAATGGCATTCCCCTCCACCCCCCTTCCTGCCTGCATTGCTGCATGGCTGTGGAGGTGGGGACCTGGAAAAATGAAGAGGCTAGAGGTACAGTTGAGCACCTTCCCAAACTCTGCTCTAGAGAGAAAACCTGAGGCAGGCTGATACAGGAAATCATGAATACTCTTTCTTCTAGTAGACCCAGAGTAAAGAAACAAAAAGAAAGAGGCCTCAACTCAGTTTTTTCTTTCACATAGGCATAAGTCTTCTCCCTTTATACTGCTGTAAGATTTCTGCCTGGATGAAAAAAAGGCAAGACAGACGGTACATGGGTTCTAAACTGCAGATAAAAGAGTAGAATTTTGGCTCTAAGCAAGGCTTCAGCTCTTGCCTATTGCAAATGAATGTCCTAATGCTCCCCAATTTCATTTGGGAGTACAGATTATATGGCATGCCTTAAATATGCAAAAAATATATGTTAAGTCCTAAAACTTTTTAATAGTTATTTGCTTTTAAATATTACTCCTATAAAGGACATCAGCAAGGAGCACCTTAGCACCAGCCACAAGGCACAAGTCTGAAAAGAACAAAGCACATAAAAATTCTCTTGGCTCAGGAGCTGAGGATTTCAGTGGTCAAAAGTAAGCTCTGCAATGAAAAACACTGCAAATTTATCTGAAGTCCTAGGCATGGGGGATGGACTAGGCAAAAAACCAAACCAAAACAAAAGAGCAGGCAAGCATGTTAACCCCCACAGGCAGTTGCCAAGTAAAGCAACTCTCAATTACAGCTCCGACGACAGTGAGACAGCTAAACTCAAGTAGTGAAATCAAGGCCTGGCTGAAGTCAGTGGGCATTTTAGAGTTGACTTCAGTGAAGTCAGGATTTAATCCAGAGGAACCAAGCTAAAAACAAAAAAGTCACTGTTTGGGCCACCCGAGCCTAGCAGTCAGCCAAGTATGAACACGAGGTGTCCACAGGAGAAACAGGTCAACAAAAGCAGGGTGAGGAAAAGGGTTGTTTGTTATCATCCCCCCTGATCCAGATGGAATTAGCAGACAAGCTCTCATCAACAATAGGAGCTCTTGTGTGTTTGTGTCTGTGTATGTCTGTGTGTGTCCAAGACTCCCCATCTCACAGTGTAAGTTTAAAATACGTTCATTCGAACTGAAGCTGAAACATCCAATTTATAATTAGAAACCTATTTTAAAGTAAGGGGGAAAATAATGTATTTCTTTTGCCTAGTGTTCACCATAATCTGCCATAGGATATACTTGAGATCCAGTGGATTTTCAATTTGCAGACCTCAAGATGAAAGATTCACCAGTTTTGCACTTAAAACTTTTAATACTTTTAAAGCGAACAGCTTATATGGTGAGTTCTGTCCTTTTGGTATAAAACTTACATTATCTGAACATATTTTTACAAAATATACTGCTCAAAGCATGTGGATTGTATATTTTTAATATATTCCCCCAGAGGAGTATAAGACCTATTTTCTAATAATGCATCCTTGCTGCTGCACTGCTATGTGGTCTGCCAGCAGACAGTCTGGCAGGAAAATGGTCTCACCCATGGCAGCTTGTTTTTAAATTAAATATTTTGGGAAATATTTGCTACTTAGTACTATCTCCTTCATCAGGCAGACGGAGCTTTAGTGGCAATTTACCTCAATTTTCACCTCCAGGGAGTTTTAAAACATTGGAAAATGAGATTTTTTTTTGATGGAGGCATTTTTGAATCAGTTTTTTTTTGCCTGCTGAAAATCAGCACAGCCTTGTAGATTCATCTGGGTTCTAGTAATCTGTACCAGCTGAAATTCAGACTTTTACATCCCAATGTAACCTCATGCACTGCTGGGGAGCAGAGCCCTGAGCAAGTCACCAGGGGCTGGGTCTGTGTCATGGAAACCCTGAGATCTCTTTTCCCATTTTACTGCTGTATTTTTGATGTCACCAACAAAAAGCTAATCATGAACCTCTCCTCCTGACCCCAAAATGAGTTTATTTTCTTGAGTACCTTTTTAGCTCTTTAATACATAAATTAAACATCACTCATTCCAAGGTGAGAAAACCAACAGCCTTCCACAAGAAACGCTCTGGTGCTGTCCCACTGAGCACTAACCTAAGGGTCACACAGGCTTGATCTAAAGTACATTTACCTGAGGAATAAAAGAGCACGGCTGGGATTTCTTACCATAGGAAGGGATTCCGTAGGGCTGGCCGGGCTGGGGGTAGGTGGCATAGGCTGTAGCTTGCTGCATTCCGGCTGGGAACTGCGTCTGCCCATAGGCAGCCATCGTTTGTGAGGATGGGGTGGGGAGAATGTGTGGGTAGGGTCTGCTATTGATTACAAGGGACAGAAAATAGGACAGACACTGCATTAGACAGACATGCACGTACTTATTTTTAGCCTTATTATAATCCTGCTGTTTCATTAACACATAATCATAGGCTGTGCTAGACAATGGAAACTTTAAGAGATAAAATAAGAAAGAAATAATAAGAATAATATAATAATAAAGAAACAATAAGAAATCAATAATAAAAGAATAAGTGAAATATGTACTTTAAAAATATTTTTCAAATACATTCTTAGCATTTAAAAAAAAAATTCCTTAGAAGCTCCTGCAGTTTAAATTATAGCTTAACAGATGGACTCAATTATTATTTTAAATGAGGTTAAAATCTGCCTATTCCAGTTATTATTATTACTACTACTATTATTATTTTAAAAAGATATCATACTTGGAAGGGTAAATCTGTGGTGGGGAGAACTGGTGTGTTTGTCTTGGGCTGAAACCACTGCTTCCAATTGCTGTACCAAGGAGAAAAGAAAGCATACAGAAGTGTAAATACACACACCAAAGATAAATATTATTTTTCCTAATAGAATTTCAGAGTATTAACAAGATTTTAATTAAATTCAAATATCATTGATACCTTAGATAGAAAATAATATTTTATGAGGAACTATACAGGAATGCTTAACATTAAAATCTCAATTGCAAATCTCAAATACTAAATTGCCCCTTTGTACAATTCCTGAGCCATAGTTTATTCTTTGGTTGCACGCAGGCAACGTTTTCAATGCAAACAACCTATTTCCTAATGGAAACATTTCCTTTCATATTTTCAAAGGATTGTTGATATCTCAAGTGCAACATTTTATTAACTTTTAGAATTTTTAAGACCTACATTTTATGAAGGAGGTTTATGCGTGCCTCGATTGAAAACACATGGCCTGCTTCAGAGCACGCGCCTCTTTTTTAAAAAAAATAATTCCTAATACAGACTATGTATTACCTTATTACACATCTATTTTCTTCCACCTAATCTGCTGTCTAAAATGCTTTCAGCCCTTCAAATCAGTATTGCAGAAGGATGTCCAGGGTGCAGATGCAGTCAGTGGAACAGGTAAGAGGAGGAGGCTGCACCGCGAGCCGCTCCCCGCGCAGCCCCAGCTGACACGGAGCCTTCCCCCAGCACTGCTCGCTTCTGTCAGCATCTCTGGGTGCTGCTCAGAGCGCGGCAGCTCGGCTGGCCTCCTCTGCTCAGGACGATATTTTTGGGAGCCCTTACACTTCTGGTTACTGTCTGGGTGTCACTTCTCCTCTAGGTCCCAAGGTGGGCTTGGGAGCCTTTGCCAGGAAAGGGTCAGCAGCAGGTTATGAGACTACTGTAAGATCAGACAGCCCGAGAAACAACAGGCCCTATTGCTAAGTGCTTGGAAATAAACAAGGCACACATAATTACCCCTTGCCCGCTACCCCCTTCCCGGCCAGCTACAGGAAAAATCCATCATCTTTACACTCTGGGAGGGAAACAGGGACCCTCTTTCTGCGCCTTCTACATCCGATAATTTTTCTCTTCTGTGGCCTGTGAGGCTGCAGATATGCCAAGTGTCTCCAACCTTTACTCAGATCACCACAGATGTATGTAGCTACAATTAGGTACACACTGTATTTTCATCTTTCAAAGCATTAAAATACCTTAGAAACCTTTCTTTGGGCTTTCAGGCTTGGTGCTTTCAAACTCATCAGCCTTTACAGAAAATGGAGGCTGTGACAAGACCAGGAAAGGGCTGGCTACCAGGAGTCTGACTGGTTGTGAGATGTCAAATTTTGCCACTACTGAAATGTAATCCCACAGTATAATATTAGATCCTTTTCTGATTTGATTTGCACAATCAAAACAATGTGATAGAAATTCCACAGGTGTGCAAAACTGAGCAAACACCCTAGGTTGTTCTCACAGTGTTTGTATCTTGTATGCTGGAAGCTAAGATGCATATGCCTTCCTCTAAGAAAAGAAGTCTGACAAAAGAATAAATACTTTGGTAATAATAAATTACAATAAATAAGGAAGACCTACTCCTCAATTAGAATAATAATCACAGATGCATGTATGTTTACTCACAGAAAACAAAAAATAACTCCTCTGGGCCAGAAAACTCCCTAGTGAGACTCCCACCAAAGACAATAAGCCTGATATCAATCAGCCTGATACTGTAATGCTCCTCACTTGGGGAAAACTCCTGTTGACTTAGACTAAAATGTACAGAAATCAGTAAAATATGGAAAGTACAAAAGGCTTTTTAAGAGGGGTGCAGAGGTTTAGATCACATGGGATAAGAAAATAATAAATGAAAAAAATGCTGAGCTTAAAACGTTGGTTTATTCCTTACCTGATCCTGAGAAATTGTCTAAAGACCCGTCTGTGGTAGTAGTAGTAGCGATCTCACTGCTGTTCATTGGCTCTGTTTTAACTACAGAAATATAAACAGAAGATATTCTATATGCTCCCAACATTCTTGCAGGTGCATGCACACACAATCACCACAAACACAAACTCAATAAAGCAAAAATCTGCCAAAATGTTCTAAATCATGGCTATCAATATTTTGCATTTTATGCATTTGTGTATACAGACAGTGCAAAATACTGGCAGCTATGATTTATTTAGACATAAATATAAGATGATCAAGAGGGTTATTCCTGTCCCCAAGGAATAAAAGCCACTGTAACAAACCAGAAGTCCCCATGCAACTCTCTGCACCTGTCCTGATTCCTCTTAATCCTACAGACCCAACAATAAGGATCCACATTTAGATCAGGTCACACAGCATTTACAGGCTTGAAAGACAGCAAATTGAATAAGACAAAAGAGGAAATAATTTTTAAATTATTTTTGCTATTTAAATCTTGCTTCCAATTAAATAATTTTCCAGAGAAAAATTAAGGGTTTGTGATGAAGTAAAACACTTTTCTTGTGGTGGATTTCTCCTCTCAAAATGAAAACCAACTTTATACTCAACAACCCTGAATAAAAAAAGAGGACACAGTCCTCACCAAATACTTCAAAGAATGCTTTTATATTTTATCCCTCTGCACCCGCAACGTAACACAGCTGTCTGAGAGTAAAAGAGACCAAGACATTATTGCCTGTCTCATGCTGATCTATAATCAATAACCAATTGATGACTTCTAATAAAACCTGAAGTAAATAAACAATTTCCCTTTCTGTCAGTCCAGTGCAAAGTCTGTAATGTTAAGATCAGGACAGTATCCTGATCCAAAGAGCAAGGATGGGGCTGACTCAGCAAAATAGGCACCAATAGCTACTCCCTATACAGTTTGTCTATACATGTGTGTTCAGGAATTACAACCATCCCTAGCAGAAACCTTTGGTACCAAGTTTGAAAATGGTGAGGCAGAGGGACTTCCCTCTTTCAACAGAAGATCTTTCCTTTCATTGCCAGTCCACATTCTTATTTCTGCATGTTTGATTTCCTTCACCAAGCCTCCTCCATGGGATTTGTAAGAAATCTCTCAAGATTTTACTAATCGTCCAGTATTTTCTTTTGACTCTCATGCGGGATTTCTGCCTGCTGACTTGGGAGGTCAATGCTTAGCTGCACACAAAACTCTGCTGTGTCTGCATTAACAAGCAATGCAGTCCATTTAGGAAAGTTTCATGAAGTGAAATGGTTGGGGCAGAGGGCCCAGTGTCCAGAGGCTGGGCATTTTTGAGAGCATTTATTCAGCTTGAGAACATTAGCTGCACTTCTGCAAAGCAGCTTTTTTGAAACAAGTGAAGTCCAAGAGACTCCCTAAGGGGAATTACTGTGGTAAGAAAAGGTGGCCATGAGGTTCACTCCAAAAGTGCACTCAGGATTTGAACTCTAACTGTATTACAAAGGTATTTCTTAAAAACACAGCATGTAAGTTATTCACCATCCATTTAATGACTAAACGCTGAAGGTCTAACACACAGATACAATGAAATATTTATTGCAGAGTGTCTATCACAAGTAATTTTTCAGAAACACTTTTACAGCATTTTCTACAGTTTGTCAACCTAGATATGAAAAATTATAGGATCTACATTATCTTCTGCCTTTTCTTAAAATTTTATCACAGCTACATTTTACAGTCAGACTCATACTTCTCACATAGACTACTCCAAGTTTCCCCAGAATCTGCAAGTCTTCTGAACCTAATTTCCATAATGCAATTTTACTTTGGGAATAACAATGAAAGATGTTTTCCTCTATAGCTGGTATCTGTGGTGGGGGAAAACAGAGGAAGATAAGACAGATCCACCTAACCTGGAGTAAAGGGTGGAATTTTTCGGTATGTGCTTTCTCCAAACTCTTCTCCATTGCAGAAACAATATTCCATATTCTCCATTTTTTGGATCACTGCAAATTGGTAGTCCAAGGACTATGCTGAACTGCCTCACACAGTATAGAGAAGTATAGTGTCAGTTGTTCTAAGTAAAAAGCAGCCCTTCTGAAAAGGACTTGGGATTTCTGGAGGATGAGAAGCAAGGTGAGAGATGGAAATGTCCATTTCCAGCCCAGAAAGCCAAACTGCATCCTGGGCTGCATCAAAAGCAGCACAGCCAGCAGGGCAGGGGAGGGGATTTTGCCTCCTGCTCTGCTCTCTGAGACACTACTGGGAGAGCTGCATCCAGCGCAGGAAGGACATGGACCTGTTGGAGCAAGTCTGGAGGAAGGACACCAAGATGATTGGAGGTGTGGAGCACCTCCTCTTCAAGGAAACGCTAAGACATTTGGGACTGTTAAACCTAGAAAAGGTTTTGGGTGATCTAATTGTGGCTTTCCAGTACCTGAAGGGAGCCCACAAGAAAAATGAAGACCTTTTGCAAGAACATGTAGTGTCAGGAAAAGGGAGAATGGATTCAAAGGGAAAGACAGTAGATTTAGATTGGGTATCAGGAGGAAATCCTTTACTTTGAGGGCAGTGAAGCACGGGAACAGGTTGCCCAGAAGAGCTGTGGCTGCCCCATCGCTTGAAATGTTCAAGGACAGGTTGGATGAGCCTCTGAGCACCTATTTGGATCCTCGTTTAAGATACAATTTTCAGAAAAACATTGTCAAAATGTAATTCTGTTTCTATGACTAATGAGCGATACTTCTGTGCAACATAGTTTAAAACTGAATGCTGTTTACTACACATACTATTTTTAAAGATACAGGAAAAATATGAAATACAATGCAGTGCCATCTTCATGGGAAGGAATTCTAGTTGCTGACTGAGGTGCTCACCAATTTTTCCTAAAAACTTTATGTTTTCTCTCTTGGCTGTTCTATCCCCTGAATATAAAAAAAACCCCAGGGTATAAGAAAAGATGTTCCCATTATTCCTGGATCCCTGGATCTGGATGCCCATTACTTGGGTGATAAAGAATATGCCCTAGAATGCTGTCTTTAGAAACAACCACAACCTTAATGAATCTTTGTGCCAAAGATAGCTGGGAATTTGATAAAGATGAATAGGTACTGAAAAACTCTCCATTCTCCAAGCACTTTAAAATGCTTGAAAATTGCTGCATATTTCCTTCTATCAGCCTAAGCACTTTTAAGAGGATGAAATCTTCCTATACAAAGAAATAAACTGAGAAGAATAACCATGGGTTTACCTGTTGGAAATATTTACATGTACTCTTACTGCAAATGAAGGTCTCTTTGTCCAAGGCAAAACTCAACTGCCCTGGAGCATCTTTCACCCCAGAATAACAGGGAAAAAGAACTGCAAAGGCACTGCCTAAGAATACAAGCCTCACAGTCTATCCCAGCAGCACATGAGTCATCCATATCTATGAAAAGAGACACATGGAGCTGTCCAAGGAAGCCAGGCTTTGGCTGGGCACAGATCTGGCCCTGCCACATGCTGCTTATGGGTGCTCTGGAGTACAGCTCTTCACATTTTCCATGGCAATTAACATTTCTGCAACATGTCCTAAGCTTTCACAAGATGAGACTGGGACACGAGTGGGAATATTGCCACATCTAGACAACATACATTGCAAGCTTGCCAGGACCAGCCAACACCATGCTCAGTTGTGGTAAAAACTGTGGAAAGTGACACAGGAAAAGTTCCCCTTCCTGCTGCTCCTTTATCAAAACTGACCTTTACAGAGGTGCAGAATTATCAGACTTGAATTCTAGAGACAGACCCTGATTTAGCAATGTACTACTAAGTTTTAGTGCCACCCAAATCACTCACATATGAGATTATCAATAAGAAGTTCAACAAGCAGACTAATGTCTTAACCTGCTGCAAAAAGTCAGTGTTTATTTACAACCACTGATTGAGATTTGATTTGTATATCAAGGAGTTTAAGAAACTATGTAAACAAAGAGATTTTTTTCCCCTTATTTTTTGCTTCTAGTAATTTGTGAGATTCTAAAAATACTTAAAAAGAAACTGTGTAAGAAAACACATGGAAGAGTAGAAAAAATAGGAGTAGCAGATAATAGCACAAATGCTAGCTTGGAGAAAAAAAAGCAAAAAAAATCAGAGATGTCACAACTGCAAATCTAATGTTATATAGATTGTTAACATTTTTCTTCTAAAGGAACTCAGGGACTGCAAGTGCAATGTGCCCTGTTTTCTCAGCTGTACAGCAAAAGGTGGTTAAAAATGACTGACATGGCAGTTTCTGAATTCTATTGAGAGAGAACTCCAGACCAGAACCCACAAGTTTATGTGGTTCATTGGCCAAGTAACAACTTTCTGAGTTCACAGCTTGTCATGCAGTTCCTGGTATATATATCAGTAAAGACTGTTATGAGGAATGAGATGCTGGCTATTTTAAATATGGATTTTGAGACCTAATATTTGGCTACTCCTAGCACAGAAGTTGTAGGAATACCTCATAAAGATTTGCACCTTCAAGCATGCAAAAAGTAAGGTTTTAAAATATCTTTTAAAAATTGCTTTTATTACATTAAATACATATAAGTCTTGCTCTACTGAACTCATCTTTGTTAACAGCTATGCCACATACATTAAATCAGAATAGAAATGTTGCAAACATGCCTGACATTAAATAGGTTTTGATTTTGCAGTTTCAAGATTGAATTAACACTATGATGTTATATTCTTTGTATTTTACAGAAAAGTGGGCAAAATTAAATTATTCTTGGCTGACAGCTCTCAGTGTTCATGGGCTACAAGAGACTCAACAAGGTGTGGTAGTTAGTTTGTTTATAGACATACATAAAACCACAATCTCTTGCCCTATTTTAGCTGGCATCTTCAAATAATAGTAGTAACTAAACACCATGTAAATCTTGATTAAGTACTTAATGTATAATCAATTGCTATTCGCACACTTTTTTGCTTGACATCATCCTGTTTCTGTACTCACTATAGAAGCCCAAAGTTCACCTAGAAGCATAAAGATAATTTTTACTGACAACAAGACAAGAATTCTACCGTGAACCTCTAAGCTGATTATGTTTTCCATTATTTTATTCAAACAGCCCTTTGTTTGTAGTGAAGAATCTTGCAATTATAAAAAGGTTACAGGTTACTCAATTATACTAATTCCTATCCAGGATATTATTGTCTCTGTCTATCACAGATTATCAAATCATGAGCTTCTGACCATGAAGCCTGATAGACTTGTTACTGCTTCTCAAAGAAAACTCTTCCTGAATCTTATTGTCTGGAAACTACCAGAAGGTAATTTCCAGCCTAAATTTTTGTATGGGTTTCAAAAAAGTCCCTGCTCAAAGCAGCACATTCTAGTTCAAGCCCAGACTGTTCCCTGCTTTCCCCTCCTCTGATGTGAGAGGCTTCAAAACTCCTCCAGTATTTGGGCTGTGGCTAACATTTACGTTTTACCACATACACCCCCAAGACTCTCATCTTCCTCTTATGCATTTAAGGTGAAAGGGCTTTAACAACCCCGTACCTCCTCATCTAGCAGTAAAACCCTTAAATTTACAAAGAAATGGTGTCACTGCTACAGTGCAAAATCAGAAAGAAAATTCAAAAACATCTGGATAGAGACAGAGCTGGACAGTATTTGTAGCTGCTAAGCAAGATTCTACCTGGATTTTTATCTGACAAGTACAGTCGTGGGTTAAAATTCACTGCAGCTGGGAGATGAGTGTATCTGAGTCAAACTAAGGTTCTTATCCCTTCACACTCACATGTCCAATTATACCAAATGTTTGTATCTCTCCCCTGCAAATGGAAGGAGCATATATATCCAAAACCAATCCTTTTAAAAGTGTCACGGACTATTCTCTTTCCTTTTCTTTTCATTTTCCTTTTTTCAACTGGGAATCTGACCATGCACATGTTCAACATTTTGCAGTGTTCCCAAACAGTGTTCATATTCTTTAAGCAAAGCCAGACAAAATGACCACAAAACATCACAGGCCCAGTCATTAAGGGCAAAGAAAGTTGTCTTCACTACCTTCTGGGAACATGGAGGTCTTCACGTGAACAGGAGAGCAGCATGGAGAAGTCAAGCCTGCTCCGCCATTTAGCGCACAAGACACGAGACTATCTCATGAAGACAGAAGCACAATGACAAAGCAGGTGGGACTTTTCATAAATGGGAAATAATATGCTCTACATTTGGCCAGTGTCTGAACTCCAGGACTGAGAGGCTTAAAGCCAAATTCACCTGGACAAAGAGAGATAGTGCTAGCTTCTGTTCCCCTCCAGCCAGCACCAGCAGCAGCAAATTCCCTAGCTTGTTTCATCGAATCTGGTGACACAGGTGGTTCACTCACTGACCAGGGGTCAAATGACATGGCTAACCCTGAAATGTAACCAAGTTTCATACTTTTTTTATCTACTTGGGACAAGCAAAATCCATCAGAAGATTATAAGGTGCAAATGCAAATGCTACATCATCAAGCCACAAGTCTGAAGTTGCTAAGGCTCTTCAAACACTACCCTATTAAGGGTGTGATCTTTGACTAAGATGTTCTACTTCTGTTCCTTCTGCAGGTGCACAGTGACAGGTGGGGCTGGATCTCCTTCTCATCTCATGTATTACTGGCCAGGCATATGACAAATGACACTTCATTTGACATTTTTGTATGGAATCACACAACTGTACACACACGTGCATAACAAGCTGCTCCCACTGGAAAGAAACCACCCCTGGAACGATGCGCTGTGGCTGGCTTTGAGAAAAGAAGTGGATATCCTCACAGGCCCTTGAAACCCCACAGCCTGTGCATAACCACTCCGGGGCCCTTGGGCACACTCAGAGGATGCTCTCACTCTACCACACTTCATCCACTGTCTGAAACAGCATGTGTTGTGAACATCTATATAAGAAGCTTTCAAAAATAAATTATATTAGAATAATGATGCTTCTAAGATTTTCCTTTCTTTTTTTTTTTAAGTAATTTGTCATTTGGAGTATTTTGTTTACCTCAAATGCCTGTGGAAACCAGTATTGCTATTAAGTCATCACTTAAAGGAAGTCCTTTCTATCAGGAAAAACTTATGGAGGAAACTGAAATGGAGACTCTGTCAAAAATGGAAGCACATACATATAGAAAAGACAGCAAGTAAATAAATATTTATTAGCCAGTCTCCTCCCCAAGACCTTGCAACAGGAGTTGCTCAACTGAGTCAGCAGAGAAGTGGACAAGTCATTTCACTGGCCAAGTGCCTATGAAAGAGGAATAATAGAGCATTATGCTACATGTGCTCAGGACAGAGAGACTCTTGGTGAAGCAGGAGAATAAAAGGTAAGACAGAGTCTGGAAGGAAGCCAGTGTAATACAGCAAGGAAAAAAAGGTGAAGAGCAGGGAAGAAAGGATAGTTCAAGTAAGCCCCTTGCCTTCACATAAATCAGCTGTATCTGATTTTTATCCTCCAGAAGTGACATCAAGTGGAAGGTTCCTACTAGCCTCTAGAGACCCCCAGCTTGCTTTTGGGAGCCCAGGACCCCTGCAGTTTTTCCCTCTGGCCAAACAACGGTCCCCTTGCACTCTTCTGGGATGATTAAAGTCAGCATCCGCAGCTGTTGATGCTAATACCCTTCTAAAAGGGAAATACTACATCTACCTTTAGTACGCTATTCTTTCAGGATGTCTAAATACAGAGGTATCAATTACAAGTTTCATACCATCAAGCTCCTTAGTGCAAACACAAGTATAGAAATTTCAGCATACATAATTAATGAACTCCAGAAATGAGAAATTAAAAGGTACTGGAATCCAACCAGAATCACCAAAAGAAGCATAATTTTGCCTGATTACCATCACCACTTTGCATCCCAAAGCACACAAAAACCCAAAAATTGTAAAAAAATACGAATAAATTAAAAATCATTCACTGCAAATGAGAATTGCTGAATTGTAATACTGAAAGACTATTTTGAGCACTACAAAGTATTGCTAGAACTTAAAGAAATATAATTTATAGAAATATAATTTATTTAGAGAAATCTACATCACACGCCATAACAACGACCAGCTCTATCCCCTCTATAGATTTTAACATCTTACTCCCCCATTACTTTAGGAAATACTGAAAACAATTTCTTCCCCATTCTGTAATACTGCAACTTGACAGCAAACATACCACACAGTGCTGCCTTTTGAAATCCCGAAGCTGGATTTATGTTCACCAGACTTAAAACAACCTTTTTAATGGCCACAAATCAGATAGTCTCATAGTGGAGAGCTTTGACTGCCTTTGTGTCAGATCTCATTCTCATGTTGCAGCAGGTACTTAAAGAGTGAGAATCATTTTTTTCCAAAGGATTTTTGATGTCCAACTCCCTTTGAAGCCTCCCTTCCTATGTATCTTTGAAAATCTGATCTTCAATTTGTTATCCATTTTCCCTTCTCACTTGATATGACAATGCCTTCCCTCCTTCCTTCATGAACACTCAAATAAAAGGGCAGTAGCAGGTCTGTACTGCTTAAATGAATGAAGTTGCTCAGAAAATAACAGCTCCTTCTCCCAGTTCTCATCTATTCTTTTCCATTTCAGTTGCATAAACCTCATCATGACGGGCCACAGGCTTCTGTTTCTCACTCAATGCCATCCATCAGATTTGATTTACATTCTTAAGATAAAAGTAAAGATCACCATAGGCAGAAACTGGATGCAGTTGTCTGCCATGGAAAACAGATTTCCTACTCCTTTCAAGTTTACTGATTACTCACGGCCTTTCCCCTCTAAAGGGTATCCACCAAAGTGGGCACTGTGTTAGAATAGCCACCAGCTGTCTGATAAAACTTAATGAATGGCAATTTTATGAGCTTCTGTTGTTATTGTTCCTTTAACTCCTTCAGTATCAACCCACCATGGCAATTCACTGGCAAAGGAAGATTAGAGATAAGGCAAAACTATGAACATTTTGATCCCTACTCCAATAATTTTTAAAGAGATTTTCTTAGGCAAGTTATACAAGGCCATAATTTTTATGGTGTCCAGTGCCTACTCTTTTCTACAATAGAGAGTATGCTGTGGAAATTTACTTAAAGAGAGCAGGAAAACCTCAAATACTGTAGTATTTATATAGTCAGCATCACCTTGGCATACTAGGCCTGATTTTTCTGAGTGCCTTTAGCCAGACATTTTAGTCCTCTGCATTTGATCCTGGGAAACTTCTGTCTGGTCAAGGTCTATAATTTCCTTGTTACTTCCCCGTCACTGAAGACCATGCTGCCTGGCCAAGAGAAGAATTTTGCTCTCTCAAAGTGAATTTAAGCACACAAAGAGTTATTATATATAAGCTGCATGTAGAGATTAAATTCAGACTCAATCGCACAACTAAATCCCCATTCAGTGCTTTGAAAACTTACAGCTAAGTATGAAGCTAAAAATATTAGCGAACAAAGTGAGCTACCTTCCAACCACATCCTCTTCCAGAAAAACATCAATAGAAGACAAGTCTGAAAATGTGCCTTAGAGGAATTAATGAACATTTGTTTGAAATGCAGCCATTTCACTTTGGGACAGGTTTTTTTTTTCCTTCTTCTTTCTTCTTCCCCTCCCCTCATCTAGTGAACATATCCTGTGCTTCAGGGTATGGAAACCTGTCAAAATCACACCCATAGTCAAATCAAATTTAACATATCTTTACAAGATATTTATAACATGCAAATACCTAGAGGCCCTTCTTCTCAGTCACATAACGATCTCCTATGCTAGGGAAGGAGGGCTCTTTCACATTAGTGAGAATCTGTGCATGGTAGAAGTTGGTTTCACATATTATATTTGACATGTGAAGGTTCAACAACCCACATCTCCACTCCATGTGCAACAAACAAGCAAACCACACTGCAGCATCTAGAAAGAGTTGTTCAGCGAGCCCTTACAACCACATCCTTACAATCAGCCACTTCTGGCTCAGCAGGATTCTGCTTCAAGAATCCCAGAAAAAATAATTTAACTTCAACTTTCATTAAAAAAAAAATAGGAAACTTTTGCTTCATTCACTCCACTCCTTCTTAAGTCTTTTAAGCAGCTCAAGGAGCCTAACAAAACATTTTCTCAAGATAAAACAGATAAGCTGTAAAAATTCCACCTTCAGACTCTTAGGCATCTGCTTCACTCACAAATTTTGTCTCTTGGCACACATCTCGTTCAGAAATAAATTATTCTACTAGTTTCTTTGAAAAACTTTTCATTCTTTGTCACTTAAGAGCAATCAGAGACAGGAATTTTCAAATTAGAGAGCTCAGAGCAGAATCGCCAAGCACAAGCTGTCTCTCAGGACACTTTTGGAACAACATCCAAAATCACATGCTGAGTGCCCATGCCTGCAGCACCCAAACCTGCAGGGCTCTGTGTGCTAGGGCTGAGCAGCCAGTCTGCAGTGCTGAGGAGGGTCATGTCACCTGAGGGAAAAGGGCAAACAAAAGAAAACTGTTTGGCTTCATCTCAGGAGGAAAACATCTAATGCAAGTTAGACCTTTCTGGGTAGAGTTCACTCAAAATTCTTTTAAACTGGAAAGTTGTAGTGTCAGACAAGTAAGTTACCATGGTTTAATTGACTTCCTTCAAAAAACTCTGATACCTACCTAGAAGTTGAGATACTATTTCCAAAATGATTTTCTACCTGAGGTCAGTGCATTAATAGATACAACATATACCTCATTTCCTCAGGAAGTAATAATAAGCATTTCTCAGAGTGGATGCACACAGCACTACATGTCGAACAAAAAGTCAAGTCAGATGATGAATATCTTTCAATGTTTCAAGAAACACTCCCTAATTTTTTTTTGCTACAAAAGAACCTTCAAGTTGTATAGAAGGTACAAAAGCTCATGAAGTTTACAACAAAGGCTTCTGTGAGCTAAAGGAATTTCAATTTGAAAGGGCAATTTTATCCTGTACCAAAAGTGGTATATACCTGGCAATATGATATAAAAATATAATAACATATTTGTATATTTTAAAGGAAGAAGATTAATTTATGGACATAAAATATTTTCCTGCTTAAACTCCATGAGCACAGTAAGCACTTTATTTATCCTTTTAAAAGGGTTTGGTTTTTTTTACGGCTTAATATTTGATTGAAGCAATACTTTTACAGCAATAGCAAAAAGTAAATTACACACAAGTCTGGCACAAGTCCCTGTTAATCTGATAACCCATAAACTGTCCCCACTACCAAGGACTCCAATTACAATGAATAACAAAGATATGTGGGGAATTGGAGCGGGGGGGACAACATCTGTTTGATTGACATGTGCCTTTCCTGGAAAAATGCATGTCCATAATCCTAAAGAGTTTGACAGCACTACTACAACCCAGGGAAAAAAATTCATATCTTTGCTGCAACAGTTGTAGCAGTTTACCTATACATTTATGCTGAAGAGCAATACTGAACCTGCATGACTCTGTCTTCCAGTAACGTATTAAGTCTCTGTTCACACAGCCAGTTAAATGTCCCATATGATCTTTCCACTATTGCCATAGAAATGCTACAGGAAAGAGCATTTTTTGCTGCTCATTGCATAAACCCTTCTGTGTTTCATTATATGTATTATTATATGTATTATAGATGTATTATATTACTGCCAAAGCTGTTAGGTTGTTCTGTTGTTAGTATTCTACTGAGAACAAACATAACTTATCAACTGCCTGACTGCTTCTTGAGAAATAGGTATCAGTTTACCCCATTGAATTACTACACCTGTTTGAATTTTGGTCACTCCATCAGAGCAGCAAGCTAGCCTGAGGAACTTTCAACACTCAGTTTTATTAGCCTGCTTGACAAAATTCTCATAGCCTTAGGAGCTTACAAAAAGTGAGACATAAAGAAATACCAAAATAGCAAAAAAGGCTGAAAAATTACATTTTGTACTATGGCAATTGTAAACACCTACTTCTTTTCTCTCATCATGAAACTTATTTTTCAGTTTTTTGACTTTTTTTTTAATTTAAGCTCTGCACATACTACCTGCTCAGTCCACTCAAACTCCATGAAAGAAACATAAACCTGTAATGAAAGCTATTGCTGAAACTTGATAATAGTAACTACTGATAAACATTGAACATTGCCTTTATGTAACATATGAATAAACACAGAACACCTAAAATAGTAAAACATTATATAGCACGCTGACTGTGAGAACACCAAAGATAAAAAGGAGAAAAAAAAACAAATTATGAAATACTGGGAAAAAAAAAAGTCTGGCTCACCTTCTGTGCCATTGGGTGTCATGGAATTATTATTTATATGGGAGTTATCAAGTTTTGGACCACTGGGGGATTCACTACTACCACTTAGTCGTCTGTGTGGGCTGGCTAGATCCTGCATTTCCATAGACCTGAAAACAAGATGCAACCTGTTTTAGTGACATAAGTCAACATGAATTACAGAGGAACTGCCTTTATGAGATGCAGCCTGCTATTTATCAACATCCCAGAAACACTTAGTAAAAAATTAACTACTTTTCCCAACTTGATCTTTTCCAGTGCTTAACTCATGTCGTAGCCCCAAACATGAGTGGCCAGCTACTTTAATTATTTTTGCAGCTTGTAATTAAATAAAACCTAGATTCCAAGCACTGCACTTTAAAATTTGATGTAATCTCATATTTTTAAAATACGTACGAAGATGGAATCCCCAACATATGAAGACATATATTCTCTTAAAAACAAATTAACACTCAGCTTTTTCAAGATTTACCACTCAGTGGCAATATAATGGGCCTCCAAAACAAATAAAACACTTGAAGCAATTGTGGAAACCTATCATCTACTGACAGGGAATGAGATATTCCTGATGTATGTGTTTACTCTGGCAAACTACTTAATTGTTCCTCTGTTTCCTTTGAAACAAATGCAGCATTAAAACATTATTATGTCTGCTCACTTGTTTGCTTTGTGGATTACATAAAGCGTGCCCAACTGGGAAGGGATCTGCCCGACACACAGAGAGTCCATGCAGGCACTGGTGTGCCTGAGCACTCTGCTGTACCTCAGCAGCTGTCGCTCACTCAAAATGAGGAAAGAGCAATTCCCAGCTAAAGCAAAAATTAAACGTTTAAGCGGCACAAAAGCAGCTGAATATTTAAGATTTGTGCTTTCAATGGCCCTATATTAACAGGACAACAGCCATCACCACCATGACATATCCCTTGGTTGGTTTTGGGGCTTATCACTGAAGTTCCCTACCCTTCTGTTCCTTTATACCTAAAACTTTTGATATTGTTATTTGACGTACTCATTCAAAGTAATTGCTCCCAGTAGAAACTTCATAGGTTACTGTGCCTCCAAGGCATTTGAACTAGTAATTTTTCAGTTTAAAAGTAATGCTTAGGCTCTTTTAAAGACTATTAAAATTATATATAAAATTACTCCTGCAGTAATGGTATAAATATTCCAAGGATCATTTCAGGTACAAAGCTTTTGTATTTTAACTGAAGTTTTATCACAGATTCTAAACGTAGATCCTTCATTTAATATTTCTTTACTGAAAATATGCTACACAAAAAGAAGAAGATGATACTGCAATGAGTTCAAAACGCCTGCATCGAATATAAACTCAAACAATTTAGTGGAAAAGTTACGTGCTCATGGTTTACAGACTTGCTTGCACACACGTAAAGGCTACGCTCCAGCACTTACTCATCTGCTTAAGTGAGAAACAAGAATAAATATTTTACTTATCACTTGAAGTTTAAAAAAAAATCCCCAACAATATAAGGCTCGCAAAAAATTAGCATTTTTTTGGTCAAATCCTTACCTGCAGCTTGAGGAAACAGCAACATCTGAACTGGTTTGGGACTTCTGCACCTGTAAACCAGGGAAACAAACAGAAGCGTCTATTACTCCACTTTACTACGAGGCCTTAATTTAAAGAAAGGATATCACTACGGATGACAATTCTGTCCTTTAAATCCAAAGGGAGAGGAGGAGGGTGCGGTGCCCCTGAAAGGCATATTGTCTTTAAATTGAAGGCTCAACTGTTGTTTCCCCGGCAGGTCTCTCTCCCTCCTCCCCGCGCCAGGGGACGGCAGCCAAGTGACGGGATAGTGATTCATCAGGGGCCCGTGACAGCTGCACAGGGGCTCAGCACTCCTCCCCCGGCACGGCTCGGCTCGGCTCTGCCCGCACTCCGCAAAGGTAACCCCGCCAAGGGCAGCACCAGTTGCTCCTGCCCCGAGCCCCGCAGCATCCTCCGCTCCTCTCATCCCTCCTTCCTCCTTCGGTCCTGACAGATCCTTGCCCTCATCACACTGGCTTTCTTCTTCCTTTGCTCCTCGCCATCCTTCCTCTGTGCCTGGGCCACAGGGAACCCACCAGTCAAGTTCACCCCAAAGGCGAGCTGGAGATGCTGATGGTATTTTTTGGGGAGGAGGGATAACAAGGGAGAATAGAGAATAACAAGGGGCTAGTCTACCTATGGTAAAGACCTTCACTATATAGCACACAGCCTGACAGCACCACCTCTAAAAGAAGCCCATCTCCAGCCATGTCAAATTAAAATAAAAACTCCACATGTTATTGCATAGTCTTACTCCTAAAAATTGCAGTTGCTAATGAGATTTCTGGTAAAATTACTTAAAAGGACACTTCTGGCTGAGGAGGCTGTAGAATTTAGCTCTGAGGTCGCTCATGTAGAAAAGGAATCTTTTTCCACTGGAAAGCCCACCAACATTTTTTTAGTTTAATCAAATGATTCCTTTTATAACTCAGGTGAGTAATAGTTTTCATATTCCATCAGAAAAACTCTGTTGCTTTACTAACAAACTTTAGGCAGTAACAATTGTCAGCAGGTGATAAAATTCAGGTGGAAATATACTCCTAGACACTGTTAGCTTAAAAGCACACGAAAGCTTCTCTGGGCAAGGTATATATCCTCCCAATGTCTGCAGTGAGGATCTTTCTTGTGCGTTTCCATTCAACCTGAACTGACATCTCTTAAATGATCTCAGAGCAAAGACAAGGGAGATGAGGCATTTTAAGTGCCATAAAAATCATCCAAGCAAATCCTACTTATGTGTCTGTAGGGTGGGTTTTTTGTTATTTTTAATCACAGACAGAATTACTACTAGCAAGAGTAAACAACTGCTAGGGGCAGTCAGGCAAGGAAGAACATTACAAATGATGTCAAGAAGCATGCAATAATGCATGCTGAAGAACATCAATCTTTTTATAACTGGGTACTTAAAGTACTGCATAACATGCTTTTCAATACATTGCTGCATGCCAAATCAAACTAGACTTGCAGATAGAGTCAAAACTCTGCATTTTGGTTTAAGGAATTTTTTTCCTCCTTAGTTCTTTACCCTAGAAACTGCTGCAGAGTGCCTTAGGATATGCTTCTGCTGTTACTTCTAAACACCTGGAAAAAATTATAGGTGAGAACTAAGTTTGCCTGCAGAGCTATCTTCACTCCCTCTTGCACAGGATCTTTTAAAACCCATCTTTTATAATAGAAAAAACTTCCTTTTTCAAATGGATGCTTTAACAAACCGATATTTTCCAACATGCACTACACAATTATTAATACTTGATTCAAATTTAAAAAAATGTAATCCTCACTATTTTAAGTACCAAATTTTTACAAAAATAGCAACTTCTGTACATTTGAAAATATATACATCATATGCATATATACATGTCCATGTATGTGCATAGCAAGAAAGATCTCATTAATGTATTTGTGGGACAGGGCAAAAAAAATAACCAGCTCATTCACAGTGAATTAAATATATACCTTAAATGTCCTCCAACACTCCATGATTTGTGAAAGTTCATATCCACAATTTTCATTTTCATTAGACATACTTTAGATATATTCCTTTGTGTCTCAAGGATTATTTAAACCATGTGTTGCACGTTACCAAATTTAAAAATGACTCTTTAATCAAAATAACTTTAAAACAACTAATCCTCACTTAGGCTGGTCAGCTGAATCCACAGAGTGGTCCAGGAAAAATAAATCTACTCTCAAGAATGCGAATGCAGACAACAATTAGACACAGATGTGACTGAAATTAGTTACAGTTTACAAAATGCTACACTTCACATGCTTTCAGTTTTTTATGTGCAGTACAAAATTACAACGTAGTAAGGAACCACACTTATGACGACCAGTCAATTCATAGAATAAAAACATTTCTGGGTGGTGTGTGCTTGTGCTTTCTCTCATATATTCCCATTTTGTCAACAGGTTTCTGGGTAATTGAAGTTTGGCAACATAACTCACATATCAAATAAAAAGTAGGGGGAAAAAAACCCAAATGCTTGGCCTTATCTGGACAGAAATGGGTCACATTAAAAAAAAAAAAATAAAGGAGCTGTCACACCCCCTTCATAGTCAATGCTCTGCTTAAACTAAAAATGCCTTATAGGCTAAATGGCATACATGTTCTTCTTAATACTTCAAAAACATTACTCTGTATAATTTGATTTTTCTCAGTAACATTCACATCTTTCTCCCTAATACAGACTGCAGATTGGGCACTATGTAGTACATGGCGAGAAAAAAAGGACAGTGATAGCAAAGCTACTTAAAATTCATCCATTTAAGAATCTTAAATCAGTAACATCAAATTCTGATTAGTTAATGAGGTCTTTTAAGTTTGCCCTTTTTTCTAATTAAATTTATAATTCTTCACAGATGTAGGTTTTGTTGATGTTCAATTTGTCTCTCTCATTTTGTTAAACCTCACATAGTACTTCACCAATCCACTGAATAGCCACATTAAATCTGTTAATACCATGCTCTTCAACCCCAGAAATTATTTCCAGAAGGCAAACTTGCTTTGAGAGATCATCAAACAAGACTTAAGGTACACATTTTATCACATTTTCCCTACCACAGAGCTCAGGATGCAGAGGAAAATTCATGACTTTTGCACTGTTTATTATACTTTGCTAAATTACAAATCAAAAGCATCTGACAGAAGATCATGTATGAAGCCAAAAAGTTAATAATGTTCTGTGAAAAGTAAACTGTAAATGGGAAGAGATTCTAAATTTCAGCAGCACAGAGCAAATAAAATGTAGGTACTTGTCTAAATTACAGGTTTTCCACAGTATTTTTGCTTGCTAGGAGCAATTTTTTTAATGGCTATAATTTAAAACATTTTTCCAGCTGAAAAGAAATTTTCAAAGTGAAAAAAAGAATTTAACCCAGAAAACTATAGCCAGCACACACGTTTTCTCTTAAAATACAGTTCTACTTTAAAGAAGCAAATTTCAAAGACAATGGTAGTTTTCAAATGAGGGTGTTCCTTCTTAGGGAAAAAAAAAATCTGTCATTTTTAGGAAGGGGTGGAGGGAGGGAGGGAGGGAAAGGGACTTTTTTCCCAACAGCACTCTTTACCTCTCTAAAAGTGCAATGCAGTCAGTATCTACTGACATAATGGCTTCAACAGCCAAAATGTTACAAAACTAAAATGCAAACTGGCTGCAGAAAGGCACCTTGCTGGCAACCCAGGAAACTTGGTAATGCTTTCACTCTTCCAATAATCATATATTGCTGGCCTCCAAGGGGCTGGGCTTTTCCATTGGATATTCACATCAAAGACAAATTGTACTTATTAAAGCAAAAGCAAGTAATTGCAGTTATTAAATTTTTAATTGCCAGTTTAAATTCTTCTGAAGTGCTATCCTGTGTGCTCATCTCATACACTCATGAATGAAACATTTTGAAATCCCAACACTTTCTTCCCCTCAAGAAAGAAATACTACAATGTGACAATGCTCCTATTATGACCAGCCATTTAAGAATGTCTTTCTGCTTTTCCAAGATATTTTTTGGCTCCTGAGAAATATTTCATACTTATTGCAATTCAAACAAAATGATTACTCATTCTTTTTATCTCCTAAGGTGAAGCATGACTCAAGCCGTCTGTCACTGCGCAGAACTGCTGAGCGGGGATGGCTGCTCATTTCCAGACCCTTCCAGGCCTTGGGAAAACTCTGACAGCAGCGAGGTGCTTGGCTAAAAACTGCATGTCATAGGTTTGGGAGCAACATGAAAACGCTGTGTGCATACGTATTTATACACCTGAAATTCTGTAATGGGCTTGCACACGCTTATACCAATGTACTTTTACCAATGCATATCCATATCAATACTAGTCATTTATTTGACACCCCAAAACAGTAGTCTGCGTTCCGGCAGATGCTTTGCGAACCATCTCAGTATGGGTTGGAAAATAAAATAATCTTTATACATGGTATCTAATGTTAAAAACTTCCAATGATACACTACACCACATTTCCACTTCTTATTCCAAATTTCCCCCGGTGCTCATTTTTAAATTTAAACAAACTACACGAAACACACTATCATTATTTTTCCCGGAAAGCTTTTATCTCTTCCGCTTACCTCAGTTTTGAATGTTTGCTTACAGAAGAAAGAAAACCACACCAAACCCCAACCACCTTGAAAGAAGCATTTTTAAGTGCACTAACACCTTATTTTTCCAGAATCAATCTTGCACTGTAAAGACCGGTCTTTCCTCTTGGTGTTTGAAACACCAAGAGAATGTTTGGTGGGTCTTGGTTGCTCAAAAGGAAGATGTAAATGTAACAAGACTTCAGAATGTCTTTAACTTCCTTGTTCTAAGATCACCGTTCTGAATAAGCCACCTAAAATGTCAATAAACGTCAGATATTTCAGTTGTGTAGATGTTTATTCAGTCATCTTGAAAAGTTCTCCTGTGGGGAGCTGCATGTTTTCCTTGGTGTTTGGAAACTTTAAACATATTAAGCGAAAGGATTTCCTGCTTCAGAAAGCACTGTCAAAATCTCTGTCAGGCATTCTTCCTCCCAATTTTCTTTATTATTTTTCTCACGCTCTCATGTCTCTTTCAACAAGATCTGCTGCTTTCGTACCGTACGTGCCTCTTTCCATCCCCCATTTAACATCTCCCCATCACGTTACTCCTATCTGCCGAACCATTAGCGCTAGAGGAAATCAAACAGGAGAATCCCCAAACCTGGCTGATCACAATAAACAGAACCTCCTAACATCTGTTTTGTGGGAAGCCTACAAACCCCAACCTGAATTACGGCCAAAATTAATGCTGCACCCAGTGATTTATAATTGAGCGCCGCTCTCCTCCGGCGCGGCAGAACGCGCGGAAAGCGCCGCTGCCCTCGGCGCCGCCCGGGACCCCGCTCTGCTCGGCAGCCGGGCTGCGGCAGGGCCCCTTTCCCGCTGCTGTCCTCCCTCCCTCCCGGTGCTCCGCCCGTCCCGCGGCTGTCCCGGCCGC
>NW_005054346.1:856012-860774 GCF_000277835.1 Geospiza fortis | reverse complement strand
TTTCTTTTTTTTTTTTTCTTTTTTTTTTTTTTTTTTTTTTTTCCCCTTTGGGTTTTGTTTTTGTTTTTGTAATGCAAACCGCAGCTATTCTCTTGTCCCAGCCTTATTGGTTTAAAAGCAACAACTGCAACGAGGCTTGCGCGGTCTGAAGTCAGCCTTTCCTGCACGGGCGAAACGCAGCCGGGGCTGCCGCGCTCCGCCGCGGAAACTGCGCGCCCCCGGCCGCCCCCTGCCCGGCCGACAGGGCCCCCCATCCTTGCACCTTCCTCAGCCTCACCCCAGAAAAACTCCTGAAAGTCCCGCGGGTCCCTCCTCATTTAGAAAGTTGAATTGTTCGTAGACGCGTCCCCTCTTGTAAACTGGGTTTAAACTAAAGCCGCCCTAATAGAATAACCGGAATTACACCAACATTGTATCAATGAGAGAAGCTAAACAGGGATACTCATAGAGGCTCTTAAGCGTACAACCAGCGTGCGCGTCCGGACATGCCGTTTTGATTGGATATGTAACAGATTTGTTCTCAAATATCTGAGATTCTTGCAACCTTGTAAAGAAAGGGTCTGCTAAAACTATTTAAGCTACCCTTCTCCAATTTAAGGGTATTTATTAAATAAAATATCTGGAACTTTTAAAATGGTTTAAACCGCTTAAACCATTAAATATCTGTAAGCCTAAAAACAATTGCAAATATAGTCAAATCCGCATTTTAATTATTACTAATCGCTTACTAAAGATTTAAAATTTGAAACTGTATAAAATCTGTTTCCACAGACCATATACATGTTTCAAAAGAAGGAAGAGATGGCTGTATAGAGTTAAATTTGTGCATTAAGTAACCTTAGCTTTTACCAATCAATAGGTAATTAAGTAATTTAATTAGTAAGCCATTAAACTGAAATGGGTTTATGATGCTTTTCTATTACAGAACTTTTAGTTGCTCATAATTTAAAAAAACCCAAAACCTAACTCTTTCAAAAATACATACATTATGTTAAAAAACATTATAACATACATAGTAACTAAATTTGACCAGCATTCTCCAGAGCATTTCCACTATGCAGACAGTATCTTTAATTCCATGTAACGCTAATTTTTCTACACTGTTTTTCAGTGCACATAATCCAAATATGATGAGGAAAACAGCGAAATGATTCGTAGTACGAAAAAAGAAGTCTTAATACCATGCCAGGTCTAAAGTACTAAATGTTAAAAAACCAAAACAAAACCAAAAATCAACAACCCCCCCCAACTTTATACTGTATAAACAGATTGAAATAGAATTTTTTTTCCTCTTTACAAAAACCTGTGGTTATTCACTGCTAATATATCCTTACCTTCAATTAACTAATCTGTGAATGTGAAAGCAATACTTCTAGAGGAGAAATATCTTCTGGCTACTACATCCCAGTAAGTGAGACATTATTTTGCAGCAAGTACATTGGGAATACTTCAGGAAAGCAGATCGGTTTGCAAAGCTACAAGTCAACCTCGAGCTGAGAACGCACCTAGGATTTCATTTTGTTTAGCGGAGAAAAGGGATCTCGGGACAGTCACACACCATATATGGGAAGCCAGGTCAAAATAAGCAGCTTTCGATTGGGCCCGTCTGCGTAGCCAGCACAAACACAATCCCATCACTTCTTCAGAGTCACAAACCACAGCTGACGCCAAGAAAACCATTTACTGTGTTCTATATTAAACTGTGAAAGAAATGCAAATTACTTATTACGGAGCCACGCAGTTTTGTCAGGTAAAAGTCACTGAAACCCTGAAGCACAAGGCTATGCAATCATTCTGAACTATATGCTTTTTTGGAACAGCCATGATCTTCTGGAAAATGCTTACCACTGAATTCTTTACCAGTGTTAATAAGATCATTTTTTAAAAGCCTTACCCAATCTGATACAAAGACACATCTTGCTTCACTGACTGTAGGAGCTACATCTATTAAAAGAATAATATCAGGCACACACTTTAACAAAGCAGAAGTTAATTTTTTTCTAGAAAAACTCAAAAAATACAATATTGTTGTTGCGAGGTACAATATGACACTAGAAAATGTAACTCAAAACCCTTTTTTTCAAAAACAGTGATGCTTAAATGATGGTATGGAAATAAAAAATATTTTAAAAGAAGACTGTGACTTCAGTGAGGCATGCAAATTTTAGCATAAATCTATTTCATTCCATTATTGAAAAAAATCCCCACCAAAATCAAATAGCACAAATATATGAATAAATTTTAGTATTTTAAATGTAAAGGTGACTGAAACAGGCTTATTGTTGTTTAGTTTGTAGTCCCTACTGGGAGTTATATCTAAGTAATAACTTCAGGAGTGTGCCCAGTCTCTGTATTTAATTAAAGTAAGACAGATCCCCACACACATGTACAGAGCTCAATGATGTGAGGATAAACATGGGATAAATTACACAGAGGCTAAGATGATCAGAAAAAGGGTGTTGGCGATGCATTGCAAGAAAAGAATCAGCTTTGAATTTTTAATCTTTTCTGTAGTATGGCATGTAGGCAGTATGGGAACTGAAGCCATATAAATGATCTAGATGGGGGATATGAGATAAAGCAGGGTCCTCTGTGTTTATACAGCCATTAAAGAGTACCTTAAAGTTCTTTATCTGATGTCTGAAGATTGGACTTCAGATCAGTGTATATCATTACCCCGTGATAGGGTCTAACCTATGAACTTATCCTCCAGCTGATACCATGGACCAGATCCTCATTTGGTTTGAGTGAGTGCAGTTCTTTTTATTTCAATAGGTAATCTAATTATGACAGCTGAGTACTGCACCAATTTGAAACCTACTTAAAAGAGGTTTGTTTACTTATCTTTTGGGGTTTGTTCTTCCCAGTAACTGCATACCAAATCAGTTCAGGGTGGGCTGTGGGTTACTGGCACCCAACATCATTTTCAAACCACAATTGCACTAACACTGGGTTTGGAACAGAGATTTCAGTGGGATTTGCATATGTTTACATCATGCCTAAATTTGTCCCGATTCTGCATTCCCATTAATGCAGCTGGCATCTCAAGAGTCCTAAGAAGTGAAGGACCAGGCCTATTACATAACATCAAATGCACAACAAGCCACTGGGTATATTATTACAACCATTACTCATGCAATATGGTTTTAACCTCATATGCAGTGTCACACACTTGTTTTAGCACAAGTAAAATGGGTCCATCTGGAGCACAACATTTACTGGGCGCTTAGGTGCCACGATTACAGATGTTCTGGTAATTAAGAAAAATTAGATGTAAGATGGATATGGAACAGTGGGATGTTCATATGTTTGTCTCCAAGCAGGAAATACTACTGAAATATTTAATATTAGAAATAGGCCTAGGAAGACCACACTTCACTAAAGCAAAAGATGTATCCCATTGCTCCTGAGAGCCACCACCTGGCTCTTCCCATAACAACTGCAGTGCGACGTCAGAACCCTCTGAAGCAGCAATATCCCTCCTATGCCTCCATACAAGTTTTATCTTACACATAGCAGCTGTTGCCTAGAGACATCCCTGGCTGGAACAGAAGTTTTCAGCATTTGACAGGAGCCCATATTGTCTCATGCTACTCATGTGAGCAAAAGCAGAAAGCCCTTGGTAAATACAAACTGTAAAAGTGACAGAAATCAACCATTTAAAGTGTTCTGTCCAAAAACTATCAGTGTGCCTGAGAAGAACAATTTAATTATATTCTTTCAAGATATATTGGATAAAATTCATATTGAACTAAGGTCTGTGTGTAATGTGTTATAAGAAAAGGTATGTGCTGTTAGCCATCGTCCTTGGCCAAAAGACATATGAACTGCCAGCCCCAGTTTGCTAGTTTTGCTAGTTTTCATGCAGTTGTAGTTGTTTTCAATCCATCATTTCAGTACAAATTACAGAACATTTAGTATAATTAAAAATAGGAAATAGTAATCTTTATTAATCTTAAGTAGATGCTGCTTTAGCTTTTTGAATAAATGTATGGCTTACATATGATTCTGAAATAGTTGACAGCTATGCCATAAACAAATGCAGAGACTGCCCACAGAAGAAGTGTTAGAAGTCTAGTTTGAAGCCAATCCCTTAGTGTGTCTCAATTTTTCACTCTCCAAAGTGAAAGTATGCTTGGTTTTATTTCAGTAGATTTCTTGCATCTTAAAAGCATTACGTTAAAGGGAGGAAAAAAAAATGTGTGTGGGTATATATATATTTACAAGCACCAGTAGTGTAAATGATATATATACTCAGTACTCTAAATGCAAAATAAAAAAGTAGTTGGCAGGGTGAAGGAAAGGTTTCCTAGATGAACTCAAATTTTAAATGCATCTAATACTATCATTTCCCTTCTGGTATTTTTAACCCCCTACATTACTTGTCTCTTCTAGAAACCCCATGAAGGGAATGATTGGCACACAAAAATACTGAAAAGCTTCGGTTTCCACATCCTCTGAAGCAGATGTTCTACCCAAAAGTGATGGCTTTTCCCTAAAAACTGAGACACCAGGTCTGAGGCATTCTGAGGGCAGAGCTCTGAGATCTACTCCAGGTTTAAGAGTAATGAAGCTTTTCCAACTAAAACAGTCTTCATTTTAGCAATGTTTTAGCTATTAAATTGAGCTATAGAAAATTACCTTCCATTTTCCAATAAAGTTCAAGACTTTTACAGGGGGATTTTTAATACCATCTGCAGTACCTAAAAACCAGTGGAGTGCTACTTTTATTTGTGGTACAAAAACCTCTACTCAAAAGAAA
>NW_005054346.1:807526-855996 GCF_000277835.1 Geospiza fortis | reverse complement strand
CAAAGATGCTGCTGAAGAAAGTTATTTGAAGAATTATCAGTTTACAAGACAGGGGGTGAAACGGAGGGAGTAAATTGCAAGCTGTGAGCTTCCTTAAGAAACAGCTAATTGTTCTAATTGACATTCAGGCTTTTACTCCAGCTCAGCGTGGAAACATAACTGCCTAAACTTTGAAAATTATCATCCTTCACTGTGATATGTGAATACTAATTTGCTTATAAAAATGAACAAGTCAAATCAAATGCACCACTGATGATGAGAAGCAGCTTTCTAGCATTCTAAGGGGTGATAAAAGCTAGAATCAGTAGTTCCTCAGAAGACTGGGTTGCAGGAAGAGCACACTACAAATGAGAGATTACCAGTGAGCTGACAAAATAATCAAGTCCTGTTGTTCTGCAAAGACTATAAAACACATCATTTCACACACATGCCATTTTTCCATAGCTCATCCTCCCACGACTGTTTACGCCTTCCTCATCTTTCACTTAGTGCTACTAGAATAAAGGTAGAACTTACAAACCATTGCATTTTTTTTTTCACAGCAATAACTTACATTTTTTGCCAGTAATGTAAATACATCACCCTGTATGACATGTGTCAGCTCAGTAATACTAGATTGTCTTTTTTCCAACTTTTTCCCACTTTCATGAACAAAACCTGTTTTCTCAGCACCTCCTATAAGGTGAAAAAGTAGATGGAAAGTTTCTCTTTGTTTTTCAATTCTGAATTAAAGTCATACTCAGAATACTCTGCTAGAAAAAGATGTTTGTTCTTTAACCACAGAAACGATAGGTTTTTTGTTGTAAATTCCCTTTTGCTTTTATTTCCTAAATGCATTTGTATTTTTTTCTGGAGTGTTATTGATGTCACTGTTCAACAGTAGATGGAGCAGTGGATCATTACTGTATTTTAGTTATTTGTACCAATTATTACATAATTTTTCAGCTACTGACATATAAGGTTGCACAAAAACCCCTAAAAATATTCTATAGAGAAAATAATTATTGATTAAAGCATTTTGAATTAGAAAGAATATTGAAAGAACAGCAACCCAGACTCACTTTGACAAATTATTAAGACGAACCTGCATTTATGACTAATATAAGTGACTCATAAATACACATCCAAATTACAAACCTTCCACTAGCTGAATACAGTGAATATGTACACCCTTAACTTTGAAACATTCAGTCACACAAATTCTTCTTTTGGTGATCTGAATATCTTCTAAAAGTGACATGCATAAATATTCCCCACTGTGGCCTTGTAATGGAAAGGACAAAATGGAAGTTGAAGTTAAAATAATCCTGTGATTTATTTTATACTTGCAATGATATTTTTCCCAGAAACTGTTTTTAGGTAATTTAACACAATAAATTCTTCTAAACCTTACAGTAATTATATCATGAGCATCATTTGTTCAGCAGAAGCAAGATTCTCACTAATGTGTAATCAACAAAAATTAAGCATTCAGTCAAAGGTGAGCATCCAAACCTTCATCCTCGGGGGAGAGAAAGACACTTCCAGTCAATGCAGGAGACCCAATTTTGAGGTGTCCCCTCCCTGTAGACACAGATGATGGATTTAAGCTACTCTTAGGTTTTGGTGGCTACAGCTGCCCCAAGAATCCAGACTTTGTCAAACCCAACAGTACAATTTCCCTTAGAATCAATTGGGTTTCAATAGTAATTGTATTCACAGAAGTTTCAAAATAGATCATTCGTCTCTATTTTGAAACTTCATATAATTACTGACTCAGACTGCCAATATTTGTTGTTACAAATCAAGGCCAAAGGAAAACTTCTCAGATGGCTTCAAAGACCCAGTTCTCATCTCCAAGCCCAGCTCCCTCCCCCGCTTCCTTCCAGCAGCATTAACTTTTTCTCTGCAATCTCACAAAAAGGAAAAAGAGTAACCTCTAAAGCTGTTTTAGACTGAAGGTCAGAATTCAAAGGATTGGTAACTTTATCCACAGAGCCTTGCAATCACATTGCTATTGGAAACACACCCAGAAGCACCAGCACTGGAGATGTTTTTATTAAGCAATGTCAATAGGTACGAATTTTGAAGGTTGGTTTGTTGGGGGTTTTTTTCCATAGCGTAAGGTTTATCAGGACTGATATTTGCAAGAGATCAAATTGCTTTCTGCCACTGAATTTTAGTCTAACGTTCTCTCAGGTAAGGAAACTGGGCTCTGTGTTACATGCTAATGAAAACAGCAGCTTTGGTTTGTTTATCTAAATACTTAAAGAGAGGCACCTCTTGCAGCCAAAATGTAAACAAAGCTTAAACTCTTTTTACTGCTTGGATACTTCCAGGCTACTAATATGGATTTTTTTTTAAATTAATGGCATTATATAGATTTTCTACATACATATCCTGCTTTAAAATATACCCTTCTGAAGAAATATTTAATTCTTAAACCAATTATTCATAATTACACATTGAGCTCACAAACACAAGATGACAGATCCCTTTCAAACCTGAGCTCAAGGGGAGATAAAAAACAGTCACAGACAACAGTCAGAAATTTTGTCCCTGCAAACCTGTCACTAATTAAGAGGGAAATAAGTTAAAACAAAATTTCAAGTGAGTTTCACAAGAATTAAGAACAAGCAAAATTGTGATTCCAGTATCTAAAAAACAAATCCTATACCTTGCTCCTCTGTCTTGCAACACCTCTGCATGCCCAAAAAAGCGAAGCATTCATATCTACCCAAGCTATTCACCTGAGGAAGTTCTGAAAAATGCATCTTTAGGGATGCCTTGCCTTGCACAATGCAGGAATCTCCAAGCACAACCACCTCCATTAAATGGTTTTGCTAAACTAGGCCCAGACAAACAAAAATGCATCTTGCACTGGATGCCACTTCATGAGCTGAGAGACACAGCGTGGGTGCTGCACACTGGGCAGAGGCAGAATGCTTTTCTTGCAGCGGTACCAGAAGAATGCAAGATCATAAGGAGAACAGGACACAGAGCTACACACAACAGCAGACAACTGCATGAAGAACTTGAAACAAAGTTGAGTACCTTGGTTTTAACTCTTATAATTTGATTTTTTAAAAATTGCAATCTGTCTGCTATCAGTATAAGTAATGTGTTGAGTGCAACTCAGAAATGCTTATTTGTCTTTGGTGAATCTAGTGCCACTGTAATTACAAGCAGGGTATTTTTTGTAACCAGGCTGATTTTTAATAGCTCTTTTGGAAAGCACAAAAGCCTAAATTAGAGACACCTTGGAAAATTTAGTCGTTTTAGTAGCCTGAAAATGCATTAGTTTGAAATACGTTCCACCAATGTACTCCACTGCAGATGACCAGTTATTGAAAAAAAACAGAATTAAACTCGCAGGGACTGAACTGCAGGTGATGCCTTATGGTGCCTGGGACACAAGGGCTGCATTGCCCTGGCTGAGGACACCTCCTGCTCCACCAAGCCCCAATGGGTTTTGGCCATTCACTAAAGCACCCCCAGCCCCTGCAGCCACTGACGAATTTTACCCACCCCTCAAGCCTCCAGAATGAAGGCTCCCCCTCCTGAAGCTTAATCTGTATCTAGAATGGTTTTGAAATCAAAAATAGTCTCAGGAATTGTGTGGTGATCTCAGAAACAGCTGAAAATGGGAAATCCAAGGGATGGAGAGTGATTGCCCCTCAGCTGGCTCTTGTTCTTCTGTGAAACCCAAAAAGACCTGCCACAAAGCAGCAATGATAGCCCTAGAGTGCATTTCTCTTCTCCAATCTTCTTATTGTTTTCAGCTGGGCTTTTTTTTTTTTTTAATGAGAAAAACCCTTAATATCTTCACCTTAAAAATAGTATAAAATATTGTGTATGCATCTCTAAAGATTGAATTTAAACAGAATCAGCATCACAATAATTGGCCTCAGGCAAAGGTGGTATACCAAGCAGAGCAGGAGGCTTACACAGATCTTACTCTACTAGCTGATGAATTACAGGATTTGTCTCTTGTTTTTCTGGTAAGTAAGTAAAAAATAATATATAGTTATGCAGCATGTGTACTAACTATTTTAGGTCAACTATTTTTACATCAATGTAATATGGGATTTCCTAATTTTTTTTTTACCATCTGATGAATGTGCAGGATGAAATGCATTTGAGCAGGTCCTACATTACAAGGTTACTGTCAACCAGTGTTAGGGTCTGCTTTAGCTCAGGCCACTGCCCTGCAGTCCACTCCAAAGGTGGACTGTGCTACCCATCAGCTGTCCTTCTGACCTCAAGAGGGTTGTGTGCTGCTGGCTGGAGTCCATCCTCACAGTCCAGGTTGCTGGAAACAGATCTAGTTACCTCATCATGTTTGGATGCACTGAAGTTCACCAAGACACCGGTTCCTCAAAATTTGAATGGGTAAAATAAAATTACTTGAAATGAATGGCAGTGAGAAAATAGCTGTAAGTCAATATGCAATAAAAATTTTCCTATTAATTTAGTAAGAGAAGTGGACTTAGAGAGCCTTAATAAGAGAAGATTTCTGTTTACATTTGGTTTAGAAACTCATGACTATGAATAAAAACCCAATAAATCACAGAGATCTAAGAGATTGGTCGGAGACACTGATTTGCCAAATCTTTACGCTCACCTGAGTTTGCTTTTTACTTTGCAAGACATAAATTTCTCTGGTTTAATAAAACTGCACGGCACAGCTTAGGGATACCTGTGGAATTTCCAACTCCAGCATTGTTTAAGCATGTGTAGCTTTTCTCTTGCTAGAAAGACCCATGGATAATACCAATAAATCTTCCCTCAAATAGCTGAGAGCTAGCAGTAATGCAAAGTATTTGCAATCAGAAAGCAGTGATGTCATCTAACAGTCAATAAACATGAAAGTACACAGGCAGACATCAGTGGAAATGTGATAACCTAATATTTAATAAAAATAGTGATAGTGATACTCAGATTTCATAAGATTTCCACATAGGTGTCATGTCCTCAGGGGAGTTAATACCTCCTTTAGGATATGACAATGTGTTTCTTTCCTTCCACCCCAGAACTAATAAGCCACAGCATCCTTCCCTGCCTAACATCAAATGCCATGCTATCCAAATTAACATATCTGTAGGGTTGGTTCTACTGAAAGAAGTAAATCCAGTAAATTTTCATCACTTGTATTGGTCTTGGATTAGCTCCATTATTTGAAAATCCCCAAAAATGTACTTCTGAAATGTGCAAATGGATTCACAAACTAGAAATCAAAAAAAGAAAAAAAAATAGGTTCTGACTTCCTCCAAGCCTAAAAAACATAAATACTGATTTATCATTTAAAATTTGTTTGGTTTCCTCACCTGCCTGCAATTACAACTCTAACTTCATTAGCTGAATACTGCTAAATGCATTCCAGTCATCTTTTCATAACTGAGCCCTGAAAGACTGTTTCATTTCTCCACTCTTGATCACCTTATCTGATTATTTCTCCATTTACATAATTCCTTGCTAGCTCTGGAAATTACTTCTCAGAGAACATTTATCACAGAAGTCAATGCATTGTCCAACACGCCGGTGTCTCGCCCCTAAGCTCGTTACAAATTCCTTCCTTGGAGCTTGTTCTCCCACACAGGGGTGACTGCCCTATGGTGTGTCAGATGCTCACCTCCCTCCTCTTGACTCTGCAGGTAAGAGAATGGAGTGGATGTATATATTAGATCATTTCTGTGAAATTATCTAGATTTCACTCTCTCGTCTCTCCTGATCTGAACACCTGAAGTAGGAATCACTGATATTCTGAATTGTGAGGACACTTCTGTGGCACCACAAGCTGGGTGGCTGAAGGTTTTGCTCTTCATTTGTTTGTGAGCTGCCAGCAACAGCTGATGAAGCCCACATCCACCTTGCATGATTTTCCAGCTCTCACAGTGTACTGTTTCATTACTCAATTTACACAGTTTGCCTTTCTTTACAGGAGCCTGTTAAAATTTCCTTCTCTGGGGGAATGCCTATATGTATTTGCCAGGGGAATTTATTCTCTTAGATGTTCTATAGGATCAAGAAGGTGTTTGTGTTTTGTTTGTAGGGGATGACTCTCTCTGATACTGATCAATTTATTATATATTCCTCCTTACCCCTCTAACCATTCCCCATCTTGCTAGGAAGGGTGTGAGACTCTTGGTCCTGCTAGAGATGTGATTGTTTCTTTTTTGAGTTTGGGGTCTTGGGAAGGAATTTTGTTGCTTCACAATGTCAGCAGTTGAGGATCTTTTGCTTAAAGCTGTGTTATACAGAGAGAAAGAAAAACATTTCTTTTCTCTGATCTTTTGCATCCAGCATTCAGTCCGTAGGGCAGAGAAGTTAAGATGAACTGACAAAGCCCATGACAGACTAATTTGTGATGGAATTATTTTGCAGAAGATTGCTGCTTTTTGACAAGACTTCAAAATGTGAAAACCACTTGGTAGACAGGGAAAGCTGCAGAATACCTACTCCTCATGCCAGGCTTTTTAAGGGCTTATTAATTCAGAATTATTCTCATTTTACAGGCATTGTCATTTTTTGACCTGCTGCATCTGTCCTGGGAAAGCCAAGGTGGTACAGCAATATACTAACAGCTGAAATTAGTTCTACAGCTCTTGAGTTTTAGAGGGGATGCAGACACCATATGATATTTGTTTTCAGACATAACCACTTCATCTTTCATTCTTTCCCTGAGCTGAACTGACAATCAGAAACCATGAGCTTTGCTTTATTGGATTTATGATGTTGAATGAAAGCCCAGTGGATAATAAAGTTAACACCATTCATGACTTAATTAATGATAAGCACCATATGTCTTTTACTAAGCCAGCAGTAACTGGACACAGGACACAGTGGATAGATGGGTTCTGAAGCAAATGCAGAAGCCTTTCCTTTTACCTTCTACACCTTTGTCATATCATCCTGCAGTGCAGCTACAGTCTTCAGAGTACAAAGAATTCAATTAATCCAATATTGAGATCAAATTAAGACTCTGGATACATTACCAGAAGGTTGTTTGATACCTGGTGAACTGATTGACATAAACATCTCCTTTAGAGTGATGCAATAATCTGTATTTTGGGGGGTTTTATACATACATGGGAGTAAAGATTTTAAATATATTTTCTAAATGTTCAAGCAAGTTTAGTGACTTAATTAGAAAGTAAATGAAAAAATATTTCCATTCTAAAAAATTGCTGAAACAGTTTTCTTTTGTGTTTAACTACTTCATTCATAAGTATTTTTTATTTCTGGAGGAAAGTGGAGTTTATATCAATAATTAAAAACATGTAAAATTATGTGATCACTTTGTATTTACATTGGCTTTTGCTTCATTGCCTGCATATTATTCTGATTGCATAAAAACACCCAGGGAAATTTTCAAAGTGGTGCATAGAGACTACACTATGCAGTTCCTATTAATTTGAGTAAGTCACATGGTTATGCTCTCACACTCTAATTTGAAAATTTCCCTCCTGTTTTCCACCATCTAAAATAACTATCAAATTCCGGGTATGCACTGTCTGCATCTCCCACTCTGCAATCTATAAATACAGAAGGAACATAGAGTCTTTTCATACAGACACTACAGGATGCTCCATTAGCATTTTAGACTCAGAAGAAAAAGTCTCCAGCCTAATGAGAGTTACTCCATTCCTCGTGCTGCTCCTAATCCTCATCTCCAAGGATATTTCCATTAATATTTTTGCTGAAATGCCTTTTAGATGCATAGAGTATCACTATCCTGGGAACTTCTAAAATAATTAGTAGTGCAATTACAAAAAAAAAAAAAAAAAAAAGGATCAAAAGAACCACTAGAACTAGAGTAAGAGATAATCAACCTGTAACCCATCAAGCCGTTCAAGAAATTGTGCTTTGACATTCCAGAAGCTAATGACAGCAAGTATAAATGAAAGATTTTTGCATTTGACTATATTTGAACTTTCCCCACAACGTGCCAGGAAGGTCAGCCAGGGTATTTTAGAGCAAGGCTGTGAGTAGAGAGAATTACAGGCTTAGAGTTACTTACAGGGCCTTGCCAGAGATTCCCTCTGTTTTATAGCTCACAGGCTTCAATTTTCACAGTTGCTGCTTCTAACCAGTCTTTTTTACATCTCCTGAAAACCAGGGGTGGGGGAAGGGAGGACATTTTTCCCCACACAGATAACTTCAAGAGATCCAGCGCCCATGGAGGCAGAGGCAATGAACATGGGCAGCCAGGGGGAGGGCAGCTGGCTCAAAGCAGCACTTGGAACCAGGCTGAAATCTAGTGGTGGAGCAGCTGCAATGGGTTTGGGGCTTCTGTGTTGGGAAACTCGAAGAGAAGATCATGGGGTGCCTTAAGAGGAGAGAATCAAGTGGCAGGGAAGAAGGAGAGGTGCGCTGATGACATTGGTGTAGTTCTGGAGAGGAAAGGGTCTGGCTTTTGGGATGCAAGTTGCTCAAAAGCGAATTCTCTGGGCTTGGGAGTCCTGTGGGTGCAATGGCTTAGGGTTGGCCCAGACCAGCCAGGTACCTCTGACCAACTCCTCACTCTGGGGAGAGGGACACACAAGGGGTTGTGTCATCAACAGCACCTTTAGGACCAAAAGGCAGCTTGCCTGCACTGGAGACCTGCATGCCTCCAACCATACCATCATCAGTACACAACAGCCCTATCCCAGAGTTTCACAGATGTCCACCCAAAGGTACATTTGTCTTTAGCTTCTCATCAGCCAAGGACACCTCCACATATTCTCCACAATCCATCTTTGTGTTTTCCCAAAGCTTAAAGGAGTGTGACATGTGTGAGGCTGGCTGGCTTTCCACCAGACTGGATTGAGATTTCCCAAGAAATTGAAAAGTTATTATTAGGAGACATGCGGCTAGACAGACACATACAAAGAATGTGGTTGCAAAAGCCTTTTTGCTTTAGGAAACCAGGTTATAACAAGAAACTGCCTGATCTCCATTTACAGTTCTGTTCAGCTATTTTAATGAAGTTTTTGATTTTGCTGACAGGGCAACTTCATTTTACATAGAAAGACAGCTCCCCAGAGGGTAAGATCTGTCAGTTGTCACACAAAAACCTTTCCGTCCCTACCTACAAAAGTAAAACTGTACCTCAAGAAATCAGGTTCATCCTATTGAGCTACTGAAGGAAGGAAAACAACACTACAGCCAAAAATTGTGCATTGCTTCCTTTCAGGGACCAGCTATGGCTGCAGTCAAGAAGTAATTTCTTATTTCTATTATAAATTATTTGAAATTTTTTTCAGTCTCAGACCTGGTGCTGATAACAGCTGGACTGTCCTCTCTCATATGTGGGTCAGATTGACTTTCTCCTCTTCACCTCCTAGCAGCAGATGATGAGCAAGAGTGATGTCAATGGAGAGCATCTTTCTTCACCCATTCTTTCAGTCTACTTTGATGGATACCAAAAAATAAAATCAAAGGCACCATAGCAATGCAGGGAAGGATGAGACCACCGAAAAAGAACTACAAGCCAACAACAATGGACAACACCTACAAGTTCATAAATAATCTGATTTTCCACCAAGTAGGTCTTGAAAAGGCTTTGTTACACAGCCTGCTGGAATGCCTGAGGGTGTCAGCTTGTTTCAAAGCAAAAGGGAAGACTGTTGGCAACCTCAGGGAGTAAAATGGTGGGAAAAAAGCTTTGCATCAGGGAGAGGTGAAGCAAGAGTCTTTCGTCCTCACTTAATGACCTGATGCCTTGATGATTTCCAGCTAGAGTTATCTGGTTTGGGAAAATTATCAATGGCCTGTAGAAAAGGATTTTTTCCTGAAACAAGCAAGTCTCAACTCAGGAATCTTTTCACCTAAACTATCAAAAAATATTTTAAAATATGTGAAAATAAAGAAGCTGAAAAGTCTTTGCATTTAGAATGTCCTAAAACATTTATTGTATGGTGCATTTTTCTGAAAACTCATGTTTCTCTCTGGTTTTAACCAGTTTTTACTTTTTAATATAATTTCCCTCATACAACATTATTTTTACTACTGTCTTAACTCCTCTTCAGAAACTGTTTCTAGTAATGGAAGGGGAAAGTAGTAAGCAAGCAACAAAGGTGAAAATTTCACACCTCTAAGTAATATTAGTACTAAGCTCAATAACTTTTTTTTTAAACATTTTAAAATCATATTAATTCAGAACCATACTAAATTGATTCTGTCCTTTATTAATAAAGACAAGTGACCAAAGATTATAACCAACTAGACTCAACCATGTGACGTTTTCAACATCAGTGTTAAAAATAAAGCTCAAAAGTTGAATATAGCTGAAATCAATAGATTTTAAAGATATTGATACCTATGCATTATTCTATTAATTTTGGTCTTTATTAAATGTAAAAGATAAAGGACTTTGAAGAAAGTTAAGTCTTTAACAAGTTGTAACTGAAAAGCCTGCCTACAAGGTTTTCATGGCAATGGTGAATTCATCACTGAAATTCTAATTTTCCTCACAGAGTATGTCTTTGCTCAAGTAAACTGTCAAAACTTGCATTCAAAGTATTGAGAAGATGTATCAAAAAAACCCTGCTCCACAAGATAAGATGGATTTAGGGCTTGTGTAATGCTTCAGCCTTTAAAGCTCTTAGAAATCTCACTTTTTTTCACCTGAAAAAAAAGGTATCATCACATGTAAAAGGAAAAGAGGAGGATATGGAGAGTTGCCACCACAGTCAATTTGCAAACACTGAAACTTTCATGCAATATAGGTGTAAAAATTGCATACACCTACCAGTACATCTGGCCTGACTGGATAGCTATAATTTAAGCAGGTGGCTGACAGATGTCATATCTCAAGCATGCCTTTTCATGTTCATTTTTATTTTAATCTCATTTTCATGTCTCAAGTATGCGTTTAAAATTATTTGCTAACATATTGTAGCGTGTAGTGTACATGATCCTTGAAGGAGATTTCAAAGTAGAGTTCAAAGCTGCCAATTGATTATACAGTGGGAAAAATGAGAATAATCACGGCCAATTTACCAGCCCCCACCACAGACAAAGATGGGCTGTTCCACAGCTAACTGCAGCAACAAGGTTTCAGAATGCAAAATACAGAAATCTTTGCCAAAGTTAAAATGAAGTTTTTGCTGCAACTTGCTGAAAAATATATGAAAATGCTGCTTTTAGGCTGAGAAGATGTAGATGTAACTCACCCTTTCACTATTCAAGGATTTGCAGATGGTAATCTCATTGTACTGTAATGTTGCAAAGGTTTTCCTCTAGACACTATTTTTAAGCTTCATTCAGAGGTTTGGTTCTGCAGAGGAAGTGTCAGTAACCAAAAATTACCAGTTATGGTACCATCACTTGCTTCATATAAGATCTTGGTACTTTAAAAGAACAACCTCTGTGTAACTACATCCCAATCTTACATTTGACCATATCTATCCAAGTGGGACATGAGTCGTTATTGCGGAAAATAAGAGCTAAATTCTCAGCTGGCAAAAGCAGCATACAAAAAAAAAAAAATTAAGTTCTGAATATCATCTGGAAAGTTGTCCTAATGAATGTAATCTCCCTCACAGGAATAAAGCCATTCTATCAAACCCACCGGGGTACACTGAGATTTAATTAACTGTCCTGACTTTCAGGAAGAAAGTACCAAATAATAACAACAGGTGACATTGATAAAGTCTTAAGTACAAAATACAACTGTTTTGCCAAATACAAGCAATACTCTTTTGTTTTTATTAACAGATGCATCGTGTCTCATTCCTTCAAGATGAGGACTGAAATGCTCTATAATAATTTGTGTGAACTTTGGGGCACATTTACTTAAATCCTCTAAAATATGCAGTCTATTTGGCCAGTGAATTTCAAAGTTAATGAAGCAAACATCCTCTTACATGCATAAGTGAGGAAAAAAAAGGAAATAAATCTTTCTGTTTGACCCCCATTCAAATCTGAACACGAAACACGAGCACTTTTAAAGCAAGGAAGAATTTTGCAATATATTAAAAGCATATGCTAAAGCCTACTGCTACTAAAAAGCCTCTTGCTCCTCACTTTATCACTGCACTGCATATGCCACCTCACAGGTGTCCATGAGCTTTTATACACACACAATTTCTAAATGGGAAAAAAGAAGAATCAACTAAAAGCAATCTTATGATGACTTTGCAATTTAAAAAAGAAAGCTCTTTGAAATGCTGCTCTGAGCCACACAGAACTCTACTTGAATAATTAATTACATATTGACAAGGTCTTATAAAAGAAAAGCTCAGAGCTGTATTGACATTTATATCTTTTTCTTAAATTCATTAGAAAATGTCATTCTGCTTGAAACAATTATTGGAAGCTTACAGTTTTTGCCTTCATATCCAAATGCTTATCAAGAAGATATGTGACTGAGGATGCTTTATGGTTATAGGACTTAACAAGTTGCCTAAAATCTAACCTTTATGATTGTGTAATTTATATTACGAGAACATTAGAGTCTTCTATAAACAATCAAGAAATTATTGTGTGTACTTAACAAGTCACAGTGTGCTGCAAACATTTCTTTGAACTATTCTAAATATGCTTTATGTCTGAATTTTCTGTGCAATTAGGAACTATTAACACACAAAATATAACCAAAAACATGATTTAAAATGACTGTCTATGAACTTTATTAGGTAGGATCTAAAAATGACATGCACCAAAAAATTGCAAAATATGCAATACTGTCAATGTTCTTTATTTCAAAAGGAGAGAGGATAAATTTTCATATTTCTGTTTTCCTATTACATTTGCAATTAATTGAACTAATATGGCATGCACATTTCTGCTGGAGCTCTTCTGTTACAGTACTTCAGTTGCACTTAATAAATTGCACCTTCCATGAAAAGAAAAGGTGATGGATTGAAAAATGTTTAGCACAACCATGCATAATTGATAGGTTCCCTAGTGCAAATAAGTGTCTAATAAATAATTAAATTTAATCTCATTATAAGAGTTTTCATAATGGGATAATTTAATTAAATGAAAGCCAAAGGGTTCTTAGGGGTTGAAAGACGCTGCTGATGCTATATTTGGCTAATGGTCTGGGGATAGTATAGTGAAGAAGGGTAATTCACATGGGTACATGCATTATTTAATGAATCCCTCTGAGATGGAGGAAAGGACAGATCAATGATAACTTGTCATTTTATCATTGCTTACAATGCACATTTAAACAACCTGGGAAATGTTAAAAACAGAGAGAGAATCTTGCAAGCCTTTGCAGTGCATCAGGCCCTCTCTGCCAGGCACACAGCGAATATTACCTTTTGCAATATGCAGTTTCACTCTCATCTAGCATTGGTAATTTTTTTCCTTCTTTCAGACCAAAAATAAAAGCAAAGCCTTACAAGCTTCTGTACAGTTAGGGCAAGCCTGCCCCTAAGTGAAAGTTATAATGGATACAGCATGTATATCTGATACTAAAAAATTGATAGCTGTGTCACGTGGGACCCATTAACAAGCTTTCTGAGTGGGCTGAGTTTTGAGCTTTAAGTCTCCAGAAGCACTTAGCTAGGGTAGGATACTAAAACCATACAAGTCTAAGTAGTTAGCCCATTTGCAGGTGATCAGTTATGAATTAATATGAATACTGAAGGTTATATCTTTACAGATAAGACAGAAGTGTCACCTTGCACACAATAAATGTGAAAGACCCAAAAAGCTAAATGGATGAGTTTGCAATCTGAACTTTCACTTTTCCATGACGTGTACACTCACAAGCATTCTCATTTAGAAACTTTTATCTTTACTGGTAGATCCTGAATACAATGACCACTGTAGCACTGCAGACTTGCAGTTTGTCTGATGGTACCAGACATTTTTATCAGGAAGATAACAATCACTCTTTTAGAAAAACAGAGGGATACAGATGCCCATGATTTTGCCTTCTGAAGCATAAGAATTATGTAACATTCACAAAAAAATATTTTTATTACTGCACTTATTATCTGTTTTACCTTTGTAAGTACCCTTCTAAATCTTTCTGAGCCTTAAAAGTGATTTTTCTTCTATCAGTAACACAGGCCTATTACTTGCACAAAGAAAAGATTTTTTTTCTAGTATCAATGAAACAATTTTAATTTTTGTTTTGTGCTGTTCTATGAGCAGAAGTGGCAATGAGATACACAAAGTGATGTTTAAATGTCTGTAGGAGCTATGACTACAGCAGCCCACACTGTCCTACCAAATAGTTTGCATCATATTTGCCAGTTATATGACATCCCACAGGAGTTCTTCAGCCTTTCCTAATCTTCATCTAAATTATCTTGTCTTAAATTTGCCATCTCTCCAATCATTCTATTTTTAGTTGATTAATAAGTACATTAATCAACGTACTTTTATTATAGATGCTGAAGGTTTTGCATGATGAATATCAATCTCCTATTTCTCCTATTTGTTTTTTATTCTCCCAGACACTTTTCAATCCACATGGAAGTTTAGCAGTAACATGTTTCTTGAATTATTTCTTGTAAGAAAATTTCTTTCTTAAAAAATCCAAATACTCTGTATCTGTTTGGTTTTTGTTCACCTTCTCAGTGACTTACACAAAGAATGCAGAAACCTCATTGTGTCTCACACGTTCTCTGAGGGATTTACACTTCCACACTCACTGGTTACCTCATACAAAAATATGTCTCAGTGCTTTCAGTATTGTTACTCATGTTTTTTGACCACCCCCTTCTTAAGCTGAACAAATACAATGCCATTTGGCTTTCTTGCTGCTGCTCTGTTATTTGGTTTAGCACCTCCTTCAGCATTGAAAACACAAACAGTTCCTCACTTTGTATAAAAAGTAGGTGTTTAATTTTACACTAACACAAATGAATCATTCACGAGTCATTACAGAGATGTAGTGCCTCTTCCCTTCTCAACTGTTATATTTAGATTGTTACAGTTTAATAGCCTGACTGATTAATGTTTTGGCTTTTACAAAAGGAATAACAGATGGTTTTTATTCTAATGGGGATTTGCAAAAGAATCCTAAGAAAAATTATCACAAAATATTTTTTTGTTATTTTTAAGATACCCTCTTCCACGTATTTCTTTACAAACAAACAAAAAAAAATATACATGTCTTCAGAAAATGAAATGTTTTCTGTCTAGAGTGCCCAGAATTCAATAGCCTGATTTCCATGAGAGTTAGATATTCTTGGTGTCTATAAAAGAAGTTTCAGAGACAATGTATTGAAATTAAGATGTTCTTTTCCATAAGTATCAGGCACAGTTCTCTATATAAGTATTTGTGTACATTTCCTCACAGATTATTCAATTCAAATGGCTGGGAGGTAAGACCTCTGATTATTATAGTCCTTCAAGAACTAATAAAGTTCTGCAACCACTTCCCATCTTCTCTAAGGAGATCTCGAGTAAAAGAGACCTCCAGTAAACCAAGCTAAAACACACAAGGCATTATAAAATTGAGAGTTCCCCTGTCTTACATAAAATACAGGACAAATACAGTAGTACTTTTTTTCCCTTTTTCAGATTGCATTTCCACAATGCCTTATTGGAGCATAACTTCAATGCTAAAATATTCTGACTGGTATCCAAAGTTTAAGGCATTCGAGGCAGAGGAATTTTGTTTTTTTAAGAGTGGGACCTTCTATTTTTCTTATTAAGTTACAAAGTCCATTCCCCCTGCCTCCAGGAACTAGTTTTCTTATCCCAAAACCTCAGCAGACTTCTACATGTGATGTTGCAATAGTGATCATACCATAGATTTGAATTACAATCTGTGATTTCTACTCATAGAAATCTGCTCCTGCTTTCCCAGTCTGTATGATAAAATTCCAATAAATCATTAAAGGGAAAAAAGATTCAAATAAGAAAGTGACATGGAGATATTTTGATGGGAATCTACCTAAGAAGAAAAATTTCTGTTTTCATGGTTTTTTTTCTTTAAGAAAATTCCTGTCAGCCACCTAAAAGTCCAAACTTTGGCAGTCAGTTTTCACACTATACTCCAGTATTTGCAAATTTAACATTCACATGTGGCAGAACAGTGGCTCCATGTACTCTGAAACAGTCAAATCACCACAGTACAGTATGGAAATATTGTAACTGAGCTGCAACAGCTCACCTGGTTTATACACACCAGCATGTCCTGGTGAGGAGTCAGTACTTGGCACCAGTTATTGCCTTTGTGGAGCTCTGCTCATTGCACGCCTGCATTGCTGAACCTCAAAGCACAGGAATGAGGAGGCAATGGAAGAAATACCTGTCATATGGCCCTTTTAAAGTCAAACCAAAACTCATTTCTAAAACTGCATCTGTACGTAAGTTATTGTGCATTTGGGGCTTTTTTGATTTAGCTAATATTTCTTTTGAAATCTACTTCTGTGAACATAATTTTGCTGTAGTATTATCGCTTCAAGAAGAAGTGAATCTCTTTTATGATGACATTGGGATAAACTGCGCAGGACCTATTTAAAATGTATAAATTAAACCTGAGAATGACTTCCCAAATAAGTATATTTTTTATTATTTCCACAAGTCTCATGAATCAGTATTTCAGCCTAGCTTCTATTTAAAAAACCCAAGCACTAGCACATGAATTTACACTTTCAATTTTTACAACTTGAAATACAGGAATGACCCCAGAGGTTTTTTCCTCAGCGTATCAATCCATATCTTGTAAGTTTGTTCAGTTAAACATAAATTTAATAGGCCTCAATAACCAAATGAAAAACCACAGTTTTACTGCCATTTCTGGACTCCTTCCTTCTGCTGTGAAGTCCTTCCCCAGTCGATTTCCATGACCTCAGTTCTCCATGAGACATACTAGTTGGCATAATGAACAACAAAACTTCAGTTATGCTGGAGAAAAAAAAATCTACTTAAAATAGAAAGAAACCAAAACACTAATATTTTTCCTGCTTGCAGCATGGGAGGGATTCTCTGGTAAAACTGGTCAAAATTCATAGAACTTGGACTGGTTACATGTTGCTAAATGAACCCTTCCCAAGGCACTGCAGGGATGCAATCAAACAAAAGTCAACTAATCAAAGAGCAAGCTGTCCATCTATCCATACGCTGATCCTGTTCATTCAGTATCTGTTGCCAAGTCCAAATGATCACAACTTTTGATATTCAGAAGGACCTGGAGATCTGCTCCCTTCCTTCCTCGTGCTTTTCTGTCCTTCCATCTAGTACATCTCTCCACAGTCTCAGGTGGCACTAAACCTCCTACAAGCCTTCCAAGGATGAGAACAAAATGCTAAACTGCTGTTCATTTCCATAAGCACAGAAATCAAAAGGAAAAGCTTTCTATCTCTACACCTAACCATTGTAAACTAAGTCTTTACACTAGAAATAATACATTTTGCAGATATCAAGCATAATACTATCAAAGAATCTCAAGGAACTCTTTATGTTTCCTGCCACCAGTTTACGTTGGAAATGTTCTGTTGGGTATATTTTATTAAGACTTTCTGAAAGCCTCAGCTTCACACAACCCAACTACAAGTTCTCAGCAGCTCTATAGGGACAGAAACATTGGAGCCAAGCATAAATTTGAAAAAGATGAGCAAGGCTCCAAAAAAATCTATGAATCTGGCCTTTCCAACACCTTACACAAAGTAATTTCTGGTGCTTTGTAACTGCTAAATGCAAACTTGTTAATACAGCTGACAGGTCAGTTCTGTATTCTTAAACTACTGGTTGGAAAGTAACAGATTTTCACTTCTTTTTTCTAGACATACGCAGGATCTCTTTTGTCAAATGGGAAATGTAAAAAATGGGATTGATGCATAAAATACTTATGTTTTGTCTATTTTAGCATTTTTCTTTGAAACAAATATAAGACATGCCCTTTAATTCCCTTTGAGCATGTATGGGAATGTCCCCACCTACTCCCTTAAGTCCAGTCTTAATTCAGACACAAGAACAAAACATTCTTGAATGCAAAGTAACAAAGACAGCTGATGACAACTTTGAAATACATCCCCAGAAGGCTGAGATTCATTCATTTGCAAAAAAAGTTTATATGTTCATAAAAGCAGATGAACCACTTCTCATCTGTATGAAAATTTTTGAGACACCTCATGTTGAAAATTAACTGTGCTAAAAAAACCCACACAGCAAACCAGACAGCAATGAAAGAGCAGATGTCCTATGAGCTTTATGAAATACTAAGTAGTAGTTAAATGGTATAATCTGGTGAAGATCAGCAAAACAGAAGTTCTCTGAAGATAAACTTGTGTTCCCAGTAGCTTAGTACATCTGACTTTCATTTTAAAGTTTAAAATCCCATCAAAAGGGCAGAGAGCAAAAAGGATGCCAAGAGAGTATGTCCTCCTGAATAGATTAAGTGGGAACAGTAGAAGAGAGGAGACCTGACCTTTGGAGGAACCTTGTGTGATTAATATAAACACCAGATTACTCCTATCCTGTGAAGAGGCACTCAAAACTTACGCATGCAACACAGAACTCTGAGTATCCACATCCTAAATATCCCTCCCAACATTTTAGTTCTTTCTCAATTGAACCTCTGGGCACAACACTTACAACTACTCACTGATGTCAGACCAGCACTGGTACAGCAGGGAAGGGCATGGTCCTAACAAACAAAGGAGAGGGCAAAAAAATCTGGACGACCTAAGCATGCCAACAGAGCTGTTGAGAGCTGTTTAAAAGCTAAAATGTCGTCTTTATTTCTCAAAATAATATGTGGCTTAGCCAGCGAAATAAATCACACAAAATCTACCAAGTTTAGCAGGTAAAGGGGAGCCTAACTGCAGCCTTCCAGTACCTGCAAGAAGGTCATCAAGAAGAAAAGAGCCAGGCTCTTAACATCGATTGATGCCTGGTGGGGGGATTCAGGACAGTGGGCACAAGCTGAAACTTAAGAGTTTTAGAGTGTATCATAGGAAAATCTTTTTCACCCTGAGGTTAAAAACTTGGAGGTTTTTCAAGATTGGACTAGATGAAGCCCTGAGCCACTTGGCCTGGCTTTATGGATGATCTTGCTTTGAGCTGGAGGATGAATGAGGCACCTCCTGGGTTGCCTTCCAAACTGAATTTTCCTATAATCCTAACATCCTAAGTTATTAAGTGTTAAAACAGATAAATAGCTAAATAATTAAATATTAATTACAGAAGAATTAATGCACAAAGCAAGAACATGTAGCTCTAGTATATTGCATAGCATTAGTCACTGCATGCTAGGCTGTCAGAGTTCCTACACCACTTATTATACAACAAGTGTCTTGATAAAGCCTTACTTAGCATGTATTAAAAGCTCAAAAGAAAATGGTAACAAATCTTAGTCAATAAGCCATAAATTAAATTGTCTCCCAGTAGATCTTGGCATGTTACAGTACATTTCCATCAGGTAGGCCTTGATTGGCAGATTGTAATGATTCATATTACATTAGTAATTCATGAAATAGTACAATATACATAATCCTAAAACTATGTTCAGACATAGTGGAGAGGGGCAGCTCCAAGAAGCTGACTATTCTTCTCCATTCCTCACCTCCAGCTAAAACAAACAGCAGCCCACCCTGTACTTTACTAACACAGCCCAAAAAGTAATGAAACACAGAGCAGATAGTTTCACCATGACCTCTCTGTCCTTCTAGGTTCACTTTTCCTGATAAGAAAGGAAACAGATGGTACAGGAAAATTATCTGTATCCTTTCTGGGCAGGGACAGGATCCTCACTACCTACTAAGGATTTAGGTGGCCACATACCATGTCCTGCAGAACAACCTGATGGCTGGGAGAAATAAGAGGTGAACTTTTAAAATGTTTTCAGAATCAGTTCTGGACATCTCTGATTAAACCCTTTCCTTAACGGCTGAAGATTTGACATTGTCAGGCTCCAGCAGTGTCCTTGAATTTGTGTTTGCAGGAGAACTGCAGGCTTACAGAAGTAACTGAAGCACCTAAAACCTGACTTAGCAGTTATAGGTGCTCTACAAGCCAATATGTTTTTAAAGTTCAGGGACTATAAGCAATGCTATATATTTCTGAATGTCTAGGTATGTATTGATATAGATACACACATACACATAAATGGTTGTGATTAATTCTCCCAGGAATTTTTAGTTTCCTGTCAGTGGTTGATTTGCCAGACCTAGGCAGTCCCACTAGAACTTGGAGAATGTTCAGAAAAATGGTATTTATGACCTATTAAATCAAAATTATGCTGAAAATCTATTTACAACATCATTTTATTTGCAGTATCCCTTCTGGTGCAGTGAAATGGTAAGGAAATAGTCCTTTTTTGTTGTTTTTCAATAGTGATTTTGCAGAAATATTTTCCATTTGCTAGGCAAATTGTGTTACAGGCCTTTCTTAAATAAAGCACTGTACAGTTCAAATGATAAAATTCCGGCACCAAGGGTTGTTATTTATGTCAGCAATGTTAAATATGCCATAAAGGTTCAGAAAGGTAGAGAAACATACCTCTGCCATATTATCTATTAAACTTATAAAAAATTATGAAGGTACAATTTCCTCCATTGGAACAGAAGGCTTGCTGCTGAAGTTAACAAAGAACATCTGGTTTTCATTTGAGGTGCAATGAAGTGTTCATTAAAGTGTCCTTGTTGGTAATTTTCAGCCTTTTTCTTTTTTTTTTTTCCTTTTTCTTTTTTTTTTTTTGTTTTTGCTTGCTTCACAATAGATTGTGTCCTAACTCTTTGGTAATTACAGCGTGCCACTAAAAATGGTCATTGTCATTGTACCATTTCCCTATTTCTCCCCTTTGAAAAACTGCAGGAGAAACATGAAAGAACCAAATGCAGATCTCATCTGATTTCAGTGCAAGAGCAGCTTCCACAGCTCACCTTGTTCATACTTCCTAGGGGTGTTTATTTTCTGCAATTATTCATCTAGGCTTCACTGAACTTGAATACTAATAAATTTTAAGAAGTGAAACAAGAAGCCTTCATGCTGTCTGCAGGGAGGCCTCAGAAAACTCTGCATTGAGAGTTATTAGTATCAGCACCAAAGGTGCTAATTCTTTGTTACTTGTCACAGAAAGCCAGATCAGGTGAAGAACATAGGAAAAAGAAAACAAAACCTTTGTACATTTTCTCTGAACACATTAACAACCCCTAAATTATTAATCTAAAGTAAAAAGGATTAATATAAACTGTAAATTACTTTCTTTAGATTTGTGTTGCAGTCCTCTATAAAGTTCTTAGATGCATTATATAGAAATCTTGGCTTTAAAAATTTAACTTCAGTAGTTTATACTCAAATTTGGGGGGAAATATCAATTATTTAATTACACAAAAGAATGTGCATTATTTATAGTCACAGTTTAAATTTAAGGAAACTACATTTCTATCTCAATGCTTGAGGTCAAGAAAATTCAGCAACATACTGGTACTGCATCCTAAGTAAATTAACATTGGTATGGTTAACAAAACTACAAGGATTCATAACACTTGACAGGCAAACAAAAAGACAAGACTGCTTCCAAGCACCCATACATCTGGAGGTAGATTGAAACCTCTCTGAAACATGCAGCAAAAATTCACAGGATGTAAGTGTGGACTTTAAACACGCTTAGGATGCACATGCTTACTGTGCACATGCTTACTGTTCTCTGAAACTAAAAGTATTCTAATAGTTACACAGGTTACACAGAGGTGGTTCTGCCAGCAGGCACAATAAAAGCATTCTCTGAGTGTTGGGGGCTATAAAACCACTTAAAAGCCTTGCAGCCTGACAGGGAAAGGGTGGCAAAGCAGTTGCAGAAGAAATGGCTTTTCAACTTACTTCCCAACCTGGCTGGCATAAGCCTAGAAAGCTTAAGCGTACACATGTTTTAACTACTAGGTGAACAAGTTCCACAACAAATTTGCAGCTTCCCAATATCAAGCTGATTGACATAAAACGTCAAGCAAAAGTGTTCAGCCGTTTCTAGAATCATAAGAAAGAAAGCAATTCCACCCATATTCAAAACAATTATAATTTTTTTAAGTTGAGCAATACATGAGGAATGTGAAATTCATTTCAGGGCAGCAATTATTAACTTTACAATGAATCTCATAAAAAATAGTTAACCCTGGAAAACTGCAACTTATGGGAGAGACTTGACAACATATCACATTTTAGCAAGTCAGTCCTATGGACCAATCTGTTCACACTTGGCATGCTTTGAGGAATTCTGAGAGCTGTCTCATAAAATTAGGTCAGCAATGGGATTTATCTTCTTTTTAATGATCTTTTCCTTCCCCTCATTCTCTGTCTAGTGTTTACAAAGGACAGAGAAAAAAGTTGATTCAAATGCAGGGAAAGAAGAGTAGCTGAGAGAGTAAATGAGCTCTGTGGCTGAGAAAAGCATGAAGAATAGGCAGACCAGTGAGCAGAGGAAGGAAGAAAGCTAAGGATTAGTAAGGACAGGAGATGGGGATGCAGGGCTGTTAGGGGCAATGCAGGACCGGGGATTGGGAAATGAAAGAACAAGAGGTGGGAACACCTTGGGAATGAACACTAGAAATGACCATGAGAAAGAAGAGTGATCAAGAGGATCCACTCAGGAAGAGACATCAGTATTGATCAGGGCTCAGACTGCTTGCTGGGGTAAGACACAAGGGGGATGCCCAGGGGATCAACCTGCAGGTGGCCTGTGGGCAGCCTGGCTCAAGCATCTCCCTGGCCAGCTGGTGATCCAGCTCCACACACTGAGGACAGGCAAGGGGCAACTCTTTGAAAAGCTTACTTAAAAGCAGACCAACATATCCCAGCAGTCAGGGAAGAAAAGTAAGCTAATGCATAAGGAAGGGATACGGGCATGCCGCTAAAGTAAGGAAGAGCTATTTTTACAGATTCTGCATGTGATCACCAAAGCCAGGATAAGAGGTGTTTATTTAGGGTGGAACTATCACCTAGAAAAAAAATGTCTTCTGCATGAGAACAAGCCAATTTTATCAATAATTTTGCTAAGTGCAGAAGGTAACTCATTCTAAGAAAAATTTTCCCTTACATTCATGCCACCTCCAGTCTTCTTTTTTGACTTCTGTTTACTTGACTTGACATCACCCTTAATATCCAAAAAATATTACTCAACAGAGACTATCCAGAAAACTCCACTCTTCACAACTCTTTGAAAGCCCTTACCTACAACAACATTCCCATGTTTCCTGAGCATATCACTTACTCTGGGTCTCTTTATGCAGCAAAGATTATTGTATAATAATTTGGCATCTTTCACTGCAAATATTTTAACTAAGTCAAGCACCCGAGAAAATGTCATAGTTAAAGGAGCCCCTGAAGAAACTGAGTTTCGTATTTCCCTAATAATGAAAGCCACAATAGTTGTGGACACTAAGCACACCAGAGAACCAAGACTGGGATTAAAAAATTGTCTCTAAATACCAGCAATCACATTTCTATGTGACTTTTTAAAATAATAAAGATAACTTAAATGCATTTAAATACATTTAGTTCCTACACATTCTACACAATCCAAATATTCCATTCCTATCTTACATGTGATCCATGGCACAGTACTGTCTGTCTAAACACTCCCATTTACTACAAACAGAATAATTTGTTTAGCTATATAATCAGCAGAGAGGCAGCACACAATAAAAGAAAGCATTCCAGCTTTAAAATGAATAAAAATTGATTGTGTCCCTATAAAAACTAAATTGGCAGAGTGTTAATTGCATTTCACATAAACATCTGTAGCAGTCGGTGACTTGTTACTGTGCTGTAATGCAATACAGGACACTTAGGAATAAATGCATCCTCTAGATGAGTTCATAGAGATTTTCTAAAAGCGCCTGATGAGATTGTAAAAATCTGATTAGTCAGAACTGCTAATGACTCTTAAAACAAAGGGAAATCTTTAAATAAAATTATTTTGCTTTTCTTTTCTCTTGATAAATTATATGCAAATTACTGTTGGTTGAAAAATGCCTGCCTTGAAGGGAAATTCATACTAATGATGGAAAGGTCATCAGACAACAAAAGCAATTGTCAGAGAAATCTGTAGGCACGTGAATAATATGCTGGAATAAGAAAAGATATGCATTTCTTATATTATTTGTTGTTGCTATAATGCATGAAACTCTCCAGGGAGGAAAGCAGACTGGTTTGCTTCCCTGGAGGACTCAAAGTAAAGACTCCGTCCTCTAAAGATGCAAACGTGTTTAACTGTATCACCCTAACATCAACCACATTAGTTACATGCATATGCAAATCTGCAAGAACATGGGCCAAGAAAGCCATGATATGGAACATAACCAAAACCAAAAGTTTATGCCTGAGCTGATGACTAAATAATTAAATAAATAAATAATGTATAGAAATTACCGGAAAAAATATATGTCCTTCCAATTCTTCCACTAAAAATCAGTAAAACGGGACTGGCAATATAGCTACATAAAAAAATGCATAAGTTTTAACCATTTCAAATGCAGAATGAGTGATTTCACTGTAGCTGTGTTAAAGCCCTACTGTATTAAACATTTATTTCAACAACAGGGATAAAATACAAAAATCAAGTGAAATAAAAACAAAAGTTGGAATTCAAGATTCTCACTGAAAATTTTTAGAATTCCCTAAATGTCAGGTCAGAAAATTAAGCCTATCTTTTAAATTTCTTCTAATTATCATCAACTAAAATTATACTTAATATGTAAAACAACTATGACATCTAAACAAGAAGCTGCACAGATATGAGAAAGCCACAAGTGCATAAGTTGCAGCTATGGAGAAATGGTTTTGGAGCAGATCACAAAACAAATCTAAGCAATATGCGTAAAAAATGTGTTTACCCTGTTGTGACATGCAAAGTAATCCTCCCCAGAAGGTGAACCTTGCAAAGAGCAACACAGACAATCAAGTTGAGGAAACGTGAGCTATCAGGAATCGCTCAAAGAACTGAGCTTGGTGGATCTAGGATTGGTGGATCTAGAAAGAAAATTGAAATTGAGAAGAATGTGATTTATATCATTACTGATTCCTAAAAGTCTCCCAAAAAGGCAGTGAATTACCCTCTGTGAAATGGAAATGGACCAAACTCCACCATCATGCTAGATAAGTGTCCCAGCAGTACAATGGTAATTAAGATGTTTGATTCTGCTTCAGAGACAGCGATAGATGAAAACATCTGTTGGATTTCTCATCCATGCTTCTATCAAGACTGTTCATTTTACAGCATATTTAAAATGTTATGGTGGTATGTAATGTAGTAAAGAAAAAGTTTAAAAGGGGTTATTTTTTTATTCATAGATCAATGATAATTAGTCTCACATGGGCCTTATATACATATATATATACATATACATATACATATGCATATACATACGTATAGCAAATGTTCTTTGTAGATAAATGGTAAAGCAAGTATTGATAACAAGATTGAGAATTGTCTTGTATCATTTTTAGCATTACCACTTAAACTACTGCATCAGCCAAGAAGGGACTTTATCCTCCCTGTATTTCTATATCACAGTAGTCCCATTCCTGATAAGTGTCTCTAAAGAAAACTCTTCTATAACTCTAAAAATAACAAGTCCCAGTTTCAAACACTGATTTTAGTAGAACAAACTCACAAAAATGTAGCAAAACAAATACTCTTCAATCCTTGAATGGAACATAGAGGAGTTCTAAATTCAATAAACATGTTTTCCCTTCACTCCCACATGAACTGTATTTTTTCAAATAAACAAGGCTTGTGTCTAACCTCACAACATACTGTATGTTCTTCGCTCAAATAGATTATAATAATGTGTTGTAAAGCCACTTGAACTGCGGCTGATGCAGTACCCTTCAATAAATAAAAAATGAATGGACATATGGAACCACTAGAATGTACTCTATTCATCCCTTAATGGAGGGTCCTAAATCACAAACCATAAGTTTAGCCTGTTGGTAGCTGCACTGATTATAATGAGACCATTTACTCCTGAGGTTAATGCTTAAGCTGACTCAGATTCTTAAAGCAATCAGATAAGGCTGGGCAAGATGTGGTGCTAGACAGAAGTGGATGTTCAAAGGATTTCCCTGCTAAATAGAAAGGCAAACAGAAGGGTTTTAGTTGGGCTGCCAAGTAATCCATATTGCCAGGAGAGTCCAGTTTGCTAAAGGTGACATCCCGCAGCTGCTTTGGGACTCAGAAGCAAGGCAAGTCAACCCTATGGAGCATAGGGACTCTTCACTTCTTACTGGGAAATCAAACCCCTTCTCTCTTTGACTCTCCTGAGTATGCAATGGAGCCCAGGCAGCTTTTTATCCCTAGGGATTTTAGGATGAGGCTCCCACAGTGAAGAAGTCTGTCCACCTCTGGTTTGAAATTCGGAGCCCTGTTGAATGAACTGGACTTAAGTATTCACAGTTCAGCCAATTCTACATTCTCACAAGCCTAAGTGCAACAGATTCAACTTGGCTGCTTCCTCAAAGACATTGGGAAATACAGGACACTGCATTTGTGCTCTTCTCCTTCACTGACATTGCCCCAGCTGCAGCATAAAGCCAGGAAGAGATGGAGCAACCATTCAAGCCATCTCCCACAGTAAAGCTCTTCCCTGAAATGTCAGCAAAATATATCTGATTTTATTTAAATTACTGATTAGAAAGCAAGACGAGAAATTCATTGGGGTCCTTCCAATTAATACTACTGTTTTCTGTGAATTTCTACTAAATAAGTTCATTCAGTTAAAGTAATTTTTGTAGTAAAAGTTTTATACATTATAGAATTACCAATTGCATCCACCTTGGTAGGGGAATTCATTTTTTCAGGATGCATGGATGGACAATCCCTTGAATTTGTAAGTTCTAGTGCAAAAATGAAATCTAATGCTTTTAGCATATGAATATAGGGAACTGAATATATGTTTATGTTTCTTTCTCTGACAAAATAAAAACTAATATTTTTATAGCAGCTACAAAAGAAAGATTACTAGAAAGCAGCTCTGACAAGTATCCCTTTTGAAAAAAGGAAGAGAAGAAAGGAAGAGAGCTAATTCTCCATGCACTAACTGGAGTGTTTTGCTTTATACACGGCAAAGTATTTTTCAAACTAAATTATTTAAAAAACAATAAAGATATCCTTCTGCCAGATGAAAAATAGTTCTACATTTTCTGATAAAAGATAATTTTTGTCCTTTAAAATCTATTATACAGACAACCTGTAAAATGCCCTTCCAAGATTGAGTGTTGTAGCAGTCTGGTATGACTACTTACTGAAATACTTTCAGTGCATCATAAAATTAAATTATGTGTTCCAGCTCATTGGCTTCTAATTTAGATAAAACAGTAAGATCTGAATTCATAAGGCTGGTTGGTCTGTAAGGGGGCCCCAGTAAGGGACTGCATATTAGGCTATTAAGACTTTAATTTTAGCTGGGTTGTAGTTATGTCATGTACTTGAAGTGAAAACATGATTAAACATTTTGAGAAAAAAAATGATCAATGGGATGCTTAAATGAGCATTTATGGGGAAAGCATTTAGACCTGGCATTTATGCAGACCATAAACAATTTCTAATTACATCCACAATGTCTTCTCTATGAATAGATCATGCTTTCTTCCTTTTATAGATCAGCATTTAGATGAGAGGGAAAGAATTGGTTAGGGGTTAAATGTAATTTCAAATAAGCATCAGATTCAAACTGAAAGATACAGTTAATTGCTTCTCCCTTGTATGTAACTAAATCATCATCTTCTCCTCTGGAAGGAATAAATCTCAACATATCTCTTCCATGGCAGCAATTTTCCATTTTGTACAACCATTCTCTCATCTCTGTTACATTTTAAATAAGTTCAGTGAGTGAAGAGTCTACCACAGAGAGTTCATTTTTACAGAGTGTTAGTTCAGCTGCAACTTCTCCTGAATGATTTAATACATATAGCTATTATGTAACTCAGATTGTCTTCCTATGTTTTAATTTATTCAGTCATTTCCTTTTTCAAACATGTGTTATAAGGTACAGCATACCTCCTGGTTGTGATTTTGAAAGCTTTCAATTTATTAGTTGGATTTCAGACACTTAAATATTTAGTTAGAAAAATGTGAAGATTTAGAACAGTTGGAAACCACTGTTTCCATATTTTATTCTGTCTTGCAAGGGCTTTTGTCCCAAGGTGAATGTGGTAATGATGTAGATTTGATTTGGATAAGCCCTAGATAAGGTATTTTTTTCCAGAAACACACATTGAGAAGTTGGTTGGGAGAAAAAGTTATGAGAATATGAGCAAGCCACCAAGGATTAGAGGAAGGAAACTTGGAGCTGCATCTCTTCTGGTGTTCAACTATGAAGTCGTCCAACTCATTAGTTATCTTATTCAACCTTGACATTCATTTATATGGAAGACAAGGCTACAAATGACTTTAGCAGGCATGCCGAGTCTCTTCCTGAAAGAAATACAGTCAGAAAGAAAATACAGTAGTCATTTTAGAGCAACTTGTAGGAGGAATGTAGTCTCTGTTAGGAGCTTATCTCAAGACATTAATTATTTGTTTCCCCTAATAAACATCCTATTACACTGGTTACTATGTTTAGGCTCAAGATTGACAAGGAGGTCTTGCATAGCAAAGATTTAGCTACTGTCTCATGGTGCTGCAGACCAGATGCTCAAAAAACCTAGTCTCACACAGAGTTGTTTTAATATTTGTGTAGCAGCCAGGCAGGCGAGTTTCCTGTATAAAAAGGACATTTGAACTTCAGGCGTCAACACTAGAAGAATTCATGTTCTTTAATTAGGTCACTGATCCCTCTAAATTTCTGTGTCTTGACTAGACATAGAAACATTTTCTGCTCCTCAAGACAGTCAGCCTGTCCCCTCTGGCTCATCTGAAAGAGGATGGTTAAAACTGTCTTCCAGGCACATTCATCTAAATCCCCTAGACATTGTTATCTACATAACACATAGAGTGTTTATAAAGGAAGAGCAAATCCTATCAAATAAAATCAATCATGGTATACATTAATTTTCAGGAATGTGCATAATGAAATGCAAGTGAGAATATGACCCACAAATATCTGGATATGGTGCAATCAGTTTTAACTAAGACTTACAGTTGCAGATGAATATTTAAAGTCTGTTGGTCTATAAGCATTATTTAGTATAACAAAAAAGGAAATAAATATTAAAACATACCAAAATTTTATGGTTCTGCATGACTTTTGTGTTGGTCAGGACCTGTTCTTTTTTTTTTTTTTTAAATTATGAGTAGTCCTGCTATCAGTCACTTTCCAGTGAGTATACATCAATAAATTTCTTCCTTACAATTAATGCTGGCTATTACATCAGTAATTCACTTTCAGGGGCTGCTGTGGTACACACAGAAGTACTATATGAATTCCCACCAAAACATGCAGGACACAGAAGTCACACAGTGGAGATTACACCTTCCTTCACACTCTCCATCTTACTTCTTCTGGTATCTTAAATAACTTACAGTTGCTTTCCCAAGATGTGTTACCCAAGTTATCAATTTCATAATCTGACTGTGCAAAAGACCTAAAGTTTCTTTTCAATATATATGTGATCTGAATCTTTAAAAGATCTTGTGGGATGCTACTTAGCATCTAATTTCTTTTACTCAAAGGTGTATTTTCAACACAGGATGATGCTTAAGGGTTTACATTGACATCCCTATTATTTATATTTTATAGTTACATGAGAGAAAGCTTATTATGTTAAAGAGTATATGTTAAAACTTAATATGTTTTTTTCATTTTGATTCCTTTTTTAATTTCACAGCAAACAAAAATCCAACTTCACATAAAAAGAAAAAACACCAAGTATTTTACTGCTATGCAGGCCATGTGTTTGTCATCCTTTGCTTGGTAACATTTGGATCTGATAGACAGAGGGCAGCTTCTACAGTGCTAGGGGACAGAGATGCCTAAGTGGAAGAGAGATCCCTCCCCATAAATGGAAAGTCTGCCTCATAACCTCAGTCAGATTTTAGATAATAGGAAATCCAAGGAGGAGACAGCTACTGAAAACTGAGCTTCATAAATTGCACCAAAGGTCTACTTTTAATCTGATAGAATTCAAAATAATAGTCTTTGAAATGCACAACAGACTAACAGACTAATCCACTACAAACCAATTATCGACTACTAGAAACTGCCATATATATAAAGGGAGGGATTTGGGCCATGGAGTTATCTCAAGTAAGCAAAAATGACACTTGCAAAAAAAAAATGGGAGGCTCATCCCTCTGAAATCAATGATTTCTTGCTGATTTTGACAAGGTTGTAGTTTCTCTCATGATCTCTGCATTAGGTTCCAATCATTAAAAATAATTACATATATCTTAATTTACCTAGGAATACACATGTGATTAGAGCCCTAGACACCACACTGAACAACATGTATGTTGTTTGTATCATGACAAACTAATAATAGGTCATAAACAGAAGAACAGGTCTGCAAAAACACTGTTTGTTCATAGGACTATCTACAGTAACACTGAAATTCTTCACTTACACTTGGCTCATACTGAAGATCTTGCCTGTTTAACCTGAGAGCTCACAATCAAAAATCAAGCAAAATCAAACAGCATGACAAATAATCTGCCTAATCTCCACCTTGGCTGGCATTCAGAAATGTCACCTTAAAAATTAGTCTTGGCACTAGCAGTTTCCTTGATGATTTTTTTCAATCAGATTCCCAGAAAAGTTAAGCGCAGAAATCCCTTTTACAAGTCTCCTTCTGGGAGATACAATGTACTAACTTTGAAAGGTTTTGTGATTCTAACACTTTGCTTCTGCTGAGATGAAAAGATAATGCAGAGGGAATTATAGCAAGGGATTAGGGATAAATACCTGAAAAAATTCAATTAGTTTTAAAACAAAATTTGCTTTAATAGATAATTTTTCTTTTATGTAAACTTGAGACCCATGCTCTACTGATGATGGTTACACTTACAGCACTACTGAGAAATTTTCTAAACATCTTCCTAGTTTACCCAAAATATGTAACATACATATGTATTTATATAACATAATTATATATGCATGTACCAAAACATATGTTTTATTCAGGCGTGTTTTACAGAAAAAGGCAAGTCACTGGAACAAAAAGTTTAAAATCAACCACTTCATCAAGGACACTGCTGAACTGCAGCTTCACCACAGCTGAAAAAAATGGCATTAATATTCAAATACATGCCTCATTTTTCCTTTCATGAATACCTGTATAAATCTTATTAATGAGAAACTCAACTGTAAGGGATACAAAAAAATTTTTGGCATAATGTTGTTTCAAAAAAGCCATCAGTAATACCCTTTTGTAACTTATGCAGTCTTTTTAAACCTGCTCATTTATTAAGGTCTTTGAGTTGCTTTATGGAGTTTCAACTACCACAACTATTCCAGAAACCACTGACTAAGTCTAATTCTTACCCCTAAAGGATCAAGAAGAGATGAAACTTCAGCCCTATTACTATTATTACCATTACTATCTTTGCATATTTTAGAAAATAAAGTTATTTTGAAACCTTACATATAGGTTCAGCAAATTTATGACCTTAAAGGAAGTATCTGTGATGGACCCAGTTTAAGCCCTACATAATGCAAGCTGCTTTATAAAACTAAGATTTTACAATTTAACACAAATAGAATTTTGTGTTAAGGATATCCCCAGGCTTAAGCCCAACAGGGCAGCAGTTTACTTGATGGAAACCTGACTGCAAGTCAGAAGGGACAATAGAATTTAAACTAGTTTTCTGCAATTGTTCTTGAAGTACCTCCTTAACAATTTCAGAATTAATCAAGTTACATTTAGCACTCAGTAACATAAACTGGATAAGGTGGAAAAGGCAGAGGAAATGAAAACATCTTATCACCTATATCTACATAACTCAGTCTTTACAACATTCAGCTTCATGTCTCAATCATCAACTCAGTACTGTACTCATCATAACTTATCTTACAATGTGAGCAAAGCTAAGACCACTGACAGGTACCAAAGAGTTATGGCTTTTTGTCACTGTATTAGTAAATCTACTAATACAGTGATAGCTGTTCTTCCCAGCAGACAAGGGCAACAAATGGTGTACTTCAAAAAACCCTCAATATAAAAGGCAGGGAACTGGAGGCATCCCAGGAAGTAGGGAAAAGCATTGTTTTAATGTTGTGGGTATTGAACTTGTTTGGTGCATTACATAATGGGAAAATATTTGGGCCCTGGCATTTAGCTACATTAAATAGTTTTTGCGGTTATCAAATTTTGTAGCCTAGTTTCAGCTTTTAGAAGTTGCCACAAAAGCAGTTTTCTGTTACGTACACTGTACAGGCATAAACATTATCAATTAGATAAACTGACAGAAAATTGCTGGTCATTCAAAAGCAAGCACTTCCCTCAGGAATTGATAAAATTCTATCATGCTGTCAAAAGTCAAAGGGTGTGTTCATGCCATAAGCATTACACAGGAACAATAGTAATTCAAAATACAAAAATTACTTTGCATTCTTCTTCAAAGGGGAAAAAAGCAGAAAAGAGCACACTTAGATCAATTTCCGAACCTAAGCAGCCATGGTTTACATCCACAATCTGCACTCATGTTTTACTGTTTGATTTCTTTTTTGCTTAAATGGGCAGCCACAGTTAATTATTGCCAATTTCTAGGCAAATGCCTGCTTATTTAAAGCTATTTCCTTTGAAGCTTAGGGATAAGAGCGGCCTTGAAAAATTGTTCTCATCTCGGGAGAAAGGAGTACGTCTCAAATCCATTATCAGGGCAGGGACTTTGAAAGCAGTGCAGGTTTGGCAGACTCAGCAGTGCATACTGCACAGTGATGGGCGAGATCAGGAGCACAGCACAGCCCCACTCCCCCATCTGATCATTCAGAAGAGCAGGTGGGACCTCTGGCAGGACCCCATGGGAGCAGAGGGGCCCAGGAAAGATTGTTCACCCTCAACAACAACCTCCCCAGTGCTCTGTCCTTTCCAACACGTAGGAATCTGAGCAGGAAAGGCAAAAGGGCAGCATGGATGAAAAAGACATTCTTGATTCAGCTTAAACACAAAAATGAAGAACACAGAGGGTGGAGGCAGGGACAGGCTTCTCATGAGGAGTACAGAGACATGGTATGAGTGTGCAAGGATAAAGATAGGAAAGAAGCATCACTGAGCATCTCTGAGAGGTCACAATGATTAGAGGAGACTCAAGACATGAAAAAAGTGATGCAATATCATCATCAAGCAGAACAAGAAGACTCTGGGAAAATACAGGCCAGTCAACCTGTAGAAGACAAGAAGATAGAAAGGAATAGCCAGCATGGATTTAACAAGCATGATTTGTGCTTAACTTGATTGCTTGTGAGATGAAACAACTGGCTCTGCGGACAAGAGTCTGCAAGCCTCTCACAGTATCCTTTCAGACAAATATGTAGAGGATAAGGCAGGTGGAGAATTGGCTAAACATTTGGGCTTGAAGTTTTGCGCTCAGCCATGTAAAGGATATCTGACAGGTAGGTGCCAGTGTCATCTTATCAGGCATTGATAATACAGCCCATAATGTTTGTTATCTTTACAAAGAAGCAGGGACAGGGGTGGTGTTATACTCTGAACAAGTTCATAGACTGCAAAGTTTACAAGTTTGCCCAGACTGGTAGGGCAGAGTTGCAGTTCATCAGAGGGACATTGATAAACTGGAGATATGGGTCTGTAGGAAACTCATGGAGTTCAGCAAAGGGAAATGCCCAGTGCCAAGGCAGGACAGAATACCCCCATGCAACAGTGCAGGCTGGGAGCTGACTGGGCGCAGATTTACAGAAAAGGATGAGAGAGTATTTGAACATGAGCTATGAGAAGTGAAGAAAGCCAGAGAATATGGGGCTGTATTAGCAAGAGTGCAGGCAGCTATGTTTCCCTGCCTTCTATTTGGCACTTAAGAGACTGTATCTGAATCACTGCATCTAGTTTTGGCCTTCTCAGTATAAGACACTAGAACGGGCCTGACAGGAGTCTATCAAGATTAGGGGGAACATTCTGTATGAGAATGGGCTGAGAGAACTGATTTTGATCTTACTGCTCCTTTTTTTCCTAGTGGGAAGATAAGATGAAGCCTGATTCTTCTTGGAGGTGCACAATGACAAGGTAAGAGACAATAAACATCAAGTTCAACATGGGAAATTACACACAAGAAGAAAAGAATTCACCATTAGAGTAGTGCAGTTTTCAATATGCTAATCACCAATCCTCAGAGCATCAGTGTAAGATACTTCTCCTTGTTGTCAACACCAATTTTTTCCTTGTCATAAATTTGCAATTCTTTATTGTTCCACAATGGAATTCCCTGTGATTGAATGGCACACTCTCAGGAGCACCTGATACTTTATGCAGCCAGACTGGCATAGCAGTAGGCCTCATCCTATAAGTGTTTTTTACATGCATGAAGATGAGTCTTTCCTCATAGCTTAATTATTGAACATAAATTATACAGTGAAAGAAATAACTTTCAGTAGGAACATCAAAATATGACAATTGGCTGTGCAACCAGACATGTTTCTATTTAACACATCTGCTGTAAGGAAGCTATTAATTTTCTAAATGCATGGCCAAACTTCTTTGTAACACCTGACACAGTATTTTGCTAGGGTAATAAAAGAAAGCCTGACAGCTGCAATTTCTAGAAATATGGATTAAGCCTTTCAATATGCTCTTGGGAAAGTTTTCTCTACTATAAGCTTCTCTAATTTGTTTTAAAATGGCTGATCATTCAGACCCAGAGTTCTGCATCCACTCCAGCTCCAGCTTATTTTTTGTCGCAAATATATTCAAGCATTGGGGGGAAAAAACCCCATATAATCTCCTTCATATTCTCTCTGGCACTGGTTTTAAAATTATTTTGTTTAAAACTTTCTTCCAGGTATACATAACACCAAAGATTACAGAAACAAAAATCATGCTGATAGACTTGATTACCACTTATGCTAAAAAAAACACCCCAAATTATATTAACTGAAGGGGAACATTGCAGAGAAAGTATCTGGCTTTCTCTTCTGAGAGCGAGACGCACTGGTGCCTTGTGCTGTCTGGTGACAGGAACTAAATATATTATCTGAATTCTCCAAGACATTCCACTTTGAACTTAACATGCCAATAGTCATGGTACTAGTGAATGGACAGCTGCCATGAGGAAGGCATTTAATGTTCGAAACAAAGATTAATAGACCAACCACAGTTAAATATAAATTAAATAGGAGAAATACATGTGGAAACTACTTTTATATTTATAATTTAAAAAGAATGATTCTAAAATTTGCATTATTTAAAAAAAACACCAAGTTACAAGAGAATAGATTCTTGCTGCTATTAAAATTGCATCACGTAGGCCTCTGTTCATTTAGTATCATTTGTACACAGTAGCAACAGCAGATGACTAAAAGTAAGACTACTAACTTTGTCCTATCTTAAAAACAGCTAAAGAAAACATTTAAAATTTGCTTTAATTTATCCTGGCATTTTCTTTATTTTTCTCTCAGCACCACTTTGCATTAAGCTACTCAATATACTAAAAAACTACTAAATATATTCTATAATTTGGGTTATCACAGAATATTCCCACACTATATTCTGACCAGATGAGAACAAAGCAATGTGAAAGTATTAAATAGTGTTGCTTAAAGATGTGTTTAGCATTTTAAAATGTCAGTGTCTGCTATAGAAAATAATTGCTCTAGAATTTAAATAGCACTAACACATGCCTTGTTTCATAAACTATATAACAACCATGATAAAAGTGTGTACACTCTCAAAGCAGAAGAAGTCATACAAAATAATATGTCTTTAGGGAAATTACTGCATTTACAGAATATAGAAGAAAGTTCTGGATCAAATTCACAGCTTTAGCTCTGCACACACAATTCCCATTCCCTCCATGGGGACAGATAATACAGTGTTCAAATCTAGACTTCAGATCTTTATCACTTCAAAAACATATGGGTCATTCTCTGTGTGTTTTGTATTTGTCTACTGGAATATAGTTGCTGTGAGCACTTACATGGAGATCTTCATAGATCTTCATAGTTCATTTTTCATGCCTGGCACTCTCATTTTACTTTCAAAATGATAAATTCAATGCTCAGGACTATAAGACATTGCTTAGTGCAACCTCTATACATAACAGAAGCTTACCACAACTAGTTCAAATTATTTAGACTAATATGATGAGAAGGAAAACATTAGTCTCATTTTGCAGACAAAGAATAGGCAGAGACAAAGTACAGGGCATCACAGTCATAGAAGCAGTTTGCAGGACAGCCGTGGAAGGATTCATTTCCCTAAGTCAGATTGATATCTTAACAACAAAACCCTCCTCACTACCAGAACATTACATCCAATTACACAAAGATATCTCAAAGTAGAGAAATTTCCTCCTTACTGAAGTCTTAGATGTTTAAAAAGTGTCAGCAGAGCAATCACGAAACCTTTAGCGGCAGTTTAGGCTAACACAAAGATCTTGGATTAAACACATCAGATGTTACAGTTAAACCAGTTCTGCAATTTTGACAGATTCAGAACTGATAAAAATAACAAAGTTTTAAAACTCCTTTATGAACAGTAAAATGAAGGGTTGTGGTGGATTTAGAGAATGTCTGTTTCAGAAGCCCAGCTCCTGGACTCCACATGGTCAGCCTGTTTATGATCCGAATGATGCTTGTTTAGCGTCTCTCCAAGAGCCTCTACAGCCCTGCTAACACCACCATCACACACTTCATCACAGTCATGTTTATTTTTCTTGGCAGACCTACACAGGTCCTGTGTAACAGTTCCTATCACTTAATTTACTCAAATGTTACTTTTATACCTACAAATTACTCACAGAAAACAAATGTTAAAAGCACAAAACACATTGGGTTTGTCAGCACCACTTGTTTCTGACAATCCTCTTTGACTTATAAATGTAACTCTCAGTTTCCCAGCAGGGCGCAAGGCTTACAGGAAGAATAATAATGCCCTCTAAACTTGTATCTCACAAGGAGTTGGTATGAAAGATACTTAAGCATGAAACATTTGCCAAGCAACCCTGTAAAAAGAAAAAAATACTAAGACAAGAACTCCATGACAGTAAATGCCATGTGCAATAAAAAATGTGGCAAGAGTTTGCAATCCTCTCTAAGTAACAGCAGTAACAACAACATAAAATCTCCCACTGAGTTCGTTTGACACAAACTATCCTCAACTGCTCAGCAAAACCAAGAAGGACAGGACTTCTATTTGCAGCAGCTGTCTCTAATGCTGAACGCCCTGTGAACACTTCGCAGTGAATAATGTTTTCCTACTTAGCCACTGACAATGAGAAACTAGAGCAGCACAAAACATCAGTGGCTGAATGAGTGCAGAGAAAAAAAAAAAGTCCCCAAAAGGGTGCTGGTTTTTCAGCAAAGACAGCTGAGATCTGCAGTTTATTATTAGCACCAGCTGACAGTCAATGGGAGTGAAGCCAAAGATGTACCAGTGCTTGAGGAAAGGAGTCAGGATGACCTAAAGTGCATCAGTGTAAATCTGGCATTAGTGTGAAGTAAGCAACTTGTCAAAACGCTCATCAGCAGAAGTACATAATTGATAACTCTCAAAGTCATGCTGGAAAAAATATTTAACATCCATTTTTATTTTCATGGCAGAAGACTGAAGAGCTCACAGGCACAAATAATTTTTCAGGTATATGCTGCTATGATCCTCGGTCAACTGAAATAAAGGACTTTTCTGTGCCAGTAAAACATGAGAACAAAGATGAGAAATCAAAGGCTGGGAAAGGCAAGTAAGTGGAGGAGTACTTTCAGCTGGAAGTAAAAGGAAGGAGCAAATGACATCCTTCTTTTTTTCCCAAACTTGCCTCACCTCCCATCCAGAGTTATCTTCCACAGCATGTTATCACCCATTCCTGGATTACACTGCACAGCACAGTTCCCTCCTTCCTCCTTACCTTTGCTCAGCACAACCTCCTCCTACACAATACACTTAATGCCGTAACATGCAGGTAACACTCTACCATACAGGAGACGCTCTAAAAGGCCCAGGGATTCAAAGGTGCTGGCATGACCCTTCTCACTACATGATGACAAGCAGTCAATACAGAGGAGTCATCACACCCTACCATCATAATGATCCACACAGAGACTGTCTAAATCTTCAATAAAGAAAAGCAATTAATTATTTCAGAATTTTAAGGTATTATAACTGCTTTCTTTCTGCTAACATTTCTTGCTCTCTTCCCACTAATATGCCAAAGCATTTCATGGGGAAGTCAACAAGTGGATAAAAATCTTTGTTATGTCATTATAATCCAATGGTCATTGGATTAACTCTTCCCTGGAAGAAGCCTGGGAAGAGACAGAAAAGGGATTTGGAACTGCTATATTGCTGGTGCCCAATAAAAACAAGAGTAGAAGGAGATATAATTAAAATAGAAACAGCTTCTGTCACCTGCACACTTTTAATTGTAATACATTGACCAAGTTGGGCTCATGATCTTATCAGTTGTTCTCAGATCTACCAAACTATCCTGGTACCAGACAGTGCAAGGTATGTTTTTTTGTAAATCCTCAACCTTTGCCAGTTGAGGATTCACAACTCATGTGCCAGAGGAATCATGCATGTTAATTAGGAGACTTTTCTTGAATGGAAGGCAACAGAGATGGGAAGGAGTAAGCATAAAGTGGAGAAAGAAGAGCACAAGGTAAGAGCAGAACCACACATTTTGCGCTCCAACTGACTTGCTTGGGATTTAGCCACAGAGCACAGGAGTGATGAAGCAGACTGTGTTTTCAGTTCCAGGCTCTAAGATTTATGCAGCAACATTGCAGCAGGCACTGGCTGCAAGTGCCCACTTAAGCCAGGGGCGCTAAACTGCCTGGGGCCTGAGTCTCAATAGATCTGACTGGTTACTGGTCTTTAACAACAGAGACAAAGCCCTGTATAAGAGTCAATTTTAAAATAGTGCATCTGTTCAACCAAAATATAAGAAAAAGTAGTCACTGAATTACTTATTAACAGTATTGAATAAATTCATTTTAATTAATATAATATTTTCAAAAGATAAATTAGGTCATTCAATTCTCAGAATTTGCTTTTAGAACAGATGGGCCTAAAACTCTAAAATTTTGTCTTCCATCATATGTTGCTCTAAACTAAACATGCAATTTCTTTAAGTGACAACTTGCTTTTCCCTTTCCTCTCTCTGTGCCATCTGCCAGAATGGGTCTTTGATCTTCCCCTAGATATAAAGGACATATATATGTTTTGAAACTCACAAAGCTACTAATTGAACTTAAAATAATATTACATAAATAATTAAATGTTTCCCAGCAATATCTTTTCCTGGTCCAAAAGTGACATGCAGGTTCCAAAAGGAAAGCAAAATACACTCCCATATGTAAGTTCTTCTGGAAAGTTACGTTACCACTCTCCCAAAACCTATATGTCTATCCCTTTTAAGTCAGACCATAAATCAGAACTACCCAGAAACTTTACTAGCAAGGGGAGAAGAAAGTTTTGGAGACAGAGCTTTTATCAAAAACATCGGTTGACAACAGAAAAAGGAGGTAGGTGGCTGAGGCAGGTGCTTTCTACAACCCTATCTCACAAGCCAAAGAATGCAAAAGAGAGCTTAAATGATATTTCTGCCTGATTAGAGCTAGAATTCAAACTGCTCCTCCAGGAAAACACCATTCCACTCATTTGTCTGGAAGAAGTCACTCACCTGTAGCAAAGTGGGCAGAACACTTGATCATAAGGGTGAGGTGTTCAGAGAACAGTGTCAAGAGAGGGTGGAACCACATCTTCCTGATTTGTAACTGATGCCAGTGCCCCCCGTTTCTGGGTTTTTTTTGGTGAAAACTATTTAACCTAATTCATCACAAGTTCATACAGAATTTTAGCTTCCAAGACTTTTTTAACTGATCAGCCTCAGTGAGAAAGGGCCTGAATGTCTGTCAGAGACATTACACAAGCTGTGTGCCACACACTACAGTTAAATACCTGAAACTGGAAAAGGGCTCATGTTCAGTAGATTCAAATGCAAACACAGGAAAACATAGGCCAAAATATAACCCAGCCCGGAAGAATAATTTGTTATTGTCTCAGATTAATATAAAAACTTAATTAAAAACATGCAAAAAACCAACATTTAACTGTAGTAACAAAGGGAAATTCAGTCAAGACAAGACTATTACGGAAACAGTTAAATTAATTATTTGCATGATGCTCACTATCCAAGAAGAGAAGATCTTGACAGTTCTAAAACTAAGTATCAGCAGAAGCTTTGGGAAAGATTAACAAAATGAAGAGGCACAAACCAGCCAGATTCAAGAGTTCACCCAAGAGCTCTAAAACAATGGAAGCATGATCAAATCAGCTGCTACAATAAACAAGATAATTGGTAGGCACATGGGAGTATGATGCAATGGGGAAGAGAAAGCATGGCTTTGTAAAGAGAAGCCATAACTTGAAGATTACTAGCGTTTCTGTAAGGAGTTAACAATTATTTGGATAAGGATGATTTGGTTAATGTAGTATATTTAGATTTCTGAATAGCTCTCATAAGCCAAAAGCTCTTAAACAATTTTGTCATAAGGTAAAATAAAAGATCTGTCATGAATTACTATTTAAAGGATGGAACTGAGTAAGTGGGCAGTTTTCACAATGTTACTAGTGGAATTGCAAAATGACCTGGTCTATTAAACATAAATACCCTGGAAAAGATGACAAACAGAAAGGTTACAAATTTGCTACATAACTCAGGTCAGCTCAAAGTAAATCTGCCTACAGAAAACTGTTTTGATGGTGACTACACATGACAAGTGCTGGTGAAATTCTGTGTTGATAAATGCAAAGTAAAAGACAACTCAAACTGAGAATGGACAAGGATAAGTGCTAAATTATCTATTGCTCCCAAGGAAGAGATCTTGCAGCTGTTGCCAATAATTTTCTGGAAACAAGGTCTTAGTGGCCAATGGCAGTCAAAAGGGTGGATGTAGTGTTTAAAATTTTTAGGAAGGAAACACAGAGTAAAACAGAAAACATTACAAAGTCAGAGTGCTCACATCTTGAATCTCTCACACAAAGTTCAGCAGCAGCCTCAGGAAAAAACAAGGCTCTTCAGCTTGGAAGAGACACCTTTGTGTCATGAAAACAAGAGAATTCTACCAATCAGTAAAGAGACTGCAGGAAGTGAACAGAGATTGGCAAGTCATTATTTCTCATGTCAGGAAAACTTAACAAGCCCATGTTTTTGCTGCAGTTATTATGCAGCAAGCATAAAACAACAGAACCACTTTCTTTGAAAAGGCATAATTATGTTGTGGAACTTACCACTGCAGAGAATCAAAGCACACACATATCCAAAAGCAATTTCATGAAGGACAGCATTAAACACAATGTTTTGGATGTATCTTCCATCCTCTCAAAAGCAGGATTTGCTCTCTTTCTCCTGCTCTCATTAACTGTCTGCCACCAGTCCCAGAACACCAGGCTGAGTTGTCTGTCCCAATCTGGTGGCACTTACCTCTTGTTCTCTCCTGTGCTAGTCCCAGTCTGAGGCTCTTCAAGCTGTCATATGAGGCTCTTGTTTTTCTGCCCAGCCCTGAAAGTGTTTGCTTCTGAGTAGTTTTTGTCTTTAAGTCTCACTAGTCAGACCAAAATACAAAATAAAATTAATTACACTCATCAGAGGTAATTATTTTATTTTAAAAACCTGCAGATGGAGAAGAAATTGCAAAAATGGAGATTCCAAGCTACCAAGAAGTGCATGATACATGCTCCTGCTGATCAAAAGCGGATGCAATAGTGGCAAATAAGACAGTCTTCGAGCATCAATAAACAAAACAAGCTAAGAACAGAAAGAGCTGATGTCCAGGGCTGCAAGGATTTGGCAGTGTGCTTGTCTTCTGTTTATAGAAAGCATAATGGCAGCATACAGCCCTTACAGGGACTGAGCAGAGGATTTGTGCAGTGTCTGCACTATAGAAACCTGCTTGATGTGCCACTTAGCTTTTACAGAGCCTTGCAAAAACCAGAATAAAAAACATAACGTAGATCTTGCACCTTCTCCCTCTTCAAAGTATTGTTGCAAAGGACCAAGGTCTGAGGTACTCATCAGCCTACCACTAAATACACCTTGCTTGTCCCCCAAAAAACTAATGCTTCAAACTAGAGTAGAAAAATAGAAGTGCAGCAGGGCAACCCTAAATTTAGATTCTTTCTTCATGTACATATAACTGAAGGTGAAAGCCAGGCATATAAGCATTTAACTAGTTGATTCTGAATACTGAGATACTTTTAGATCTTTTAAATTATTTACAGGCCTAAAAGGGTGGTCAAACATGAAAAATATGTCCAATTATTAAGAATAAAAATAAAATAAAAAATAGATCATGCTTACTTTCTAAAAATATCTACAGTACTAAACACACATTCAGCAAGAGTGAACTCCTGAATCTATGAGCACCAAAGCAGTGCTTGCTCTAAAAGCTCTCAGTCTTTTAATCCCCATTCATTTTGCCCAGATGCTACACTTAGATTATATTTTAAAATTACTCCACAGCATAAGGAAAGTATGAAAATTTGTCTGAAATTACTTACTCTCCTACTTTCTTCTTTTAAAATAGAATTTAAAAAATAGATAAAACCATTTTTTTTAATCTTCAAGCAATTTCATTCCTTGACTCATGACCACTAACAGCATTTACAGCTCTGTAAATTACAATCAGGATAATCAAATCCTGTGCTTTGGGGTAGGAGCTGACCTCCACAGGAGCTGGGAAGAAATTTTCTCCCATGTGCTGCACTGCACAGTTGTAGAGGTGCATTGTCAGTACAATGGAAAGTCCACCCCATGTGAATGGTGGTGGCAGAATATAAGGCTTTGAATGCCAAAAATGCTGAAATGACAAATTCTATGTGATTGATGAGAAATCCCTATGCAGCTTTCTAGTCCCTGCCAGACTCTGCTGCTGCGCTGTGCATGGACCACGAGACCACTGAATCTACGACTTCCAGGACAGTCTAGACAGTACAGCTCCAGCAAGGCAGACAGAAATAGAGAAGAATCTCTTTCCTACCAAGTCTGAATTTAAATTCCTCCTGTTGTAAACAGCTCCTTGACTGACTAATCTTACCCCCAGCAAATATAATTTGATTTTACTGTAGCCATATATGTAAACATAATATGAGAAAATCATGGCATTAACATTATTAACTACTAACAAAATTATATTCCTCAAGTAAAAGCTGGAACGTAACTTAATTTAATCTAATACATTCCATGCACACAGACACACACAGACACACATATATAAACTCACACCAAAATAACATTAATTTAAACATCATGTTTCTGAAATCCACTAATCTGAGGTCAGTATATACATGATTGAAAACTGCATTTAAACAGGATTTCTTTGTCATTCTATTGTATTTTCTATTACCATAGGACAAGAGTAAGAATGAATATTTCAGAGAAGTCTGAAATTGGGAGGAACTTATATTCCAGTATCCCACGTAAAATAATAAAATAAAACTAGGAGTTTGTTCTGTAGGTAGGAGCAATACCAGTGACAGCCACAGCCCAACCCAGTACCATAAAATATTTAAGTTGCCAGCTTGAACCTCCCATCTGCAGACATTGCTATCCACACAGTGATCAGGACACACACATGAGCTGCACAGCAATGCTCCATGCCAAGAACCACCAAAGATGGCAGAGAGAAAAGGGTGAATTGGTGACAAAAATCCTTGTCAAAATACTGTTTTAAAGGAACAGAATTCTATTAAGCATAGGTAGAGCAGCTTCACTACTGGCTTAGTGACCCTTCTTACAGACAACATTCCTTCTGCTGGGAAGCTCCAGCTGACCTGCAAGTCAATGTCATGGGGATGAAGCTGAGTGCTGGAGTTGGTCTGTGTCATTAGTGTTGCTAAATACAGGGCTCTACCTATCCCGTAAATATGCATGGTAAACTTGAGACCAAATTTACAAGAGAATGTCTCTAAAAAAGTTGCTGAAAATCCATGTGATTGCTCCACACTGTCTTTAAAATGCACATTCAAGCAGCTGAAAATTAAATACCTGATCTGTAAAGTTTTCGTTTTATTTCTAAATATTCACGTTCTCTCTTTCTTCCTAGAAGTATTAATTTGGGGTTTATGCATGCATCAAAATACTTCTCTTTTGTATCTGCAAGAGTACAAAATTGTATTAATTTCTACATTTACTCAAATGGCACCAGGATAGGGGGTGGAATAAAACAGGGATAGCATGAAAGTCTTGGTATCTGAGTGATTACCCCAGCTTTTGAAGCAGCAACAGAAACACATCCTTTTAACTAGAAATTATTATTTCGAGAAAAACGTATGTACTTAAAAACAGCATTCCAGGTAGTCCACTTAATATTGCAAAAATATACTTTGTACTCAAGTTTTTTTATAGAAGTCAAATTCAAAAAACAGTTTAGGTATGTGTATGTACAAGTAAAGCAGCCTGTGTATGTGTGGCTGTGTAAATACCATATACCCAGATGCAAACCTTCAATGCATTAAGTAAACTTCAGCTCTATACCTTAGTACTCAATTCTGAGTCTGGTTACCTTCCGGATTGTTAAGTCTTTCTAAATTAGAACAAGCAATTTCTCTTTGTTTTACCTAATATTTGAAAATGGCAAAAAAGTCCCATGGGTCACTGAAAATTATCCCTTCATTCCTGCCGCCTGTTTCAAGTCAGTCAAAACATTCCAGACTTCAAAAGCGGGCTTTGCCTGCTTAGGCCATTTTGGTGTCCTTCTATGGTTGGCCTATGAGGGATTGGTTATTTGGATAAATTAGTTTGTGGAGCCTGCTGGCCTTCTAGAAGACCTCAGTGTCTGACTGCAAATTAGTTCTACCGAACATGTAGAAATCCCTGGGCAGACGAGAAGAAATAAATGGTGATAAAATCTAATACTACAATGTTTGTAATGTGATTTTATTCTGCTCTGTAGCTTGTAAGCAAAGCTAATGTTGAATTAAAAATTTTAAAATATAAAAATGTCCATGAACGCACAAAATCAGATCAGTATCCGAGTCACAGCAGAGAAGGCTGGATGCCAACTTTAAAGTTAAGCTTCCCGCAGGAATCTTTTACAAGAGCAAACAAAAAACCTCCTGGTTTTCCACAGAATCAAGTAGGTATTTACATTACGGATGCACCCCTGCTTAAGCCAGGAAGTCACACAGTTGAATTCGGCTGGAGCTTGGGCTGTGAATAAACTGCTATGCAGTCTTTCAGTGCATAGTTGTACAACTGCCTAAGGAGAGTTTATCCTTAAGGAAGAGAAGTCAGAGAGCCAAAACTAACAAACATGGCTCCTCAAGCGGAACAATGGTCCAGAAAACCTAGTAAAAAAGAAAATAAACTTCGCTGGCAGTTTGCTTTTTACTGTTAAGGGCTAAGCTACAACTTCATCAAGACTTTCAAGAAGAGACTCCAGGCTGAACAGCTGCACACAGTGGCTGGAAAAAGTCAGATGGATTGTGTATTTCTCATATGCCCATTTTTACAAGTATTCTAAAAATGCCACACACTGTAACAAAGCAAAAGTTCCACCCCTCTGAGGAAACAAGGATTTGTAACCAAGGTAAGTGGTAGTATCTGTGTATGGACCCCAACAAAACCCCTCAAGGTCTTTGTGACCTTGTGGAATATGCCCAACGCTACAAGCTGTGGGTAGCAGTACTTCTGTCAGTGCTGCAAGCACTGCTGCCTACAGCACCTTAGGATTTCTGCCATCAATGAGGAAAGGCACATTTTAAGTGACAAGAATTTCTCCGTGGTGTTTCTGCAAACACAGATGAATGAAGAGCCTAGAGTGAATAATGTTTTCAAACTGTCCACAAAGAGCTTACAATTTTCAGGAGTATTTTCACTAAAACGTTTTGAAAGAAAAAATTCTATTAATAGTTACTGATTGAGCAGTTGCTATAGACGGCCTAGCAGCAGCTCACTTCAATTTGGGGAACTTAAAAACATCAGCTAGTTCCGGCTGTTCATTCTTTTTGACACTTACTGAGCGTAATAAGTGGGTTTTGTGGCTTATGTTTCCAATATTCTACCAATTGCAGATAGAGAGGGGAAGGGGAGTGGGAAGGGTGCAGGCGATTACATTTTATAGGCTCAGTTACAGATTGCAATTGCATGATGCTTGTTGGTTATTGCCTTGCAGAGCTTTCCAAAAAGGAAGCGTGTCATGCATTTCTTCAGAACAGGAGGGGAACACAGAGGGGAGAACTTTGCCAGTCTTTGACAAAAACTAGGCAGCACATGCATGACTTTCACAGCGACAACCCTCTAAGTTTTCAACCAAAGGTAAAATACTTCTATTTTCACCCTTCCTCCTCGTAGACTTTGTTCCCTAATGTGACAAACAGGTAATGTGAGTAAGCATGACAAACATGTCATTGATGATGCTGTTCAAATGTGCAGGTCACCAGCCATGCCCTCAGGCACAGCCATGCCATCACCGTGGCAGTGGCCTCTGAAACCACTCGAGAGCTGTGCTGCCGGATCCCGGCTCGCCTTGAAATAAAATGAACTTTCTAGCCCTTCTGGTAGTGAAGATAACCTTGAAAATGTGAAGAGAGTGTAATCTGATGCCTCAGTAAGACTGCAAGGAGCTTGAAACAAAGACAGAGAGATGTGAACTGCCCCAGCCATCTCTCTCTGGGCCCCATGGACTCAGCATTTCTGTGGTCGTGGAGTCTGGCATTTTTCCAAGATTCCACAGAATCTCGCATGTTTGCTGCAAAATTCATTATTTTGCTGCAGCCAGGTGCTGGATGTTTTTTGGTTTGGGTTTTTATTTTCTCCCTCCCCCTTTCTTGCTGAAACTAGCTACTTGCTCTGTGTCTTTCTACTAACAGTGGTAGGAGGTGAATTTTCGGTGCAAAGTGCCGCTCTCTGGTACGTGGCATGGGAGAAGTGTTCAGGGAGCAGCAGGGAGGAGAAAGAAGTTGGAAATACACAGCCAGGCTGCCCAGAGTGCCGACTGAAAGCTGAGGTTTGGGGGCTGTGGGGGGAATCAGAGAAGACTAACTGTGGGAGTGGACCAAGAGCACCTCCTTTTTTGGCTCACTGGGTGCACACTATTTGGATCTACCTTGAGTGCTGAGGGCCTCAGAGTTTTCGCTCTGTTTTCCAGATGGGCAAACTCCATCATCAAAAACACTCAATGCTGAAAATACTTCTTGGTGTGCAATTTTGCAATGAGAATTTTCAATTATGAGCCTGGACAGGGTAGGAATGAAAATTATTTTATGCTATATGATAACTTAATATTGCTACCAGAGAGAGAGTTGTGGAAGAAAAGCCCTCCAAAATATCCTCAGAGGGTACAGTAATTGCTAAAAACATGCCAGTATTTACTTGTGAAAATTTTCTTGTGCTGAGTTTTGCAAATAAATAAACCCCACACATTAAAAAAAAAAAGGGGAAAAAAAAGACAAATCAAATTAAATTAAAAGCCTGCTGACCTCTACACTGCCTTTTTCGAGGTTTTTTAAGAAGTCATCATCAGGGTACCTGTAACCACCTGGGTTATCATGCTGAATCTTATCAGTGTTTGTCATGTTTTTAGGGCTTCTAGAGGGTTTCTAGGGCAATAGATTCATGCCAATGCCAAGTATGGAATTGGCAGACTTAGCCTACCACAAATACAAGGAATGACAATTTTGCATAATTTTTTTAAATCAATTTGGTATAAAATGTACTGTTACACAGCCCCAGGCTCCTTACAATCAGAATTTCTCTAACACCCAAAATGACATTTTCATCTCAAAAATAATTAAAACAAGAGGTTGTTTTTTTTTTATTTCTCAAGTATATTTGAGCAGTGGGACTTGTTGCAAATGACTGACAGACAGAAAAGCCCCTTCAGGATGGTGAAGAAAATACTAATTAAAAAAACCCAACCATTTGTTTCAGCTTAATGAAACATGAGTGAACCATCTTTGATAGGTGCATATATCATAAGCAAAAAAGCTTCAAAGTCTTTTTTTGGACTTGGAAAGAAAGCAACAGGACTTCAGTGAAATTTTTAGACAGGATGAAATACTGACATCCTCTGTCCACTCAAGTTTGTGTTTTGCTTCTTTCTCAAGCACCTAAATAAAGGAAAGGCAGGGCAGACGTAATGTTCAAGTTTGCAAGCCCAAGTTTGAAATTCATTTCCTACAGAATGCAAATCAAGCACATGACAATTAGTACAATTAGAACCATTTCTTGATTAGGAAATGGCTAAAATACTCTCTCAGCTGTGTGAATGTAACAGAAGTGCAGAAGTGAATTTACTGTGCTTATTATGGAATCCTCTGTACACATCAACACTGACAGGCTGTATTCCCAAGTGCAACACCATCTTCTTCCTCAAAAGAGAAAACTTGGCCAAAGACAATGGCCATGTACTTCCTCATATACTCTCTCATACTGTTGTCTGATAACTTTTTTTACATTATCCGGCTTCATTTCTCCGTTGTTCAATAAAGCTCCTCCCTTATCCACATGTACCTGAAATTGCTTCCACCACATAGTTTGCATTGGCCAG
>NW_005054346.1:793915-807500 GCF_000277835.1 Geospiza fortis | reverse complement strand
GAAGTTTTCATCTTTCCTATGGACTAGCACCAGGTTTTCAAAGTCACTACATGTGTTTGGGATCTTAAATCCCAAACAGGTTTGGTTTCTGGTTTCTAATTACAGAGTGCTAATCTATCCCTCACCCTCTCTTACTTTCTATGCACACACACAGAGCAAAATAAACAAAAACCAATGTTCATGCCATCATCTTTATTTTCACTGAGACTCTTTTGCCTTCTGATGACTGCTTTTAGGAAATCTCCCTGCTGGTCAAGTGGCTGATGCAAATGCAGCAGACTGTCTAGATATGAATGACTTCAAGTGAACCTAATTGAAGGATCTGATTCCAGGGTTTAATACCCCCATTTTAAACTTCTCCAATGACACTGCAATCAGAAGAGTCACACCCTGCCCTGTGTCATGTACCTTTGGGCTCCTCAGTCCTCACTTACAGAAGCCTGAGTGCTGGTCAGTGCAGTGGGTCTATTCAGCAGTTACTGGCTTAGATTTTGATAATCCTGATAGCATCAACAACTACCACCCACCTGGGTAATGTGAAGGGAAACTCTGAGCAAATTAAGCATTTTACAGGCTCCCTGGACCAAGTGGTGAAAAGAAGGAATGGAATGAATAACCCCAACAGGAGCGCTGGTGGTGCCAAACCATGAACAAATATTTCCCTCCACACTTCTGTTATGTTAAGCGACAGTTACATTTGTCATTACACACAGCCCCAGCACACAATCACCCAGCCCAAACCCTCACAGCACACAAAGCCCAGGCTATGCCAGGCACACAGAGGGGAAGTTTTGCAGTGGAAGCCACAGAAAATCCTGACAGCATCAGGGAATGGCTTTTCGTGCATGGTGGAAAGCCTGATTCCAAATAGAACGAGGAGCTTGGGTGGTGCTGAAAGCTCTGGCACGGCAACTGCAAACAGGACCATCCCTGTTTAGTGCCTGTTGGTAACCATGGCCACCCTTTCCCTAAAAGTTAACATGGTGGTAGCAGTGATGGATAAATACCCAAACATACACATAGAGACAAGACTGGAACAAATGAACACTGGAAGAAAATCAAAGCCATATTGCTTCAGACAGCAAAAATTGCACTGCACATGAAGTGTAACAAAACACACAACACAACAGGCTTATTATCAAAGGGCTTGTTTTTTTCTACTCTGTTGCTACATGAAATGGAAGCACCAGGAAAACTGGATATAGAAACATAAAATACAAAGGGAAGAGTGAGAGAGAATAGACTACTGTCAAATGTAGAAAATAAACACATCAGGAAAAAATGCAGGAAATAAGTCTAATTAAATTTACTAAATAGCTTTTGGACTTATTTTATAATTGGTAAAAATAAGGTAATCTCAATATACACACTTTCTGTTAAACAATTCAGAATAAAAACATATATGTAGCATTTTGAATTTCACTGAGTGCCAAGAGTGATGTCACAAATTAAACTAACAAATCCAAAACACACAACTAATCATTTGACCGTGCATTAAACATTCCTAATTGTGCTTGATAGTTTGCAAAATTTCTTACTATTGTGACCCTACAAACAGGTATTTACAACAAACAACAATGCTACATTTTTTTGCCACTGTTCTTAAGACTTTGCAGCTAGGAGTTGCACTCGCTTTTCCCAGAAGCAGTATTTGCATATATTCACAAAGGCAAAGAGAAATAACTTCAAATAATGGGATGAAAACTCTCCAACAGATAAAAATGTTAACACATAAGCACAGCAGGCCAAATATTTCTTAGAGAAAGCAACAACCATCATTTTGTAATATGAATCACTGAAGACAAATATTTTTAAAGCCACACTTAATTTTCTGTAGCTTTAGCACAAGCCTCCATCTCTCAATTAATTTCATCATTCCCTGCTTCTTCCAATCACTAAAAGTGCATGTAGCTCTCTTAAGACTTTCCTTTGCTTGGTTGCCACAAAAATAATTGCCACTTTAAAAGCCACAACTTTTTTTCTCAGGACTGACAAGTTGTTTACTTACAGACTTCCCATTTATTCCCTCGGGGTCTTCCATTGAAGATTTCTCCTTCCAAATTATATTCGGGCTATTAGTTACAGGGAGCTTCAGACAGTGCTAGCACACACACACCTGTGGAAAAGACAGCACCACATCGGTGGATTAATTTGTTGGCATGAAACTAGGAGCTGATCTTCACTTCTGCAACTTTCCAGCAACTAACAGGTATTCACAAGTTGGGAGCAGTTGCCTTTGAAGAACTGAATCAGTCTTGAAAATAAACACATAGCTGAGCTGTTTATTGCGAATCCACACAAGCCAAAAGCAGGCAGCGAGAGCCCCGCTGTGCTCACTGTCTGCAGAAGAATAAAAGGCAGCCAGGAATGCTCCTATCGCCACTATTTCTGTGCCAACAACACATCTCTTCTTCTTTATTTTCCTTTTTTTTCCCCTTTAGGAAGCTCAGCCTTCCCCTGATATCTATCAATGTCAATCGTACTTTAATGCTAAGAGGAAATAATAACAAAGCAATATGATTGTAGACTGAGCCAGGATAAAAAAGAAAATCCACGAAGTTTTCAAACGTTGCCCTCAAGCTAAGGATATTTTTATACTAAATCTCTTCAAGTTTACATTAGGTCACAGTCTTAGGCCTCATAAATTATAAATATGGGATGCTTTGTGGTCTCTCACCTTCGGAAAGGGTGCTCTTTGATGTTTAAAGTAACAGTGAAATACTCAGATGAAATACCAAAAGCTTACCCTCCCAAACAGATATCAACCCAAAATATGGTTTCCTTCCTCCCTCCTTTAGAATAAAATGCTGTAAACATCTTAAAATTCAGAATTATTCACTGGTGTCATTTAAAGATGCCCAGCTAAAATCCTCATTAGAAAAACTGGCACTTTTTTAAAATACATGGGGAAAAGGCCGTCCATAAAGAATAAAAATGAAAATGTGATTTTTCTCAAGTGTGTATACAAACACACACACACACACACACACACATGTTATATATACACAGAAATGTGAATAACACTTTGCTCTTCTGTGACAGTTGAAGATATGGTCTGAAGACATTCTGTTTGTCCTAAAACCACTCTGCATAGGAAATACATATATTTTAGGATCAGGAACCAAAGTCTCATTCTTTATCTTTCTACCTGGATAAGACTCTAGCAAGAAAGTAAAAAAATCCCTTCAAACCCAGTTTTTTGGACACTACTCACTGCACATATTTGGCTACTTCTATAAAATCTAAGCATTAAGAAAGTGTTAACACGTCCACTCCACACCCTAAGGAAGATGCTAATATGAACCATGCTTCTGCAATGCATCCACTCCCTTCTTTCTGGTTTACAATTGAGAGATCAAATCCAGTCCTGCTCCTGCTGAGAACAATGGCCAATCTGCAATATTTCTGTGAAATCAGGGTTTGGTGCTTATATTTGTTCTGACACCAGATTATAGGTTAGAAAACTATTTATGGCTTTTAAAAGTGACAATTAAAGTTAGGGAGGGAAAGGAAAAGATTTTTTTTCTAATTAAAAAAAAAAAAAAGAAGAAAACAGCCCTCTAACAATGCCCCACTCCTAAGCAATGACTGACATCTGTTTCAAAAACTCTTTTATTGCAAAACTCAATAAATGGAAAAACCGCACAAACTGACAGTCTGCCACTTCAGCGAGGGAATAAAATGGAGCCTTTTCTAATGGAAAAATATTCAAAAGTCAATTGATGTAATGCTGGTATGGATGACCTGATGGATTTTCAGATCAGCAGTGCTCTCTTTACTAATGGAAAGAAAACTTTACAAAGACTGGTAATTTTCTCCTGAAGCCCAGAAGGAAAAAGCATATATGCTTTAGTGAATATTATAGTTCAGCCATAATTAGGCGACCTAACTTGCAGGAACTGTTGTGGCAAATATTTTCTCTCTCTGGGAAAGATTCCTATAACACACCAGTGTTAAAAGAGCCTACTCTTGTAATTTCTGCTCTGACACATGCTGCATTTCATGTCTCTGCAAAAGAGGTTTACAAAAAGCTCCTATATATGTGGGCACCCACCCACACTGCTAGGGGCAAAGACTTGTCTTGCCCAGAAGGCACCAGAGACTGCTGGCAGCAGAATCAAGTCACAGTAACATGAGGGCTTAGATGTTAACACAGAACAGCTGATCCACAATGAAGTAATAATAATTAAGTCATTTTAATTTTGGAAAATTCAACTTTTAAATAAGAGCAACTTAGTTATCCTGATTCTAATTGCCATGTTAGGTTATTTTTAACTTTTAGTGAAGCTTTACAAAAACTAATTAAATTCACTTGACACGCTAATGTATCAAAAAATATATCCAAATTACACAGTATCTATTACAGAGAAGCTGTTATATGCAAAATGTGCCATCAAATATGAGTAGGACAAAAATTCTATTTATTGAAAAAGACAAGATTTAAATTGAAGGGAAGCCATGAAAGCACATATCCTGCTTTATTTTTCTTTACTTCTTTGGAAGTAATTTGCTTTGTAAAATGTTATTACCATTAAATACACAACAGTATTAAGAGTCCCACCAGCTAAAGAAGTACCCAGCAGTCCTCTTTCCAAGCAGCTATTGCCTTTTAAAGGGGCATTAAAAGAACCCACAGAGAAGCACAGAAAGTGGTTTATGGGGGATTTCTGAAACGTTAGCCAACGCTGTACAATTTTCCCCACACATGCGGATCCCAACACGAGCCTTTGCCGCCAGGCACAGGGTGGCTGCCAGCCCCTCCCAGCCACACTGCAGAGGTGGCAGGAGCTTTAACGAGCTCCTTCTCATGGGAGCGCTGTCCCCCTGTCCCCATCCCAGCACCCACCTGAAAACCTGGCAAAAGCCAGTGGTGGATCACCCGCGAAGCAGATGTTAAACACAGTCACTGATAAATACCCTCTTAGGGCTGGGAGGTGCCAGTGGAGGCTGACCACTTGCAGAGAGAGCACCAAACACAAGGGTGACCAAAAAGTAACTGGCCATGGCTGACCCCTGGCACTTAGACATCTACATCTAAGGACAAGGAACCTGGTTCTTTACACTTGCCAAGCTGTTCTTCATAAAAGTCGTGCATTTCCCATGCAAGACCTCCACCACCAATAATCCACATCTTGGAGCTGTCCCAGGGCTGCTGTAACACACCTTCAGCTGCACTGAGCCCCTGACAAAACTCACAGTGATCAGAAACAGCACCAACACATTACCTTGGGCTGCCTTAGCCCTTCCATCGCCAAGGAGAAGGAATTAAAGTTTTCATCCTGTTCCTGTGCCACCAGCAAAATCAATCCTGTCTTACAACCTCCTGGCTGATTATGCCATTGCAAAGTCTCCAAGATAAGGTCATTTTTACTGCCATCAGTGGTTTCTGCTTTGCTCTTACTTATTTTCTTATGCTTTCTCAGGAACTGATGGGATTTTTCCAGTAACACTTTGAAGAATTTGTATCTCCCCAAACTATACACATTTGTTAGAAGAAAAAGAACCCCAAAAGCCACACGGGCTTTATCTTTTAGTAAAGAAAATAACAAAAAAGTTCTGAGGCTGGATGAAATGGCCTTTTTTTACCCTGTAGATGATAGCATGTGGTATTTTACAGTTAATGTGAGGAAACTCAGTGGTTTTGATTTTACGTGCTATATTGGGTAAATTTCCTTTTAGGCACTTTCTAAAGACTCACAACATTCACTCCATTCCCAGGTAGGTCTCTCGTCCCCCACCCCCACTTCCTTTTAAGGTGTTACATTTGGCAGATAACCTGGGCAGCATTTAGAAAACAATTATTTCCAAATGCTGGGAAAGAAACTTGCCAAGTGTAACAGCTGAAAACTGAAAAGAAAAGGAAGAAAAAAAAAAAGAGGAAGGAAATAAAATGGAAGAGGAAAGGTATTTTTAAAAAATGAAATTTGGTAGGGACCTTTCAGCAGCTTTATAAACAATTAACTCCAGGGCTGTGACTGGAGACCACCTCTGATTCAGCCTGGAATGTCTGCAGATGCAATACAGCATCTTGCCCTCCAGCGAGCCTCAGGGACTCCAGCAAAACAGATAGGTGCCCAGATGTGTGGGACCTACCATGCACATCTGCATGAAGGCATCCCACACCAACTGCAGAGCTGACACCGAGCAGAGAGAGACTCTGGGGGTGTGCAATCCCCCAGTCTGCTCTGTGGCCATGCAGCACGTAGGTAACACACTGAGCAACACCATGGGGGGTAGGTCACCATTTCTGCACCCCAATAAACATCCATGTTCATCTCAACAGACTTTTTTTTTTCACTGCCATCAAGCAGAAATGCACAGAGTGTCAGGACTTGTGGCTGAAGTAAACCTGTGGGAGAGGAGGCTGAAAGTTTTCAGTTTTATTGGTAAGGTTTCCTTTATATAAAATAGAACAAGCACTCTGGTGTCCAGGACAGGCATGTTTAAAACCCATAGCTCTTACATTCACTGTCAAGTTTAGGTCTAGCACCAAATAAATCTTGTTCTTTATAAGTAAATAATATAAATTGACTATCAATAATTTTGTTTTGCAATCTAGGTAATCACTTTTAACTTTACTTTAAAGATTAAAACTTTGGTATTTCCCTAACATTTTTACCTTCACTGAGAAGTTAAACTTCTGGTAAGGAAACATGAGGTCTCATCTGCCTACACAGCAATCTCACTGGGTGTTGGACCAGAATAACCAAGGAGACTCAAGAGCAAAAGCAAGCAGGAAAGAAGGTAGAAATGAAGCACTATGAACACAAAAAATACATCACAGGCAAATGATATCAGTGACAGTCTGGGAAATAAATTTGCGCTACTTTCTGAATCCTGATTACATTTATAAAATTTCTATCACACTGTAAGCCTAAGTATGTCTTGAAGGAACAACTCAACAACAGAGTTTGTGCCCTATTTCTCCATATACCATTAAATCATGGAAAAGGTGTTGAGAACACAAGGGCAATCCTCCTGGTGCTGTCTCCAGCAACAGGAGAAGGAGGGCAAGAACAGAACAAGCATGTGCAATTTTCACAGTATTTTCCCAGTTTCCTGCTATTTCAGCTCAGAGGGTTTCCTGAGACAGATGGAGTTCATCTGTGTAGCAATCCTCAGTACAACTCTCTCAAGTACTTGTCTACTCTCCTCCTGAAGCCTATGTAATTTTTTTTTTTTTTTGGTTCCTAGCAGTTCTGAACATTCATTTTTGGGAGAATTACTAAGAACTGAACTAATTTTCTTGGAATTGTCTTAGATGCCAAGAGCCCACTTCTGAAAGGGTCAGCCCAGTGCCGATCACCTTCCATGTACAGCTACAACCATCTTAATTGAGGTTCAGCAATTCACATTTATATCTGCAGAATTTCAGTGGTCATTTTATTGTCTACTGACTTGTCTCATAAGGTCCTTGAGCAGTTCTTCACCACTCTCCTTGCTATTCACCTCAAGTGGAAGAAACCTACAAAAATGATACTGCTTGATTAGCACACTGATTGAGACCTTTGGAAAGTGGAGCGGGGATAACAGAAAAGTCCTACCTGAAGAAACAAAAAAAAAAGGCAAAAGATATTGGTGTGTTTTCATGGGAATCTCCTGGTTGCTAATTTCAGCAAGCTCAGAAGAGCTCTCTGGTCTCCCAGCATTAGAAAAGACGGTCAAATACAAAGAAAACTCTCCTGGGGTGGAGACAGAAGCCTGAAAACGTGATGTTCAAAAGTTAGAAGTGTAATAAGACTGGAGAAGTGGAAAAAATGAAGTAAATAATTTGCCATTGCTTTTACAAGATCTAAACCTGAAATATAACTGTTTCAAAAACTGTCTTCATGAAGTCTTTGAGTTGCTTCCCTCAACCAATGGTCAGGAATGGTTTTGAACAGCAATTAGGACCTGGTATGTGTTTCAGGTATGAGGCCTGGTGCCTGCAAAGGGCAAATTTCTAAGTTCAATCTCCCTCACACAAACATCCAACAGGGCACCTCAGACAGGAAGCTCCACAAAAGGTTAAAGTGGGAGACATATCCATACAAAAATTTAAAGCAATAATGTTATTCTAAAAGCAGAGCTCTCCAAACATAGCAAAAGATCATATTTTTCATTGAATACTAAATGCCCACAAAAGCCAAGCTCTAGAACAATGTTAAAATTATACTGGCTACTTGCTTGCCAGAATTTCTTTTCTAAATTACTTACAAAATTAATACTACATTTAAACTATCCAGTGGAACAACTTATTTGTATCTGAAATGTAGGCTGAAACTGTTCAGCAGAAAAACACACTAACATTTTAGGACAGGAAATAAAGAATACTCAAGGTTAAAACATAAAAATTCTGCTTTTAAAAATTAATAAAATTACATTTTACAAGGTGAACTTTGCCTCAAATAAGGATTAAACAGCTCTCCCCTTAGCATTCCATAGGATCTTTATCATCAAAAAGTTAGAATTTCCCTGGTTTTATTTATACATCATTAACAAAGAACAAAACCAGAATGCAACAGCCAATTCCTTTGTCATCATGTCTTTGAGCAATAGATCTGCTTTCTATGTGTCAAACAGACTACAAAAGGTGGGGGGATGAACAGATTAACACTATTAGGCGAAGTGTCATGGTTACTAAAAAATATGAAATACATACAAGAAAAATGTTGGGCTACAAATCATAACTTGCAACTGGAATACTTACCTAGCTCAGGAAAGAAGTGTAAGATACTTCACAAACAAAGCTTTCTTTCAACCCGTGTGGTTCTGTACAATGTAGTAATTATACATGTGCTTTAAGAAGCCTTTCTACACCTATTATAAATTTAGATTAAAGGTAGGGCATTACTTATTATTTTACATGTGCTTTTAAAGTAGTTTGTAAAATATATGAAGTCTATAAAAGTTTGTGGTCTAACAACAAGTAACTTGTCCTGCTTCTGCATAATTCAGTGCAAACAGGTAAAAGTTTGCTAGTTATAATTAATACAGGTCACATGTAGAGGTTTTAAGGTTTACACAGAGCAATTAAAGTAATTTTCCTCTAGGTGAAATGTCTAAGTTTTATAATTTCTAAAAGTTTTTTTTTTTTAATAAATCAAATAAATTTGAGTCTGAAGTTGTAACAATCTTCATTAAAACCTAAATTTCCCCCAAGGTGGTAAAAGTGGAAACACTACCAGCAATATTTTCAGTAGTGGATGCCACAGCATCCCAGAGAGCAGCAAAATCCACCCAGACAGATGGGTTACAGAAAGCATGGATGCAAGGGAGTCACCCTGGCTATAGAAAGCCAACATTCAACCAGGAAACGCAGTGGCCAAAGCCTTGGCATCTCCTGGTCAGGGGGACCCAACACTGGGTAGGGCCAGCTGAGGTCCCAGTGGTTCTGTGAGAACCCAGCTGCCTCTGGACTCCCCCTGCCCTTGGGAGCAGTGTAGTTGTCCTTGTGTGGCCCAGAGCCATGCCTCTGGTGTCCCCATGGGAGTGCCACTTGCAGATCTCACAACGGATCAGCCACCAACCCAATGGGCATAGCAGGGACCTTCCTCACACCACCAGCAGCAAGGCTAAGGATGCTGCTCTCTTCTTTACAACAAGAAAACTCTCTCCTCCTCTGACCCTGTCCCTTGAGGTCCACCAAAACCTTCACTGGTAAGTCGCAACAATCACACACCGCAAGGAGCATCTTATTTTCTTTCTTTACAACAGATCAATATCTACAAACACTTCTGCTTCTCTTCATGCAGTAGAGGTACCAAATTGAAATTGGGATGAGTTTCACTAGTAGGTGCAAGTAGTCTATTTTCTTCATTTGGACTCATTTCTGAGAATGGGATCTCTTTCAACCTCTGTTAATCCAAATGAAAGAGCATGAATGGTCCTAAACTGAGAAAACCAGAAGGGTGTACCACTAATTGTCAGATCTGCCAGTGTGAGATCCAATGGGACATTTAAAGGCACCACATCAGCCTAAGCATCTACAGCCATTTACACTTCCTTGTTTGTCTGTTTGTTTATATTGCAAGCACTCTTGTGAATTACAGTAAAGACCCAGCTGCACCTTTAGCCACCTAAATCCCTTGGAAGCCTGGCCCATGGTGACCAGAAATACCCACAATTCACTAACTGAAAACTAGTTTTAAGGCAGAAGTGACACTGTTTTTACCTAACAATGATGCCAACTTTCCTTCACATTTCTGTTCTACATCCTCAAGCTCTTGCCTCTCAGGAGCAATCCCAGGGAAGGCTCTGCCCAGCTCCCTGTGGGGCCATCCCTGCTGTCCATGGGTCAAGCAAGGAGGTACCGGCTGGGACCTCTCTCTCTTTTCTAGCCAGCAGTCACTCCTTATGAAATTAAACCCCACCAATACATTGTTGACAAATTTGGACAATTAGCATTGGAATCTAACAGGGGAGAAGAAGAAAATTATTGTAGGAGTATTTATAGGACTCCAAATTCCTTGCAAAACAATGCTAAAATACTTTTGTTTTTTAGTGCTGTTCTGTTCAACTTTATCACATCTTTTGCTTGACAGATGACATCCTTCTCCTCTGATTTCTTCCAGACTATGTTTTCATGAAAATCAATTCAGTAACTCCTCATTATTTTTAACATAATAAAAACTGAAAACTTAAGGGTTTGGAACCTTGATAAATAGGTTTTGCTTACACAACTACACAAAGATGAATTTTGTGGTTTTTGTCAGCAAAAAATGCACCAGTCAAACAACAATATTTAGTTTCAGTTCTCCATGTCTCCAAACTGTACCTACCAATGACAATGAATTTATATACATTCATAAAAAAACCAAAACACTCAAGAGCAAAACACAGTAGAAATTAAGTAGTTAAATAAATCAGTCTGTCCTCTAGCAACAGGCACACTTCTTAAGTGTTTGCTTATCTTAATAGTCTTGCAATCTTTTCCACCATCACAGCTCAAGATGAAACTTAAATTATTGTTAAATATTACTGACTATAGCAATATACTAAGTGGGAAGAACAGAACAGACAATGGTTATCTATAGAACACAATTTTCACAACTATTATAAAAATGGTTTATGTTATCAAATAATATTATAGCTAAGTTTTTATAAATAATCTTTCATAATAAAGGAAAAAGTGAAGAACAAACTACACTATTATTTTGAAAATAATATTTCACTTTCTTTTGAGAACAATATAAAACATAAAAAAATAAAATTTTATTCACACAACACCATGCAATCCCCTTCAATATTCAGATGATAAAGAGCTCAAACTACTGAGCTGAGTAATTAAAATTCAAAATTTTCAGGAATTAGGCCAATTGCCTAAAGTAGCAGTAGGTGTGACTCGCTATGGAAACAGCATGGGAAGGACAGAGAAACAACTTGGAGTTGGAAAAGCTTTTAAAAGCATATGAAGTACCCAGCTGTGGCCTCCTTGATTTTAAGGACTTTACACACAATTTCCGTTCTTATAAATAAAAAGAGCTTTCTCCTAGCTCACTTCATTATAAGGGGAGCTGCAGAAATGCAGACCCACCTCACAGGGTGGGAGTTCACCTCGGGGATTTTTCCAGGCGGCCCAGCACAGAGGGGGCCCTGGGCAGACTGGGGCACTGACTGCCTGCACTGCCCGCGCCCCCATGCCCTGCCTGGGCTTTGATCAGGGACAGCAGCTGCCCCCAGGCTCCCCCACGAGCTGCCCCTCTGGGGGTCACTGCCAGGCAGCCACAGCTCGCTGCCACACCATCAAATCCAGGCAAACTTTTCTTGGTCCAACCATTAGAGCCTTTTCATGGTAGCTTGACCCATATCACAGAATTCAATGGTAAATACATGTTTTACTTCCTAGCTCCATGCAGTAGGATTAGCACTATCAGACAGAGGGAGAAGATATTCTGTGTCACAAAGGGAGGGGAAAAAAACCCCAAAACACTAAAAGCGTCCAGACATTTGAGAAATCATTATCTTATGATGTTTGGTGTATCAGATTAAACAGTCAAATAGAGTAAAAATTATAGAAAGGAAAAAAAATCTCAAACCTCCTAACTCAATTTAAACTCTTAATTTTGTAACACTCTCCCTCTCTCTAAATCTAGAAGAAAAGGTTATTTTGAGCAATAACATTTTTGGATTCTATAATTAAGCAATTGAATGAGAGAAACAAAGAAAGTAACGTAAAACTCTCAAAATGCACAGGATGCAAGAGGGCCCAAGTTTCTAGCTCACTAGGAGAAACTGTTCAAATGACCTTTGAAGATTTTACAATTCTCCTGCCAGAGTCCATCCCTCACCTTGCCCATAGTGACAAGTTTTGCAGCACAAGGAGGACAGAGCCACAAGCAAACAAAAAAGAAAAGAGTGACTTGCTTCCTCCTTTCTCTTCCTACCCTGTTTGTGATTCACTTCACATGGGAAGATGTAGCTAATGAAGACAATCAGTAACGATACATCAAGCTTGGAATGAATAACACCAGTTATTGGTGCTATTGGTAACCATTGGTTATGGTCACCAAAGGAACCAGTGACTTCATTTCTACTTAGATGGGTTATAAATACTTTTATTGATGCTATTATAATTTCTAAAACTTTGAGGACTGGTAAACCATTCAGAAAGAGTAATTCATACATTCTAAAAGGTTGTTGAAGAACATGCATTCTTGTGTTTTACATCACACTTAAACCTACAGCAGAACAAGTTGTGTACAAGCTGGAACAAAGGTTTGGGAGGAACGTATCTAGACTAGCCTTCAGAAGATGTGCCAGCTACCTCCACGAGCTGCAGTCCTCAATTAGGGACATTTCCATACATATTGCCCTTCTGTCTCTTACTTTCTGCTGCAGCTGGACTACCTGCTCGGTGCCTACTCCATGATCCTACAACTACCCTCATTACACTTCATGCTTACACAGCTTTTGGCAGAGAATGAACAGCTCTAATCTGGAAATTGTTTCATAGGGACTTTCCACACACCACTCTTTTTAAAGAACTTCTGACAGCACTTAATGACCATTTTCTCTTCTTATAACCATATTTTTATTTTTAAGTATTATGGAAAGTGTGAGTCTTCAAACGCAGCAACTGTCTGGTGCTGTTGCTCATACTGCATTTTGCTGGAGCATATGTAACAATTAACAGTGTTTGCTACTAAAAGTCAATGGGAGCTACTCTTTGCAATTTAAACAACAGTGTGCTGCTACCAATCTAATAGGGAAAAATGGGGAAGGGGAAGTGAGGGGGGAAGCCTACTGTTATATTTTCATAATTGAAGTAAACTCTTGACTTTCTGATAGAAAAACTGCCAATTTGAGTACAGTCTTAAAGAACAGAGTATTTCCTTCAAAAAAAAAAAAAAAAAAAAAGCTTTATCTCCAGCATGTACAACAGAGACCAAAACCATTTCATAAGTAGCCACATCCATCCATCTCTTTGAAGGTCTTAGGTGACGGCGGGAGAAATGAGAACCCCAGAAAGCTGAGGCAAGATACACCTGTGGGTGCACCCCCTCCTTGTTCAGCACTCTCCTCCCCAGGCGCTGGGATGCGCGGAGCGGAGAGGGGGGAGCACCGGACCCCATCCCTGCGTGCCCCGACCCGCGGGAGGCAGGCA
>NW_005054346.1:786980-792974 GCF_000277835.1 Geospiza fortis | reverse complement strand
GGGCAGTCGGAGAGGTACCGGCAGCATCCCCCGGCCCCATGGGCTTGTCTGACACCGCTCCTCAGCATCGTGGGTAAAGCCATCGCTTGAAGGCACAGAATGAGTCAAGGCGTCAAGGTCTGCATGGGAATGCTGCGCTGGGAGAAGCTGTCCTATGGCACCTGATCCCGCAGACTTCGGATCACCCCTAAAATCCGAGCTTGTACGCATCCACCCTCCTCATTACCCATGAAGAGAGAAAGATGGGTCAGATTCCATATGTCTTATGCTCTAGTTATAAAGCTACTGCAGAACAGGGGTAGAACATCCTCTTCGCTTCCTCATCCCAGAGACATGAACTTAGACCCTGCATAAGGTGTATAGCACGGGCATCCGAGTATAACACAGGTGAAAGCCCTGCTCAGTCTGACACCCTGGTCCAGACACTGAAACAAGCAGAGCTGCTGGGGTTTTTTTTTACCTATAGTTGTAAATATGAACAGTGCAGTCCAGGCCTTCTCCTCCTCCCTTTCTTCTCCCTTAAACCAGAAAGGAAAAAAAGAAAGTTGCCATTGCTTCAAGTTCTTCCATTCCACTTCTTTGTCTTCAGTACATACTCTTCCACTATTTTCTTTTCCCAGCCCTCTTGGTGGGCTTTTATGCCAATTTCAGAAAGTAAAAAACATATCTCTACCTTTAAAGAAATTGAAATTATGTCCCCACAAGCATTTATGTAGGTATACAAGCAATGCCATTTAAATCGCTAGAATATCTAATGTTTGTCCTGTAGGACACAAATCACATGGAATCCCTTTTGACTTTTTAACAATTTTAAGGGTTTTTTCCTCCACATATTTCTACTCCAGTCCTGTAAATTAAAGGGTGAGAGTTAATTAAAATGTCACACATGGGGCCATATACAAAATACTCACAGAGATGGAGTCCTCATTCTTCTGAAGTTAAATGAATCCATTAGGCTGTATTTTGAATTGACAAATACGGGATAGTTATATGTATATATTTTTTAAAATTTTAATTGTACCCGTATTACTTCAACGTTGTATTTCTTGTTCAATATAATTTTAAGGTACAAAACCAAGTTTAATTTCCACTAAATTCGTAGCCAAAACTCACTTTGACACACAACAATGGAAAATGGATTTTTACACTGCAGGAAAGAAGATTAAATTGCTGTAGCAAACCTGAGCTGTGAATGTGATCTAAAGATTGTAAACATTTTGGTTCACAGATTATGAAAAAGACTCAATAAAGGTAAAGCTGCAGATCCCCTTGCTCTCTTGCAGTAGAATATGTAATGGAGAGCAGCACATGTGATTCTATAAAAATCTCTAGAAACAAAATGGAAAACCTCATCTCTGCAACGTACTTTGTCCTGGACTTATGGAATAGACATGTGCAGCCCATATTCTACCTTGCACAGAGCAGTTTCTTCAGAAATTCATTATCTTTGTTTGACTATCCACTCTGGCATGAAGCCTTTTTTCAAAATCAAGTGTGGGGCTAAGTGTATGTCCAAATTCTTTTTTCACCTAGAAGTCTTACTGGTAAAAAAAAAAATCAAATATTCATATTTCGTATGTATTTTGTAATTTTGAGCAAGTAGGAGAGTATTCAAAAGCTATACACATAGCAAAAAAAATTTAAGAAGTTCTCTGCCAAAGCACATCTAATTCCCCAGAGGTGCTCTAATTTTTGTGTTTGATACCTCAGAATAAAATGTTAATGTCCACTGCAGCAAGAGCAGAATTGTTGCACAGGCATGTGAGAATTCTGGCAATACAGCTCCAAGGAGGACCATGAGAGCCCTCAACTTGCTCATAAGAGTGGACCTCCTTCCTACAGGAAGCCCTGGACATTGTGGTGGTAAGTGATGTGGATTGTCTTAGATTTGGCTTAGAGGTATTTCTGTTAGCTTTCCTTTTCTTCAGGGTTATGAGCTGTTAATGTTGTGAAAAGAACACAAGTGAAGGCTTCAAGTGAAGCCTATATGATAGTTAGGCACGGAGTAAAAAATTAGCATAATTACCCTTCACAATAGGAAACTGGTAAACATGGTTTATAGATCAAAATACTTAGAATAGCAGTGAGATTGCCATCCTGCTTCCTAGAGCCCAGTCTAATGAGTTGTCAAGCATCTGCTGTTGCTACTGGATTAAAAACCAATTGTGAAAACTCCCTCCCACCCCAAAAGCTGTCAGGTCACCTGCTGCCATTTATCTTCTTATCTGCAATAGAAACCTCTAAAATGTTAAGTGGTTTATTCGACCTATAATGTCAGCTAAAACTAGTGTGGGTCTTCCTTATGTAGCTAATGAATTTCAGTAGGAATAGTTAGAAAGCATATTAGGTCTGACAACTCATAGCCCTGAAATTGGAAAGACCGGTGCCTTTGAGAACTGACAGTAATGCCAAGGTAAACAGTTTCTTTTCTGTTATTCTTTCACTTCTCAAAACAAGCACCTCTCCAAATCTGAGAGCTTCTGGCAGGTATGATGAATGGCAAATCCTAATGAATCCCATGGTTTGGCCAGAAGTGTTAGGACTTAGCACTCTGTACAAATTCTCATCTGAAATAGGAGTATCAGGAGCCAATTTCTTGAACATAATTTATTCCAGACACTAGCTGGAATAAACAGCATTCTGTAACCTCCTCAGATACTTTGCCAGTAGGGAGCTGTCTTTACACTTCTTTCAACTAAGCAAGGGATCCAAATACAAAATTCACCATTCAAGAATACAGTGTGGTTTAAGAGACTGGAAGATTCAAGTTCATTTCCAGGGACATTTTTGTGTCCTATCTGTATGACATTTTCTTTCTGAATCAAGTCTACTGTGGCTTGCTGCTACCTTGCCCTGATGAGTTAAAAAAACCCCCAGCACTGGGGTTTAAATTTCTAGAAACATCTCAAGCTTACATTCAGTTTCTGCAATATGTTTCACTTAAATTTCATACTAGAAAGGAAGTATAAAACGGGACTTCCTTAGTTAGTAAATGTTCTTTTGCCTCTCTCAAAGTCTTTTCAGACTTTGATTCCTTCAGTCACCGACGGGCGTTTTGTTACAAACAAAAGCACTGCCATGAGTGTAAACCTGATTTATCCATGCAAGGAAGGACAAATAAAACTCAGCTTTTCCGTTCCAGGATCAGATGCTGTCCTTAGCTACATTTAGATGTAATTAAAAGCAAGATTTTTATTACTACAAAAAAAAAAAAAAAAAAAAAAAAAAAAAAAAAAAAAAAAAAAAATGAAAAAAAAAAAAAAAAAAGACAATATTCAAATGGTGCCGAATGGCTTCTAATGGAACCTGGAAATATTTCTGAGATAGATGCTGTTGGGATACAGTGCAAACTGGCACCCATAATGCCGTGTTGGTGAGCCACATGTGACAACAGATCTCCACCTACTCCTTTAAAAGGTCCCGCGATAAGACAAACAAAATAGTCCATTCAAATGTTAATCTGTCTCATCTTCTAACTCTTGATTATACTTTATTTAACTCCCCAAAAGAAACCATTTTCATATGTGATGTTTATGTTTTCAATACCACCAATGTTTATCTTCCATGTGATTGGATGATTTAAATGTAATTTAACATATTTTTCCCTCTGCTATGCTGCTCATCCCCCACCCCATCCCCCCAGTAATACATTCGTTTGTCGCTATCTTTCTGATAGGTGGTTGTCTAGAGTTAATGAAGATGGAGGTAGGTGGGAGAAGCAGCCATTTAGCATTGTGTGGAGGAACAGATAAGATCGTCTTCCAGTTTCATAATCTGCTAATTGTGTCGCTGCAGATAGAAACTTCCCACAGTCTCCAGGTCAGCGGGAAAAGTCCCTCTGACTTCCAATGACTTTTGCGCACTGTTTTTTAAGTATCTGAAAATTAATCTCGGATGCTAAGACCTAACAATGCAGACACTTATGTTTTAGTGGAGCTACTCCCCGAACTATTTAAGAATACATGAATTTACAGAATTTTACTCCATGAAATGACTGACTAAACCCAGATTATAGAGTAAATTATCAATGAAATCCTGTATTTTAAACGGCCTGGTAATTTTAATTATGCCTTAGCTCACCAAGATCTTAAAACTGAGTACTCCATGTGCAGTGAAAGAGCGCCCTTAACCTTGCTCTCTCCACAGGTCTAGACGAGGTTTTTTAGCAGTAAAGGCCTGAAATCAGAAGCCTGTGTACCTAACATGGGTATTAACGGGAGGCTGAACCATTCAGAGCGACAAGCCACTTGTTTAATGTCGTATTCTGCTAACATGGACTTGTGCATTATTTAACATAAGACTGTTCATAAAGTAGTTAAGTGCAGTCACTATTGCAAATTTTGAAGTGCAGTGTATCAGATACAGAAGTTTAATCAAAGGAGTCTTGGGAAACTTGTACGTATTTCACATTCTTTGTTTTTCTTTAGAACATTATGACTCGATTTAACTCCCAGCAGTCCAAGAGGCTGGTCGGTGTAATTTTATCATTTTTGCTGACAACGTTAAGTCTTGCTAATCTGTCATTACCTGTACCCTCGCTAGGTTCACTACAGAATGTTTCTTAGTATATTTGAGGAAAAAATGGTGTTTGTAACAGGAGGTTCAGGTGTCTTTGAAGAAAATATTAACTAACAGGGCAAATATTTATTGTAATGATGACAAAATAAAAAAATGTATTCTTTTAGTGAGTAAAATTATATGAAGGCGTTGCAACACATTTCTGACGGGTTACTAGGAAAAATATCATCCTTAGATATCTGGGGAGAAATGTTTGAATTTAAAATTACCATCTCCGAGTTTGCTCAAGTCCCTTCCGAACACACGTCTGGAAATACTCTAGAAAGAGAATTTTTTGTCAAAAAATGTAACGAAACGGCGAATTTTAAGTAAATATTTTCCCACGATGAGGGCAGGGGATGCTGAGCCCAGTGCTTTGAGCACCCCCCTCCCTGGATGTTTGGTGGGACCTTCCAGGCTCGAGGGACATGGAGCCCTTGAACGATGGTCCGAAGGACACGGCAGGAAGGCACCTGGCGGCTCTGTCGCCTCGATCCCCCGCAGCGAGGTTTGGGGGAAGCCGGATGGTGGGCCGGGACTGGGCTGCGGCCATGCGTGAAGTCATCCCCTTCCACCCACCATGGACCGAGCCCTGTTTCGCTGAGGTGACCTCCTGTGGCACCCAAGGGATGCTCCTCCAACACTGCTCGGTCACTCCAGTGGTTTCTTACGGCCAAGAGAGGAAACTAGGAGATCATATGGGCGAGAAAAAACCGCAAAACCTATTCCTATTCGGCTGAAGCCTGAGTCACTGCTCCCGCTTAATAACGTTCTAAACGGGAGTAGAGAATGTCCCACGGATCCCTTTGACTGTTTGCTGCCCTTGAGCGCAGCCATTGCCATAGTCGCGTAAGGACTTTGAAGTTATGGATATTGTCTTCGCAGGCATCAGTCGGTGCTTTAATAGGTCTCGTTCTGGCTCGGTCGCTGAAAGATGTAGGCAAGCCAAAACTTCAGCGCTCTTCTGGGGCATCTAAAACGTAAGGTCCCTCCTCCGAGAGGGACTTCGGTGTGAGGCCAAGCGCGAAGAGACGAATGAGTGCATATGTTCAAAATTACATTTTCGACAGAAATTCAGATCTACCGGGTCGTGTTTAAATGCGAAGTGGGAGAGAAGGGGGGGCGGGAGGGGGGGCAGTGTGCAGGAAACATCACTGGGAAACCTGGAATGTAACAGGCAGGATCAAAAGTTAATGGCCTATTTGATGTGAAAAGTGAGCTTGGGATGCCGGAGAGCGGGAGCGAAAGGAGCCGGCCGGACGCACGCAGGGCGTCCGCGCAGCCGGGCCCCCCAGCCCCACGCAAATAGCTAAGCCAAAAATGCAGCGCAGGTAGGAGCGCTTCTCCGTGGGGTTAGCCTTTAATCCGGTGAGTTTGACCTCCCGAGTGGGGCGGTGGGGTGGCTGACTTGGCCCTGGAGAGCCGCGCCTGGCGTCG
>NW_005054346.1:785143-785373 GCF_000277835.1 Geospiza fortis | reverse complement strand
CTCTGCCTGTGCCTGGCACAGACAGACAGGGAAAAATTCAGCAGGGGAGGATGCGCTCCTATGGATTGGCAAGCCACGGTCGAAGCTCACCAAAATTACAGACCGCCCTGCCACACAGCCTCCAGCCATCTCGGTGTTGATAAAGCTAAGAAAAAAATGTTAGCCTCTAGCACCATCAGAATATTTCATCCATGCCAATTTGTTTAACGATATTTTTCTAAAAATAACTC
>NW_005054346.1:784460-785133 GCF_000277835.1 Geospiza fortis | reverse complement strand
GGCTCAGTTCCTTCGGCTTTAGCATACGCTTTGAATTAAAACTGTTGACAAGATTGTAACGAAAATACTGATTGATGCAAACATGCCCTGAAACAAATCCACACCTGATTCTGGTTCTCTGACTACGCTGATTAAAGCCAATCCCCGCCTCCAGCAAGCCCGACCGGGGTCTCCAGCTTTCAGAGAAACTGCCCGTCGGGACATACCGGTGGCAGAAAACGAAGGCACGGGGACAATTACCGAAAACCAGGGTTTGAAGCGCTAGGGGTTCCCCAAGTTGGTTGGAAGTCATACCGAGACAAACACATCGAATGCAGTCTGTTTCCTCCTCCTTGGTCTTATCCCAACTCCCAGATACAGTCAAATGTTGAGAGAAGACTGAAGTCAAGCCACTGCCAACGCTAGAATAAAAAGGCTAAGAGAAGCCAAAAATGCCTGTGGTCTCCGTGAACTACATTAAATCACGGGGTGGTTATATTTAGGTGGATAATGAAGCGCGTAAAACGGTAGATAAAAATCAGTTGCTATGGACTGTCTAGGATTTCGTGTGTTTTTATTAATTTTCATAGGAGATTTTAAGATTTACGTGCTCTCCCCGTTTCAAACCCCGGCCGGAGCTCTCTCGGCGGCGGGAAGGGCCGGGGGAAGCGTTCGCAGCTCCCGCCCGCTGCAG